>NC_086319.1:282339792-282939792 GCF_036172605.1 Pelobates fuscus | reverse complement strand
GACATGTCATGATTTCCTTTTATTCCAGAAGTCTGGTCCTTAAGGGGTTAACCATCTGGGACACTGGCAGCAGCCTGACATGCATTGTTTAGAGAAGGGACACAGTTATTTGCTCAATGAAATTGTAATTTTCAGCGATATCAACAAAATGTTAAGGTCGGAATAAGAACTCTAATAAATTTAAATTAAAAATCAGTTAAAAATTAAGAAATATTAATGCATACCAAAACAAATCAAAAGTTTATTTTTATGATACTTTTCATGTAAATGTATTTATATTTTATACATATACAATTAAAACCCCCAAATAACACAATTTTGATTCTCCATGCCTTTATACAATTTTTTTTTTAGACATTCTTTATTTATGAGAGATTTTTCAAGTAAGGAAGGGGTACAGAAAAAAGAAAAGGGAGGGGAGGGGCAGGGGAAACAAACATCAAATTGCAAAGGATGACATACATCGGCTCAGTATATCGAGCCCGGCATGGATACATAATCGAGTATAATGTTTCACCAATGATATTGTCACAATCAGTGTACAGCGTGTCCGCCTAAGCGGGTTGTGGTTGGTAATATGGGGCACCTTCCTCAGGTGTAAAATGTATTACAGGCGCGTCTATAGCTGTCAGGTGAGACAAAGGTTGGGTATAAGAGGGGGGTGGCTAAGTCTGGGGACTAATCTCCGTCAACCTTTATACAATTTAAACACTTTAAATAGTTTTCAAAGTTCACCACTAGATGTCATTAAAACTTTACAAATTCAGTCATCTTGGTTTCTACAAACCTGAATTTAGTAACCCTGCTTCCTGTAATGACCATCACAACTTTTATTCCTTTAATAGATTTATAAAATAAGTAACAATGTTTTTAAGGAGAATATCTGCTAATAAATTGTTCATTTGATTAAATCTAAGAGCATGTGCTTAAACTTTTTACTTTAACAAGAATACAAATATGTGTGGAATCTTTATGAAAATATGGTCAGTATGAAGGACAGGGGCTGATCCCTTACACAATATACAAATTAAACAGATTAAATCTGGATCCAATTTTTCCAGCATTCAAAGAAGAGTTTAATTCTTAAAGTTCTGTATAAATAAACACACACAAGTAATATGTAATCAGATTGGATTTTGGAATATGTCAAGATGCCTTTTTCAAAAAGTTTTTTTCAACATTGCCCTGGAATATTACTAGATTCTAGCGAAATTATTTATATCTTCATGATAGAAAACCAAACTGCTGATCAAATCCTGTAAGTGTTGGTTTTCATTGGAAACACAAAAAGGAGTAACAGATTCACTCTTTTATATAGTCTTGAGCAATGCCCACATGTCCAAAACTGAGTTTATGATGTTTGGCCAACATAAATAAATTTGTTGGCTAGACAAAGGCCTTCCAACAATTATGATTTTGGAGGTCAAGTCCCGATTTCAGGGTCCTGCCCTACCATCCAGATTTTATTCCCTGGAGTCCTCTGTACTTGGGCAATATAGGGCAAGCGTATAATTGTAATGAGCTCTAGAGAGTAGGGCCACACAGAGAACACTTTAGCAGCACTCTCTACATGGTCCCGTAGATTGGGGGCAGTCAGTTAGCCTGGTGTGCTTGATGCCAGGCTAATATGGTGCATCAGTGGGCATACTCACCCCGTTTCTTCCATCCTGACCTCATAACTCCAAACTGTTGTGAGGCACGAAGACATTGATATATAGTGCTTGTGCAGGACTTGCCAAATGGTTTGAGAGTTTAGAACAAGGAGAGACATTTCTAGGCTCCAAGCTTGTATTTACAGAAACCAGCGAAGCAATAAGCTTCTAATGTTAGGCACCAGTAATTATATTTATTAACAAACTTCTTGGCTCGTGTTGTTTGTCAAAACCCTGTCTTTGTACAATTATTAATTCTTAAATATGGAAGAAATGGAGATTAAATGGCTGAGAAAATGTAACTTTTGTTTATTAGAGTGAATGAAAGATGAGTTCAATATCCTCCCTTTACCTAGAGAAAAGAGCTGTGCCCCCTCCCCTGCCATGCACATGGCACCTCAAGGGCATAGGTGATGAGCTTTCATTTCAAATGCTATTAAAGCAATACCATGGTTGAGATTGTGTTTTTTCTTATAGAAAATGCAAGACATAGAGCCATAGATATGGTCTAGGCAAATATATGGAGATGCATTCAGTCATAAAGGCAGCATGTCATTCAAACACTTGTGCATGACTGGTTATTAGCTTGGCCAGTAAGGTGACCAACCTAGGTCACAAGCCACTTAGCTATGAATAGAAATGCCCTTGAATCACCTCCAGAAACGGTGAGCACATTTACACTTTATAAAGACACATTCCATGTTATGGTGCTTTTTCAGTAGTCTAGGAGTGGGATACCAGTGATAAAGCCCAGAACTGCTTGACAGATGCTCAAATTTCCATAAACAGCATTTTGCTTAATGCAATCCCTTTAAAACCCAGGAAGTTGGGGGGCGTGGCTACCAGCAGAGCAAGATGGCAGCTTAACACCCCTAAAAACACCATGTCTCAACCTAAGCAAAAGAGGCACACATCTAAAGACGACAAACAACTTTTTCAGCCAAAACACGCCATCTGCGAAGCTGACTGCGCGGACATAACAACAACAAGATGGCAGGGATGATTCTGACAGTGGCGGTCCATTACTCGACATGGCTAACCAAGCGCTGGAAGAAACCATCACAAAACAATTTCTCCTAGACCAGCTTGAAGCCTTATCGCATAAATTGATGGCCGGCTGGATGTCCAGCCTGGCAGGCATGAAGAAAGACATAGGAGAACTATGGGCCCGAACCTCCCATGTGGAGGAAAGGATGGAGGAGAGCCTGGAAGCACACAACCATTTAGCGAACCAGGTGCAAACACTGCAATCCACAGTTCTAACTATGAAAAATAAAATAATGGACATCAAGGACCGAGCACGCAGGAATAATCTGCAGTTACGGGATATCCCTGAAACAGTAGCACCGGCGGATCTACAGGCCTACCTCCACAAATTCTTCCACACGCTGTCACCTGATACCCCGTCCGCCATGCTGCTCCTGGACAGAACGCACCGAGTGCCTAAGCCTCAACACCTCCCAGATTCAATTCCTCGGGACATAATCCTGTGTGTCCACTACCACCACATGAAATAAATCCTACTAAATCATAGCAGAACCAACAAAAATATACCTGACAAATTTGTCAACCTCAAAGTGTTCCTGAATCTGTTGGCAGCAACGCTCAGGAGGAGGAAGGCATTCCAACCAGTCACCATCATCCTCAGGCAGCATCAAGTAGCCTACCACTGAGGATACCCCCTTAAGCTTATCATCTCCAGGAATGGCGAAACATAGACCATACTCAGGCCTGAGGAAGGAGAAAGACTTCTCGGCAAGTGTAAACTGCCCCAGCCAAGCACGCCACCACACGGCAATGCCACGGTATCAAGGGAATGGAAGAAAGCTTAAAAAACATGGACTATTACCAGCCACTCAGCATGACCCCCATATTATTGCATGCACGGGCTGGTAATGTATTTCCACACGAATATCCAAATAACACCTACACCATTGATAAATCGCCTTCACACACACGAACCCTGGAACGCCAAAGGCTTCACACTTCACACATCAAATCTTACTTTACAAAGTTTATGCTTCAGTCACTAAACACCCAATAGCAGCAGGTTTTTAAACACTATGTCTACACAGGCAAGTAACATTGGCATGACTACGCCACACACACACAAAAAATACATATATCTATATACATATATTGAAATAATAACAAAGAAAATGAGAAAATGCAGCATTGCATAGATGAGGTACTTACCTCAGTTCCCACAAAATACATTGTTTTATGCACCACACTATCAGACCTATATTTTAGCACCTGACAATGCCACCGTGGGACACCCCAATGACACGCTAATGCCTGCCCTCATATCCTGAAGGTGCACTTGACTGCTCCATACACAAAATGGCGCCATCCATACTCACAAATGATATGACAATGTGTAGGTATTTTATTGGGCCAATGAATGTGTCTATTGTTTTGCCAATGTATATGTATTTTTGTTTTTTCCTTTTGCTCTTGTTCTATGCCATTTTCTTATCCTTACCACATGCCACCAGAAAGCTTGAATACCCACAGTGCACATCCGACCATAACTAGACAGACAACCCTTAAAGAATGCTCACCAGGCGCAAATCCGCATACCTGTGGAAACCCTGGAACCTCCTCTAAAAAGTAAGCACAACCACCCCTAGGATCAAACCGCAAAAAGACAGCAACTAACTAACAAACAACTCTCAGCGCTGAACTACAACTGTCTCACAAACTACCAACGATAGCGCATTAGTTGTTTGCCAACTAAATTCATGGATACACGCACAAACCCAATAAGGCTCCATCTCTCTTACTGGGCAGCAGTTAACAGATTTTGAGAGAATGTACGTGGGCACTAAACCCCCCAAAAAACTATTTCCTCTATATACACCGAACTACCTATAAAACAAATACTGGAGAATTAGACATGTGCAATTCGTTTTGTTACGAATGGCAATTCGGAGGAATTTCGAGAAATTCGGACATTCGGATACATCCGAATGTCCAAATAGCTGAATTGCAGAATTTCCGAAGTGCCGAATTCCTGAAGCTCTGAAATTTACGAGTTTCAAAAGTGTTGAAGTTCCAAAGTGCCGAAGTTGCCAAAATTCCGAAGTGTCGAAGTGCCGAAGTTCCGAAGCACAGTATTGCCGAAGTACCAATACACCTACCCAGTGGAAGAATGAAGAATGTTACACTGTATACAAGTTTAAACAAAAATTATACAAACATAGCCAGGATTCAGCTGTAAGCATTTGCAACACTTACAACAATCAAGTAACACACATTCATATAAAATGTAAGTTACTTAGCCTGTCAATGGAATGACAGGAATGAATAAGTAGATAACTCCCTAATTCCCAAGTTATTATGGAGCTATCTACTAAAAGGCTGAAAGACCTAAATTGGTCATTCAGACAAATTTACTAACACAAAGATAAAGCACCGCGCTTACAGCAGCAGTAGCTTAGTATCCAACAGCTTAAAATACATAGTAAAAACAAAGAGAACATTACCTGCGCTCTGGCCTAAATCCGCATGTGCATTTAAACAAAATGGAGGCTCTTTAGTTTAATTCCAATGGCCATTTGAATATATAAGCTCACCAGCAACGTCAAGGCAAGCCTCAATAGGTGAACACTAGCCATTAGATATGCTGATATCAGCCAAGAATCTCCAGTGAGACAGGAAGGGGTATTTTATAAACCCTTTAACATTTAACCCTTTATAGGGCTTCTACACATACAATAAACTTTGCTGATATCAGTCAAAGTGAGACAGAAAGGGGTGTTTTATAAACCCTTTAACATTTAACCCTTTATAGGGCTTCTACACATTCAATAAACTTTGCTGGTATCAGACAAAGTTTAAACGTCTCTAATGAGACATGAAGGGGTGTTTTATAAACCCCTACATACTTTACCCTGAATAGGGCTATAACACATACAAATCACCTTGCTGGTATCAGCTAAAAGGCAAATTTCTCTGATGAGAAAGGGTGAGCCTCCATTTTGTTTAAGTGCACATGGGGATTTAGGCCAGAGCGCAGGTAAAGTTCTCTTTGTTCAGACAAATTTACAAATACTAAGTAAAGATTACTTAGTATTAGTAAATTATGCCCCTACTCGCTATACCGTGAGTAGGGGCATGTCTAGTAAATAGTGAGCAGCCTGTGGCTGCTCACTTTAAAAAACAAAAAACATTTCCCCCCCGGCCCCCACCTGTGAACGGCGGATGGGGGCCCTAATTTAGAATAAGGGGGGGTACTTATTGTCCCCCACTGGCCCCCACCCCTGAGTGGCGGGTGGGGGCCCTAAAGTAAAATAAGGGGGGTCCTATTGTCTCCCCCCGGCCCCCACCCCTGAGCAGCGGGTGGGGGCCCTAAATTAGAATAAGGGAGGGGGACCTATTGTCCTTCCCCCTGGCCCCCACCCCTGAGCGGCAGGTGGGGGCACTAAATAAAAATTTAACCCACCCCCAAGGTGACTAGGGGTCCACAAAACCCTAGTCACCCCCCCAAAAATAACCCCTATCTACCCCCTCACCCTAAAAATAATGAGGTGGGACCATAAACTAGATACCTGTAAAAAAAAAAAATTACCATTTGATGTCTTCTTTCTTCTAAAATCTTCTTTTTTCAGCCCAAAAAAGGCCAAATAACTAGTATCCAATCAGAGAGTTATGAGTCAAATTACACAGCGTGTGAAAATTCCAAAGAACTTTCCCACGCTGTGTAAAGTGACACAGAGCACTCTGATTGGCTGGATTTCAAGCTAACCAATCAGAGTGCTGTGACAGGTAAATGTAGATACTTACCTGTCAGTCTCTTCATTTACCTGTCTGAGCACTCTGATTGGATGGCGTAAACCAACCAACCAGAGTTCTCTGAGACTAATTGCAGGGCGGGGCAAGGCTTTATAAGCCTCCCCCCGCCCTGCAGAGCTCAATATGCGCGGAGCCCTCTATTGGTGAAGATGGATTATTTTTTTTTGCGCTTGGGTTTTTTTTTTTTTAAAGTGCATCGGTTATTATGGATTTTTATTTGGCCTTTTTTGGGGCTGAAAAGAGATTTTAGAAGAAAGAAGACATCATAGTTACATAGTTACATAGTTACATAGCTGAAAAGAGACTTGCGTCCAAGTTCAGCCTTCCTCACATATGTTTTTTGCTGTTGATCCAAAAGAAGGCAAAAAACCCAGTTTGAAGCACTTCCAATTTTGCATCAAATGGTAAGTTTTTTTGTTTTTTTTACAGGTATCTAGTTTATGGTCCCCCCCCCTCATTATTTTTAGGGTGAGCGGGGTAGGTAGGGGTTATTCCTTTTGGGAGGGGGTGACCTGGGGGGTTACATTTTTATCTAGGGCACCCACCTGCCACTCAGGGGTGGGGGCCAGGGGGAGGACAATAGGTCCCCCCTTATTCTAATTTAGGGCCCCCACCCACCGCTCAGGGGTGGGGAAAGGGGGAGGACAATAGGTCCCCGCCCCTTATTGATATTTAGGGCCCCCACCCACTGCTAAGTGGTGGGGCCGCGGGGGAGGACAATAGGTCCCCCCTTATTGGTATTTAGGGCCCCCATCCACTGCTCAGGGGTGGGGGCCGGGAGGAGGACAATAGGTCCCCCCCTTATTCTAACTTAGGGCCGCCACCTGCCGCTCAGGGGAGGACAGTAGGTCCCACCCTTATTCTAACTTAGGGCCCCCACCCGCCGCTCAGGGGTGGGGGCCAGGGAGGAGGACAATAGGTCCCCCCCTTATTGATATTTAGGGCCCCCACCCGCCGCTCAGGGGTGGGGCCCAGGGGGAGTTATTCTAACTTAGGGCCCCCACCTGCCGCTCAGGCCACAGGCTACTCACTGTTTACTAGACATGCCCCTACTCGCGTATAGCGAGTAGGAGCAAAATGTACTAATAGTAAGTAATTTTTACTTAGTATTCATAAATGTGGCTGAAAGACCAATTTAGGTCTTTCAGCTTTTTGGTAGATAACTCCCTAATCCCGTGGGAATTAGGGAGTTATCTACTAAGCGGCTGCAAGAGTCCTGAAATTCTGAAATGCCGAAGGTTCCGAAATTCCGAAGTGCCGAAGTTCCGAAGTTGCCGAAGTGTCGAAGTGCCGAAGGGCCGAAGTTCCGAACCGAAGTCCCGAAGTTCCGATTTGCCGAAGTCCCGAATTTCGGAATGCTGAACCGAATCGAAAATGTTTCCCATGCACATCCCTATGAAGATCTACAGTTTTATCAAAGCATGGTAAAAAGAGCTACACAAAACATTTGACGAACCTGAGTGGGAACGAATTATCATAATTCCTAAAACCTTATCCTGCCCACTTCTGACGACTTTCTGGAGGGAGATAGCTAAACTTATCAAAGAAAGCATAGGGAGAACCCTGCCGCACAAATTGGAACACTATATCCTATTTAATCTCCCAGATTCAATCCCGAATCCAGACAGATACCTCATCTTTCATATAAATATTGTGGCACTCAATATAATAGCACAAAACTGGCCCTCACAAATGGTACCTACCATAGTGATGTGTAAACAAAACATAAACCAAACACGCCACTAGGAAACCACTATACGACGACAAAACACGACAAAACACCTCCCACTGTACAGACAATACTGGGAAATAGCTTGGGACGCTTGGGAGAAGTTTATAAAGAAACTTTCCATTAGCACATAGAGATCGGGCGATTGAGCCCACCATGACCCGACAGTACCAAGCAAGCACAAAGATCCACACGAAAAAGTACTGCAGCAATAGAGCAGTCCATACAATGGAGCCAGAACTCCAGGTTGTCTAGACATAGGCATTATCCACTGAAAGCACGCCACCCATGTACCAACCATTCCTACCCCTTGTATCTCGTTAAGCAGTTACTCTGTAACATACTTGAATTTAACCAGGTATTTATGCATAAGAAGGAAAAATGCCGGGCAAGTGAAGCTAACCTCCGGCGTGCAATGGCATAAGTTGGTCGTGACGCGAGCCTCCCCGAAAATACTCTCCGACATCAAATTTACCACCTACTCCAGCTGCATCAGGAGAGACAGCACCCATAAAACACAATGAGAAACCTAAGTACAATTTTGCTATAGACGTCTGTACAAAGATAACTAAATCTTCCTCCAACCCCTTTTCTTTTCTGTACCCCAATGTTTTAAATTGTTGAAAAGAAAAAAAAAGAATAATGCCTGCCAGATGTGGGATACAGTTAAAACTTTAGGAAATTGTAATATACTGTACACCACTATGTCAAACATGAAACTGCATGTTAATAGATTTGCTGAGAGGATGGAGGCTGCGCACTTCATAGCAAATACTTCACAGCAATTAACTTTGCGACTATCACTGCAGTGCGTTTAAACTCGACTTAAATCTATTTCAGCCTGACTGGCACTAAGCTGTTTGTTTTGTAATATGCAATGTGATGCAGATTAACATGTCTTAGATACCACAAAAAATGTTAAAGTATGTATGTATCAACCTAATTGTTATCCCCCTACCCCACCCCCGCCTCTCTCTTCTGTACCCCCCACGTTTTTTACAGAATGACAAAACAATAAAAATTGTCAAATTAAAAAAAAAAAAATCCCAGGAAGTTGAAGGAAATTGGATTGTGACATGATGAGAACACAATGAAAAATATATACATGTTGTACTAGGTGTTGATAAAAAAAAAACATTTAGGACATATTCAATTTATAAAATATTTTTTCTTGTCACATTCCTTATTAATACACACTTTACAAATACACAAATCAACGTTTTATGAATGTCATTACATTTTTTATTTTTTTTTATTGATGCCTCATTGATATTTCTCAAATACATTTATTTAAGAACAATGCTATTATACTATTGCATATCAAAGATTTTTTTTTGTTTGTTTTTTTATTGAAAATCAATTTTCAGACAACCCCAGGAGATTTTGCACCATTAGCTTAGTAAGAACATACTCAACAGTAAAGCAAGATGTTACTATAGCAGTATTGCATTTAAGAGACATTAAGTAACTAGGATTAAATGATTATGTCTTCTTTGTGGAAGTCATTCGCCAGTGTTTGGCTGTATTTGCAACCTATGTTAAGCAGCAGAACTAAGTAGTTTCCGAGAGAATGCCAGAAAAGTAGGTGATTCAACATCAAATTTCATGGTTAATCCAGATTAGCAGTTATAAGGTACCCCACAGATTGTGATCCCCAAAATGTTTATGATTCCACTAGTTGAGCATCCAGAGCTGTATAGGCTGGAACCTACGATAGTAGATAAGAAAAATAGGTTTAAGAAAAGGGGAGACATAAATACATGTTTGATCCTGGACCAGACTGTCTTCAAATAAACATTTGTTCATAATTATGAAGAATGCAGTATATTTGATATTCATAGCTGCCACATGCAAAATATTCCCCATTACTTCTTACAACAGGCCTTCAGTATGTTGTGATAAGCTTGTTATTAGAAGTAATGTTTCCCACTACTTCTTACAACTAGACACGTGCAAATCATTTCGTTCCGAATGTGAATTCGGATGAATTGCGGGCAATTCGAACATTCGGATGCTTCTGAATGTCTGAAGTCCCGAAATTCGGAAGTGCCGAACTGAATTGCCGAATTTCGGAAGTGCTGAAGTGCTTCCGATTTCTGAAAAGTGGCAAAACAAGAGAGGGAGGGGAAATTATGTGAATGATGACAGGGGTAGGGTTAGGGGTAGAGTTAGGGTTATGTTTATGGGTAGGGTTAGCGTAAGGGGTAGGATTAGGGAGCCCTACAGATGTTCTGAATTCCGAAGTCCCGAATTGCCTATGTCCCAAATTGCCAAAATGCCGAATTGCCGAATTGTTTTTCTTACCCAAATTCTCAAACCGAACCGAACCAAATTTTTTTTGCCCATGCACATCCCTACTTACAACAGACCTATATCTCTTTGCCTTTCCTTCTTACCCTCTTTTCTTGCTGTCTCTGATATGTACATGGAAATCCCTTGGAGAATTGGAACAATATATTTTAGGATTGTTATGATATTGTGGGATTAGCAAGTATCTCATCCAAATGCTGCTACATATGATAGCACTCCCTCAATACAATTTCTTGTCCCACCCTTACTGTTTGCTTATCCTATCAAGAAAACAACGTAACCTCTTTACTCTGACTTAAAAAGCATCCCGTCATCTAAATATGCCCTCATCCAAATATGCTGAGCCCTCCTCTGACAAAGTCCCCAGACCTACATTTTTAAATTTTCCCTCTCTCTTTATTGAACATATCACTGGAGCTCAGCATCACATGATCTCTGGTCTTTTGCCTTTTGACATCTACAAACTTTACCTTGAAACGCAAATCTTTAAACAAGCTTACTAATCATTACACTAATTCCAGCAACCCATAGGTCTTACTAATTTCATTTTTCGTTTTAGTCTTCTATATACCATTTTTTGGGGGCCTTGTGTCTTTGTGCAATCTGTTCCAATAAAGGTTTATAAGAATGAGTTGAGATCTGTGTAGTCTGGAGTGTAGCACTTTAGCCCTTGTGACTACCATTGCTTTGACATTTCACAACCACAGTAAGTTCCAATATTGATTAGAAGGTTTTTCGTTTCCCATTTAGAAAATAGTTTATCACTGGTTTTAAAGTATGCTTTGCTGTAAGAAACTGTGCATCAAATGACATTGAGGAGCCCTGAAGTCTGTTCTTTATATGGAGATTAAGAGTTATTTAAATACTAATTTTAAATACACTGCAACCTCTGATTTACAAAGTTCTTACATATGTTCTTATTCAATACATGAGTTATTGGATTGCTATTTGAGAACTTTAGGATAAAAAAAATCCAAGATGAATGCAATCTCCAATAGTGTATAATGCATCTCTACATAAAATAATGGTGACATCTCTTTAATCAAAAAGGTTATGTTTTTATTATTTTTGTTGCTAAAATTAAGATAGTGTATGTTAAAGGTATTTTCTCTCTATTTATTTTATTCCTACAAGACATTTTACAATTCAACTGGTCTTAGAGCGAATAAAACCATTAACAAGGTATTCAAACATGAAACAACTGCAAGTAATGAAATAAAAAGTACCAATTTATTAATGAAATCTCTTTATTTGACAAATTGCATCTTTCAAAGTTATATATCTATATAAAAATATGGACTCTTCAGCCAGTGGACAAACAAAGAGAAGAGGGGGAAAGAGATCAGACGGAGCAGAGTATGAATAAAATTACTTCAGCCAGGCACGTTCATTCATATTATCAGGAGACAAGATGGAAGGCTTAGCATCCAATGTTCCCACACAGAGAGATGCCGAGAAATCTCAGTATACCGAGATTAGTGCAGCCATGCATATTCAAAAAGAGACCAGCACCTAAGAGAGAATAAGAGCAGTTTTTTAGAGTAACGTGTAATGACCATAATGTTATTGTATGTGAGTGGATTAGCTATTTCACCTAACATTAAATAGTAGATTGTGAAAATGTTTAAAGGGACACTATAGTCACCAGAACCAATACAATTTAATGTAGTGGTTCTGGTGTCTATAGCATGTCTCTGCAGCCTTAGCACTTTAAACACTGCTTTTCTGAGAAAAGGCAGTGTTTACATTGCTGGCTAGTTACACCTCTAGTGGGAGTCACTCCACTAGCTTCCTAGTTGAGTGCTGCACAGTGTGCAGTACTGGTGTTGAGCATATGAACATATTCCTGACACTATAGTGTTTCTTTAATGTATATATTGTTTATGTTTTTAACCTCCTCATGACTGGTGACATGCTATAACTATCCTGAAATCATAGTTTAATTGTTCAGCTGACTCTAAGGAACTCTTTAAAAAATCCCGTTCTTTATGTCAACATTGGTAAATGTGTTTTATAAGGAAACATGGATTAATAGGCATGTGTGCCACCTATGGACCTTTGCCAACAATCCTATTATTAGGATTTTTGACTGATAATTATTGTGAAGTTTAACATGTAGTGAAGTAACAACTTATCATATCAGTCTGAGCTTATTTTTCTGCATTGGATTAAATGTCACAAAACAAATCTTTAAAACAGCCAGGGCCTTTAATTGACACAGAATTAAGATATTTAACCCCTTAAGGATGGCGGGCGTACTATGCTGTCCTTGGGGACCCGACTCTAAATGCCGGTGGGCAGCATAGCACATCCACGCTGTCCTTCCCACTTACCTGCTCTCTGGCGATCCCACGACGGCGATCGCGATGGGGGGCTTGCCTGGCATCCCAAGGAGTCCCCCTGCATATGATCCGGCCCTTCAGGGCCTTGTGATCGCGAGGTCCTTGCGAGGACCTCACGATCACATGAACGGAATAGCCGTCCATAGCAGTGCCAGCAGGGGGAATGCCTGGAATGCCAGGTAGTCCCCCTGCTGCCTGTAATAAAGTTAAATAAAAGTTGAAACCAGTTTAAAATTAAATAATATATACTTAGATCATATATATGATCTAAGTATATATATATATATATATATATATATAAATATATATATATATATATACACATACATACACATATACTGTCTAAGTGTATTTTAATATTAATATATATATAATTATATATATATTAATATAAAAATACACGTAGAATGATATTAATTAAATATAAATATATAATTATAAATATATAGAATATAAAATTATTAAATATATAAATACGTTGAAAATTAAAAATAAAAATAATAAAAAATAAATAATTACATTTTTTATATATATATATATATATTTGTAATTTCGTTCTAACTATATTTTGATATTAATATATATATTGATAAAAAAAACTTAGAACGAAATAATACACATTTATATACATAAATATATATGTATATATCTCTATACATATACCTATGTATAAATAAAAATAATTTAAAAAAATTATATATATATATATATATATATATATTCTACGTTAATATTTATGTAATATTTTTACATAATAAAGTCATTTTTATTAATTACAATTTGTGGGACCTGCCTGATAACCCAGGCAGAAAGTCCAGAGAATTTAATTTGCTAGCACTATATTTAACCCTGTAACTTTCCAAGACACCATAAAACCTGTACATTGGGGGTACTGTTTTATTCAGAAGACTTCGCTGAACACAAATATTATTGTTTAAAAACAGTAAAATGTATTACAACATTGATATAATCAGTATCATCAGCATTTTGTACACACAAACGGCACTTACACTGATCATATGATTGTTGTGATATGGTTTACGGTTTTGAAACACTAATATTTGTGTTTAGTGAAGTCTCATACCCCATTTGCAATACCTTGGGTTGTCTACTATTGCAAATGGTATGCCATCGTGGAGGTAATTCTCATTCCTGGGCTACCATACGCTCTCAAAGGCAACATAACCAATCTGGCGAATTTCAATGTGAAAAAAATGAAAAATGTAACATGCTAGATTTTACCCTGTAACTTCCCAAAACGCCATAAAACCTGTACATAGTGGGTACTGTTTTACACGTGAGACATCACTGAATGCAAATGTGTGTATTTTATTGCAGTAAAAGCTAACAGTATTATGACATTCACAGTTAAAATGTCATGCAGAGCTAAAAAAAATAACAACATTTCTTAATTTCTCCCATTTTGTTATATTTTATTCATGTTAAATTATGTTTCATAGCCTAATATTTGATGTTAAATGAAAGTCCTGTTTCTCCTGAATAAAATTAAATATAATAAACGTGGGTGCACTTAATATGAAAGAGGTGAATTGAACAGACATAAAGTCAAATTCCAGATTTTGTTTACGTTTTATTTTGATCAAAACGTGTACATTTGGCTCAGTCCTTAAGGGGTTAATGCAGATGCAAGTTGTAAAGATTTATAAAGATTCATTCCTTAATAAATTTACTACTGTAATGCTCATAGAAAGTACTTAAGTCAGGTAGGTCATCTCGCTCTTTTTTAAAAGGGCACTCTAAGAATCTTCATGCAGTAGTTGTAGTGTATAGAGTCTAACTTTTTACTTGTATAATGAAAAACAGGAATGCTTACATTTATTCAGGAACATTTATCCTGTCAGACATACAACCGCTACATATATCCTGAATTATAAGATTATAAATTACTTTATGGAAGAAAAACAAACATACTTCCGGTGTCAGTACATGCTGCTGCCAGCAGGGGTCATCTCTAGACACTTTAATTTATTCACATCAATAAGAACAGTGCAAGAACATATTATTTTGAACTTTGTCTAATTAAGGAAAATGGATATGATTCAATCCGTAACCTCCATCAAATGAATAAATTAATGTGTTACTGTGCATTGTGGAGATGTAGGTCTCTTGCTTTTTGGAATACAATTATTATTTTTTTTAATTTATACTGCAACATTGAACAATAATAGTAACTTAATTCACACATAGTCATACTGATTATATAGATCCCATATGCCAGAAAAGCCAAACAGGGTTATTCACTAAAGTGAGAATTAAAAGTAAATTCAAAGTGAATTTCACATTTTAGGCCAAAGTAGCCAAACTTGAAGCATAACTGTCTTAGGAAACATTTCTAATTCAGCTACAATGGCCTGCAATTTTAAATTCACGTTGAATTCTCACGTTAGTGAATAACAACATTTTTAATATTTTGATTTGCAATTGCAGCTGCTATAATTGCTACAAGAATGTTCATACGTGATAATGGTCCAAAATTGATATACGTTCAGTGACATGGGTTAAATATTTCATGGTTCAAAATAAACATCTGCTGATGACTCACCTTGCATTTCCTGGGCGTAGAAAGTAGGGACTCCTTTGCACAGAGCTTCGATGTGGCTTCCAAATTGTGCAACATTCTTAACCCGGGTCTGGGACACTGTGTACGTTAGGGTATGTGGAGGGGGAGCATTGGGGTTCTAAAAGGAGAATTGGCATACGTTAAATTTGCTACACTCTTACAGTTAGACTCTTCCCTGGATTGGTGTAGCCACCATTACCATAAGACAACTACAGTGTATCTAGACAACTAGTGTATCTGATCTAATTGGCATATCACTTATATATCTATATCATTAATCTCACTAAGTTCCCTCGGTTACTTTCAACAATTTTATCAGTAGTATGATCGGGAAAAAAATAGCCAGACAAAATTATTTTCCATGCATAGCATCATGTTTGTATCTTATTCAAAATACCAAATGTTCTAGATTAGTGACACCCAATCCTTGCCTTATTACATTTGGCAGAAATAAATGTAAACATTGATGCTTAAAGATAATATAGGAATCAGTTCATATAAATACTTGCATGCAAACACGCAGAACTGTTTTTGCTCAGTTCCACACTGAGAGATAATTTAAACATGCTGCAGTTTGAGTTACTCTGTTGACTACTTAATTTGCTAAATAAATCCTAAAATGCACAAAAACTTCAGAAGATGAACATAGTTCTTTGTTTTGTTTTATGCGCAATACATATTTCTTCAAAATATCGTTTTTTTTTCTGATACGGAAAATTATATAGATGTTGCTACCACCTGGTGTGATGATGCTTAGCATTTCAGTTGAGAAGTATTTGGTAGCTGTGCATGAAATATCTATTCAAAGTTAATTTTTAACTTGATGCCAAAATAGCCAAACTTGAAAAATTATCCAAGTCAGCTACAGTATGTTTACAGTTACAATTTTGTCCTATAATGTGAAATTCACTTTGAATTACAGAAAAAGCACACCTTTGTGAATGAAACCGTGCAACAAACGTAGCAGCAGTCTCATGCAAACAGAAAACCAGCCAGCTTTCATATTGTTTTACTTGATTAAAATATGAAAGTGTAGAGTTGCTGATATACTAGACTCTTGCGTTTTCTACCTGATTTAAGATGATTTTTTTATGGGTTTTATCTGTTTAATGGTATGGACTGTTATTGTTTGCAAAAATGCAAGGAAATAGTACGATGTTCAAGTTTGATATTTTTAATACACGTGGATGCATTCATTTTTTTTTTTGGTAATCTTGTGGGATCTTACATCTCTATATCGTAAGGTAAGTTGATATGGGATTATTCCCTAAAGTGGAAATTGTCAAGAATTCAAACTGAATTCCAAATTGTAAGCTTAAATAATTGAACTGAAAATGCTATGGTTTAAGTTTTTGTATTTTGGTCTAACATTTGAAATGTAGTGTGAAGTTCTGACACTCCGTGCTATAGTGAATAGCTCTGATTAAAATTGAAATTAATGTTTATATAAAGAGTGCTTTGTTCATTACCTGCTTCTCCTGGCTGACCTTGCTGAGCTGTGCCAAGCTGGGTACCACATTTCTGTTCATCCTGCTAACAACACAAGCTCTCTTGGACATGAGCCTGGCAGCAAAAAGACCCTGGAACACAACAAAGAACAATTCTGCAGCTCGGTTAACAGGCTAATCAACAAATAAATGAGTAGTTGGCAAGGTCTGGTGCATTTATGCAAAATTAGTCGATTTTCACTTTGATCCAGTCCTATGGGTACCTTCCACTGATGCAGTAGAAGACAGTCATACAGTGATTTATGATAAAAATCGAATATTAAAGTATATTGTGGTGTAATCACTTACCCTGTTATAGTCCCATATGGAATTCCAAGAGTTCCAGCCATTGAATTGGTTCACATTGGCAACATTATCATGGTTATCAATGTTAACAGTCTGGTGAACATTTGTTCCGGTGTTTCCCTGATTGTTGATGTTGACTGTCTTCAAGACACAACATGAAATAGAAGAGCATTAACCACTAAATGTACATAATAATTAAACTTGAGTCAGTCAATTAAAGCTAAGAACATGACAAATGTCTATGAAAAAAAGTGGTGAAAGCTAAAGTCATGTCTAATCAGGATTATCTAATTAAGGTAATGCTGAACATATCTAGCCACAGTCATGTAATAAATGCCATTTAATTGAGAACATGGCTTGAAGAACTAATAGAATTCATCTTTAAGTTAATGAAGCACATCTGTACTTTCATTGTACATAGTTAAAGAACATCAGCTTACATCACTTGCAAAGGTCACTCCAAGGAGAGCGGTGAGAAGAACCTGCAAAATAAGCAAAGATAAGAAAAATGGTAAGAACTCGTCTCATCTTCCAATTGGCTTCCAACATGTGCTTACGGCAGCCAACTATGCACCTGTCAACTTCACTACTGCAGCTCACATGTGCTAATACATTACTATATAGAGTAGTACATCCAAAGGAAGAAAATATTTAAAGGTCTAACCTTCCACAAGAATAATCTTGTTTCCAGGAACTAGATACCTAGCCAGTCGGATATGTTTATCTTGCACGGTTTATTTTTATAACCAAATATAAAGTCCTAAACTGTCAAAAAGTATTTTTGAATTCCTGACTGATGATCTACAATCTTGATTCTTGAGACAGATCATGGAGCTTTTAGTCTAGAAATGTTAGAAAAACTGCTCCAGCAACTATGCTATCATGTGAAGGTGACGTGCTAAACCTCATAATTAATAAGCTAAGATTCAATGGCACTGAATACTTACTAGAGCCTTCATTTTGCCTGGAGAGGTACTGTAGGAGCAGGAGAATGCAGTGTTTTACCTCAAATATATATGTGCTGGAACGCTAATTAGACAGAACACTCAACAGTCAGCATTGGATGGCATCCACATCTCAGTGACTCATCGTGCTGATAACGTTATCGCAAATTTCGTACTTCAGCAAATGTATTCACTAAGATAAGATATGGCTAAATCCCAAACAACTGCGGTTTTGGTACCCTATTCAAATAGGTGTATGCAAGCATCGGTGAGGTCCGACAGTGGTCAACAAAGAAGTGTGAAACACATTTCCTGTCTGTTGCAAATATCATGTTGATTACCTGATCAGGGCTGGTCTCTAAGTTCTAGATTTGTGCAGATAAGAGTGGACCAGAACTGTAGCACAGGATGGACAATGAAGATGTGGAAATAATGTAACTGGTAAATTATATTCATAATATAAGTACTGATGTGGTGAAGTGGTGGAAGAATTGTCATAGAAATTCCATGTTGAACAGTCAACATTTTTTCAGCATTTACCACAATAATGGGGTCAAAATGGAGCCTGGTGAATTCAGACTACTGCAGTTAAGTAAAGGCCAATCGTATCTACTGTGAACACATGGCAATGTCTCCTAACACAGACTACTAATCCTGGTGTATAATGCCTAAAGCAATGTAAAAAGAACCAAAAGAAAGAGTGAAGCACTGGAATGGCATACTTATTTCAAATGCATTACTTTGGCACTCACCATATCTATAGCTTATGGAAAAAAATACTATATATTATATTATGGTCTAGCTAATTAGAAATGGGAATTAAGTGGCAAATACATAATACAGGAACACAGTTTTCCTCTAAACAAACCTCGCAGAACATTCTCATTGTGGGAAGATCAAACATATCACTATTAGAGGAATGTGCAGAAACCAATAGCAATCATTACTCAGGACTGTCATTGATGGATAGAATTCATTATAAGTCATGACCTAAGTGGTGTTCATGTGTTTCTTACATTTCTAGTATTTTAAAAGTAAATACGCCCCACAGTATTATATGTATGTAAAAACACATAAACAGAGAAACAACCAATAAACTATAGCATAAATACAGCAAGTCAATGATTCCTGATAGCATCGCAGTACCTATAGCCACTTGTAACAGGACCTACACAATAAGGTACAGTGGTTATGTTGTTTGAAGTATCCATTTAAATTTATGATAGGGGTAACTAAAATGGAAAGAAGAGATTTTACTTAACAGGAAATTCTGGGTTAAAATAGTTTTTCTAGGAAAAAGTGCCTGTCCCTGCAGGCTGAACGGATGAACGGAGTAAATGCTGCCTTTTCTGAGAAAAAGCAGTGTTTACACTGCTGCCTAATGCCACCACTAGCAGCTGTCCCTCAGACAGCCACTTTAGGGGCTTATTAGTTGTGGTCCTGCAAAGAATGCAGGAACAACGTTCAGTATCTCAACACTCAACATGGAGATTCTGAACACTCTCTGTACGGATGCAAATGACCTAAGTCATCTCTACGAGGATATGCAGATTTGTGATTTCAACGCATGCACACTCAATTGGAATTTGAGCTTCTTCCCCATGGAAGCATAGGATTGGTTGAGATCATCAGTGGGAATAAAGGTGAGTAAAATACTTTATTTAATGGATGGGGGTAGGGGGGACAATACTTCAAACAGTTAATAAAACACTCCAACACTAGGAATCAATATTTGAGGCTTCCTTTAAAGTTTGTTGAATATGTGAAATAGATTTGCTGAATAGACTTGCTGAAGAACATGCATAGTAAAATTTAAAATGATAAATAAAAAAGTGCAAACCTTCAATGTGCACCTTATTCCGTCACTCAATCTATTGTATCAATGTAATGTTTTGCGGACCCAGGACATACTTGAAAATGAGAGAAATCTCAATGTGTCCATCCTAGTAAAATATTTTAGTAATAAATAAATCTGTAAAATTATAATCCCGTGGTATAATCACACACAAAATAATGAGACTTGGCATAATGAGAGTTGTGGTTCAACAAAAGCCAGAGGGTATGAAGATACTCACCGCTCTGTTATCTGAATTGGAAATTTCTAACTACCTTTGTTACCACTGAAATCACAAATTATAATGAATTAAAAAAAAAACCACATAAACCATGGGTACATCCTTAAGAGCAAATATGTGATTTTCATTTACAATCCTAATTTATCTGACTTTGGGAGGAAGGGAAGTACTCTTTGCATTTGTATATTTACTTAAGCTTTAGGGCTGTGCAACATTCTGAGCCAAAATCAACTGTGTTACTCAAACACTCCACTCATGTAATCATGGGCATCATGGGGCAGTGTCTGAATACTTCAACAGTCTGTAGATTATTAGGGCGGGGAGGGGTTAATTAATTTTAATGTTAAGCTAGACCTGTGCCTAGAAGCAAGCACCATGTCAATTGAATCTTGGGTGTATTCCTTTGAATTCGTATTTAGTAAAAACTGCATAATTTCCATGAAGTGGAACATGTTGAGAGATAGAAGGATACAGTTAAGAGAATGTGGTGAAATTGTACTGCTTGCAAGGTACAGATATCTCTCTACATTACTTGTATCCTTTCTGCGCTCAGACATACTTCCCATTCTTATTCACATGTATTTCATCGAGTGAATGCCAGGTGATAGTACATGTGGAGCTGAATACAAAGGTTGGGTACCAAGAACTTGGGTGAAAGAAGGACAACATAACACATAAAGAAAATATTTCTAAGAACATGTTCACCTATGTCTGTAAGATCAGTCATTATATTTTACGGCAGGAGTTGTTGCACAATAACTTAAATATCGCATAAAATACAAATAATATTATTAGTATTATCAGGGATGTCGGAGGGAGAGTGGAAGACCTGCTGGACTCTGAGCAAACCTTTTTTCAGGATTTACTGGTAATTGAGAGGGGGAACCTTCTCCACCATGCCCAATAGGACATATTACACTGTAAACATGGTTTTACACCCCCCTCTCAAAAAAAAATAAAAAAAAATCCTAATGCTGTGATGCCCTGCTTATAGTTTAGGTGCACCGCCCCACCTGTAAGGAGTAAAAGAGCAGTTTTACTTTCCTTTTCTCTTTTGCAGCGCCAGTCTCCGCTCTGCTGTCCTACCTCCAAGATTGAGATCATCAAGATGAATTCTCAGAGGAAAGCATTGGGAGGCTAGGACACATTTCAGCAAAATGCCACACTGCGCCATTTAGATGGACTCTATAAGAACATATGATTGAAATTGCTGGATTTCACTAGGCTGTTTTAATGGAAGCACCTCTAGTGGCGGTCAGAGTGACATTTAAACCCTACACAAAGGCAATATTTTACAATGCTGGGTTAAACCAACAGGAACTTTGCATCCAGACCAAGTCATTCAGAGGAAGTGGTCTGAATGCCTATAGTGTCCTTTTAACCAATGCGTGGATTTAATATGAACTTCAATTGCAATAAATGTAAAATAACACAAAACTGTATTTTGTATGCACAAGTTTTGAATATAATGGTTATTTGTATTAAAAGCACATGAAGAAAACACCAACATAGTCAAGACTTGCTCAAACATTATCTATCTGTGGCATTATAGACTTAGACACATAGTCCTGGGAACAGCTTCAAGTGATTAAGCTCTCCTGTAGAGAGTATTGCTGGTCCACCCAAAAACTAGTCAAGACGGAGTGAAGGGTGAAAAGGAACTGGCTTATTCAATCAAGGCACACAGAATGTATGCACAGCCCCCAGCATGAGGTTTGCATTGTATACAATACAAGCCCCTTCCAGGGGTCTGGAAGATAATTGAGTTAAAGACTGGTAAGCTAATTATCTCCCAGGAACAGAGAGCCAACACAAAAACATAAAAGTACCACAAAACATAATAAAAAACATACAATAACCCCACATGTCCTACATTCCCAAACAGCTCTGATCTGAGTGACCAAGTTGTCCAAATAGCACTCAGATCAATGCCATATAGGGGAAACACCAACAGGGTAAAGTTCTGACTGGCTGCACACGTGGTCCTATGCCCAAAATAGTTCCAGAGCAATGTGTGCTTTGGCCGGTCAACTTTCGGTGACACCTGCGGCCAAAATATGGGGTGCTCCGCCTGGCTCTCAGGGAGCATTTGTTTCAGGCACTTCCCTCTAAAAAGCGCTCTCCTGGTGGGTTGCAAAGTGGTTCAAAACACTGGACTAAGTTGCCCGAGAACCACAAGGTCACCTAGCCAAAAACAGTTTAATAACATTCACAGCTAAGTACCGCTGAGGTGACTTGGAACGATGAAGTCCTCATGTTGAAATTAGTTCCATAGCAGTTGCAGCTAAGTACCGCTGAGGTCCATTCGTGGGTTTGTTTATGTGAACGCCCGCCAGGGAGCTAGCGTTCGGTTCAATTTGTGAGAATTGTGCCTAATTAGGGGCACTAAGGGAAAGCTGCTAAGAGCTGCTGGGCAGGGTAACTCTCGAACGGGGTCTCTGACCTGGACTCTTGTTGGTGGGCAAGAGGCCAGCCTCTACGCTCCACCAGGAGTTCATGCCAAACTTTCGTGGAAAAGAATGTTTGTCACACTCATTATTCCATATATGTATGACTTATCTCTTGAAACACAAAGTAGAAACTGCAGAGAAGTTGTACGCCTACATTGCCAGTGTTGAGAACTAGTTTTATAAAAAGCTCAAGCATTTCAAACAGACCAAAGGGTTAAATACACATCACAGTGGTGTAGCTAAAATAATCACACTTTAATGGAGATATGTGCATGCTGATATATTCACTGTTGCCACATAAATACTGTGTTAATGCAGTTATGATGGCTACATATCTACAAAACAGACTATCTCCAAAATCTACAAATAAACTCAATTTGCACTTTGGGTTAAAAAAGAACCACAAATGTTAAAAAAATAATCTGAGCATTTAGATCCACAGATTAGGCTTTTGTCCAAGGTCATAAAACTTTAAACTTGACAGCAGAACTGAGATATGCATCATGATAAGATATGAGAGAGAATGCAAAGGCTACACAATTCTGAATCCTGAGACATGAGAAGTAAATGTGAGCAGTGTACTTATTTTAAAAAAGGGGAACAAGCAACATCTGATTTTAAACTTAAACTACGTGGAGAATGACAAAATAATTTGCGGGAGCTGCTTGTGCTAAATGGAAGGGATCAAGTCTGCATACATGGTTTACAGGCTGAGGCCTCAGCAACAGATGTCTTAGCTTAGAAGAGTACACAAGCAGAAGGGGGAATATAGCAAGTGAATGATTTTGCTGAGCAAGTTATGGCTGATCAAGCTGATGAACTTTTAAAACCAACTCCTAGACTTTAATCCATACAGAAAAAAGAAGTTCCAGCTCCTCGTCTGTCCCAGCATGCAACATCAGCATTAAAACATGAACCCTCATCTTTGATTGATATTGATAAACGTCGTACTACTGAAGCCACTACGTGGGATGAAGCAGCAAAATAAGCAATTGAATAATTAAATGTAAAGAGGTCATAGGTTGCAAGTGTGTATTCAAGCAAAATCTGGATGTATATGGAAATGCAATCAGTCACAAAGCTTCACAGTCTGATTAAAGTGATACGTCACACAGCAATAATATATATAGAACCGTTGTAGGTAAGCTTTTGTTTCTAGCAACAACATTTAGACCTGAAATTGTATCTGCAGTGGGAATATTGTGCAGAAAAGTGAGTTCTCTCAGTCAAAGAGTCTGGATTGCCCTCGATAGTATATTCTCAAAGGATCTGTGTGTTCTTATATGGGAATGGTCATATCAGCGGGAATGGTGGTAAGGAAGAATTAATGGTGCTTTCTTCTACAGGGAGAATATACCTCCACAGCAGTAACATGCTAGAAGGCAGAAGGGTTTAACCAACGTAAAACAACTTGGGAATGGGAGAGCCAAAGCCATCCGACTGGTGGATGACAAGACCTGTATAAAGATGTCGTGACAGATGCATGCACCAAGCACATTGAATTAAGATATCATGCAATAAGAGACCTGTTCCAGAAATGATTTAGTGAGATGCAGTACTGCTGAACAGTAGAGCTGACAGATTACATTTTTGAGTAACTATGCTTGAAGATAAATGTGGTGAACCTGAATTAGACACCATATTGAAGGGGTTTGTTAGTTGCTGGTGCCTGGTCTGAATGTGTTGGAGGACTTACTTCTGCTGTTTTTCCTCTATAGTCTCCATGGTGACATTTTCCTGTCTTTCCTTACTTCCTCTCTCTCTTACTCTGCAGTAATTTTGCCATTGAGATCTTCATATGTGTGCCCTTCCCTGATTTTACCATGTTGCTGCTGCGCTAATACAACTCTACTAAATTTTAAGAAATATAACATACTAAAACTCACAGAAATATAGAACTGGACTAAATTCTGGATTAAATTAACTCCTCATATTCACTTGGTATTGGATAAGATATGCTATTAAAAATATTTCATACAAAAATAGGACCTTATTTAATAAGCATATTTTTTTATTAGTTGTATTAGTAAATTTTTTATTTTTTTATTTTTTTTTAAACTTAGTGAAAGGTACATAGGGATAAAAATAAATATTAGCTGAGTTAGCTCATGTTTTTTATACATTGATGTTTTTTTTTTTTTTTTATAAATTTAGTCTACACTCACAGTGGAGAATCCGCACATGAGTAGGCATTTATATTTTCCATTGCCCTTAGATGGGTTCACATTACCAAAGATTTCCATTGAGTTCAAAAGCTGATCCCTACTTTATTTTATAACAGTTATAACTCTAAATATAATAAAAACAAAAGCATAATAAATGTTTAATATCTCTCCCTGCTGCCTTGTTTGTACTAAATGTGCAGTCCTGTTACTCTGCATTGCAGCCATTTGGCTCTGTGTTATAGGGAGGGTAAAACATGGATATTGGTGTGAGGGCCCGTTGTTGCTAAATCTAATTGCTCAATATTTGTACAGCATTTGCGCACAGAGTCGTAACTGAAAACATGTGGAACATCTGGATTGCAGTTGTGTTGGTTATAGGAAATCCATGTAAATGTAGAATGAAAGCTAGGAGAAGCGTCAATGAGTGGAGTAATGAGTCATGGTTTTTCACAAATTAAATCGAATCATTTACCATCCAAATGAGAATTACAACATATTTTTTTACATGTCTCCATGATCAGCCCATTTTCTGACATAACGTTTATAAAAGTTTAGTTCATAGTAAAAGTTAAAGATGAATCAGTCGGCTCTGACTCAGGGTATACATTTCACATGTGTTTTAGATTCATAGACTAGACACCCAGCACAGGTGGTAAAAAGATAATACAGATAAATTGGGCTTCCAGGTATAGCCTACGGTTTTTTACATTTCAACAGGAAAAGTATGTCTCATTTACCCTTAAAGGGAAACTATAGTTTCCTGGCACAATAGCTACCTATAGTGCCTCCCTCCATCGCGCTGCCCTCCCAGCACCTCATGGTGCAGAAGGGGTTAAAATAAACCTTCTGTCATTTACCTGAGTCCAGAGCCGATGTACCCAGCTGCTAGTTCAGGTTCCACCTCTGCTCCTCTCCCACCAATGTCAGCCAACGGGAGAGACCTAACACGCATACGCGGCTATGGCCGAGCTCGCATTAGTATTTCACCTATAGGAAAGCATCTATAATGCTTTCCAATGGGATGTTACATTATCCTCATGCATAGCATCAGTTAGGTGATCAAAAGTCGCCTAATGACCCAGAAGTCCCTCTAGTGGCTGTCTAGTTAAACCTCAAAGGTAATTATTGCAGTTTATTAAAAAGTGCAGTAATTACCTTTGCAGGGTTAAAGCATCTGGGACTATGAACCCAGACCACTTCAATGCGCTGAAGTGGTCTGGGTGCCTAAAGTATCCCTTTAAGGAACATGGTTATCTTGTTTCTCCAGGATCAGAACAACTTTTGCTATGTAATTTTTCAGAAATTATTTTCCTCTCTTTTTATTTGTTTTCCTGTAAGCAAGGGGAACGAAAAGACCATTTAGAAGACACGCATAGTGCACATGTGCAAGAGAGCTCTTTGATCATAATGTTATATGTTCATTTACTGTAATACTAAAAAGGTATTGTGTATAAGTGCACAAACCTCATAATTCTATTGTTATTGAATAGGAGGTAGGTGAACTAAAAAATCCACATGGGGGAATAATGCTGCTATTGATAAATATTTAGGCTTGAAAATATTATCTGCTTTGACACGAGATTGTGATTGCTTGTCGTCAGAACAGTGCCATATTGGTAATAACACGACATTAGCAGACCTTATTTTAACAAGCTATGAGCACAGTGGGCCTAGTTTGAGCTATACAATAAAAAATTGCCAAATGCAGGAAAAATTGACAGGTGTCTTAAAAAGTCACAGTTTAGGCTCATTCTCATTCCCATTTTTCCGATCATTCATCAACGTAAAGCCATATTCAGTGAGCAAAATAGGGGTTTCCATCCAAGCACCCGTGTGAGTATGTACTCAATATATGGCAAGTAGTAATCACCAAAGCTCAACACCTGTTGTAGCCCATCCACTTCAAATTTAGTCATAGGTTGCATTATAAAGGTAACGAAACGCATCTGTTGTTTGAGCAGAGCAAGTGTGATCACACAGCATATGCATTTTAAAGTTTATATGGATATTTTTTGGCGAATTGGGGAACCATCTCTTTTTCTTGTTTACAGATTTGCAATGCTAGTATTCTAGTTAAAAAAAAACAAAAATGTTTTCCCTTACTAACTCGATTTTATATTACAATTATTAATACTATTATGTGTTAAATCTACATTAGCAGATCTAGATTCTAATATGTGAAGCAGAACACTAACCTCTGGGGTGGGTTCTATTAACTGTAGAAATATTATCCCTGTTATGTCTCTATATTTTCATTAGAACTCAATATTGGAATATTGGGGATTATAGTTATAATTTATTTAGGAGAGCTGCCACCCACTTGTATTGGGTTGCTGATTAAAGCAGGTAATCTAAGCACTAGCTTATTCAGAATTCATACATGAGTGATAGCATTAATATAAATGACCACTAATTAAAAAAGATCTGTTTTGGAGGAAGTTTCCTTAATGATATCGCTGGAATTTGTAAAATGTCCAAAGGCAGATAAAGTGGATGTTTGTGAGCAGATAGTTTAGCTGTCTTGTTAGTTGTCAGAAACACGCCAGTCAATTTGATACTTCCCAATGAGATACCTCTACAAAACACTTTGGGTTTAACCCTTTCTAAACCTATATACGATTGTTCTGTACACTGTACACTTGCTGACATAAGCTGTTGAACTGTGATTGTATTAGTCCAGGGTGTCCTCAGTTTCCTTTACTGTCCTTAAACACACTGTTTTATTCTACAATCAACTGTAAGTATAACGATCTGAACAAGTAAAATAAATTAAATATTCATATGCATTTAGTTATAGGAATTGACTCACTAATCTACACTTGTTATCAAACATTTGTGTGCTTTCTAGTTCTGATATTTATCATGAAACATGCCTAATGAGAATTTGGATACTCGCCGTTTTTCAGTATGTTAGTAATTGTGGAGCAATGGCAAAAGAATAGCTTATTCTAGGCAAAAAAATGAAATGCTAAACTGGAACACTTCTCCAAACCCGCCCCATTTCAAGTTCACTATTTTGGCCAAACGTGTAATCGCTTTGTCAATTTTCCACAATTAAAAGCTTAGTGAAGAAGCCCAACAGTCTTGTCTGTGCTTACGTGATTCTTTGAAATCTGGCAGATAATGTTTCCTAACGTTCTAATTGCCACAGCAAGTTATTATTAGCATTCATTCATTACAAGGTGCTAACTTGTTCTGCAGAACTGCGCAACACATAAACATGCAGTTATTCTAGCAGAACCACTCAGGCGTGCAGGAATAAGGGGAGACTCGGAGAGAAGTTGGTTAAATTTGCCATTATGAAAAAGTACACTGTATCTAGATGGCAACATAGAGGCAGG
Source organism: Pelobates fuscus (assembly GCF_036172605.1). Classification (NCBI taxonomy): domain Eukaryota; kingdom Metazoa; phylum Chordata; class Amphibia; order Anura; family Pelobatidae; genus Pelobates; species Pelobates fuscus. Next base: position 282,911,613 of record NC_086319.1, on the reverse strand, counting down.
TGTGGTATTCATATCTGACTATAAATGGGATTTTTATTAATTGTGATGTCCCATAAAAAGTGTTGAGTTAAAATTAACAAAGGTAGACCTTACCACTGGAGGTAAGTCATGTGAGGTGGGTAGGATTAGAATGTTGAAGATTTAATGTTTCATTTATTTTCTAATATTTTAATTTTTCCAGCTTGAGTTAGTATGATATTTTTGTAGCAAAAACAATGAGAAAACAAAAGAAATAGGGTATACAGAGATACAGAAAGGGTTCAGCTACAAGGATAGCAGAACACACTAATTAAGTCAGTCTTTACAAATACGTTACATAGAAACATAGAATGTGACGGCAGATAAGAACCATTCGGCCCATCTAGTCTGCCCAATATTTCAAAATACTTTTAATTAGTCCCTGACATTATCTTAAGTTTAGGATAGCCTTATGCCTATCCCACGCATGCTTAAACTCCCTCACTGTGTTAACCTCTACCACTTCAGCTGGAAGGCTATTTCATGCATCCACTACCGTCTCAGTAAAGTAATACTTCCTGATATTATTTTTAAACCTTTGCCCCTCTAATTTAAGACTATGTCCTCTTGTTGTGGTAGTTCTCCTTCTTTTAAATATAGTCTCCTCCTTTACTGTGTTGATTCCCTTTATGTATTTAAATGTTTCTATCATATCCCCTCTATCTTGTCTTTCCTCCAAGCTATACATGATGTTAAGATCCTTTAACCTTTCCTGGTAAGTTGTATCCTGCAATCCATAAACCAGTTTAGTAGCCCTTCTCTGAACTCTCTCTAAAATATCAATATCCTTCTGTAGATAGGGTCTCCAGTACTGCGTACAGTACTCCAAGTGAGGTCTCACCAGTGTTCTGTACAATGGCATGAGCTCTTCCCTCTTTCTACTGCTAATACCTCTCCCTATACAACCAAGCATTCTGCTGGTATTTCCTGCTGCTCTATTACGCAGGATATGTTGTATCATAGACAACCTCCATAACTATATGCAGAATTATAAGTACAACGTTGGAACACAGTGTTGGTGTTAACACATATATGAACTCTTCAGCATTTGGTATTACTGTATGCAGTTTAGTCAGGGGATATATAGGTGGGCTTTTTTGTCCAAGACCTAACAAGGTGTCCAATAACCATAATGGTTTCATGATTTTGCAACTCGAGGGGTACATTCAATTTAGGAATAAGCTATTTTTTCATATTTGTACCATGGCAGCTACTAAAATTGGATTTTTATTGTATAATGTGGACTTTTCAATTGCATCAAACATCTCGGTCTGAATCGCACACTTACTGTAACCAGGCTAATAATGAGTTTATGTGATTGGAGCCAGAAGAGGTGAATTACTGAGCATTCCCACCATGTCATGTGTTTTCTTGAATAATGCATAACACTCACATAATGACTTACATGTGGTAGAAATGTCTAGCAGGTGCTAAGTATTGCTGGGATAGAACTATTTTCTTGTGTTCTGTATGGTTAGTATAGTAAGTAGTGACAGTTTTGTGACACTTTCTAATGCCACCGTGTTAAGGTAAATGGTTACTTTAACTCTCTCGCCAAGAATTTTGATATGCCATTTTTTCTCTGTACTAGTTGTGGAGAATAATCTATGCAGATCGATAATACATGTCTGCTCAATGTGGTGTTGAGGCAAAACATTTCAAAAGTGTGTAGGAGTGGTTAGTACCATTTCATTTGGTCTAATAGCCCTGTCTACTTTGCATACAATGGCCATCTGCCGTGGTGCAAGATTTCACATTTCTATAGTGCAACACAATGGCTTATTCTGATAGTGAGGATCAATAAGATATTGGATCCCATAAGACTTCCATCTTTTCTGGTCAACATTGAGTATAAGCTCAGACAGTGTTTGCAAGGGGGTCCGCTACAAATTTTTTAAAGGTTTAGAAACTTGCAAGTTCCATTGGTTTGAACACTCATCCCAAAATAGTTGGTAGAATTTTAGTAGAACACAGTGGCGGATGCAGAACCAAATCTCGGGAGGGGCACTGGTGGTTGGATGTAGCGGGAAGAGAGGGGGCTGTAGTGGGGGGACAAAGAACTTTAGTGTAGGGATTTAGGGGCTGTAGTGGGGTGTTTGGGGCTGTAATTAGCAAGTGAGGGGACTGTAGTAGAGCATAGAGGGATGTGTTGGGTGGTAGAATATTATAGTGGAGGGATGGGGCTCTAATTAGATGAAATAACATTCACAGACACATACACTGGCATGCATACACACACACACAGATACAAACATGAAACTTCACAGGCAAACACATACCTACACATACGCACAATGACACACACAGATACACACACTTACAATACACATACTGACACACATACCTTTACATACACACATTGTCACACACACACACATAGATAAATACCCACACTGGCACACAGAGACACACACTTACACATAAACACACTGGCACATGCACAAAGACACATACACATACATACACACACACTGGCATACACAGATACACACACACAGTTTACACACTGGTACAGTTTACACACACACACACACATAGATACACATTGACACTCACAACTACACACGCAGATACACATACCTAAACATGCACACTGACACACAAATTGCAGTTGACATATTATTAACCACCCCCTGTTTCCAAACCTATTGCTGCAGGGAGGTGAATTCCTGGGGCTGGCTGAGGCTGATGGGATGGGAGTCTGCCTGCAGAGCCTTTTCTCCTCCTCCTCCTCTCTCAGAGTGTCTTCAGTCCACCCAGCCCGCGCGGTCAGTAAGCTGGGAGGAAGTAACAGATAGATAGTCACTTCCTCCCAGCAATCTCTGCTCAGGAGGAGCTCGGTCTCTGCAAATTTAAAGGGGCCTGATGGTAGGTATTTATGCCTATAGGAGCTGATCTATTTTCGGGGGGGTGGGGAGACGGGCCGTTTCTTCCCCCTCCTCCCCTGCATCCGCCACTGGTAGAACAACTGTACCTCTACCTTTATCTTCCCCTTTTTACCTTATGTAACCTTTAAATTGTTTGAAATATTTAATAGTTACCATAAATATTATAATAATTGCTGGAAAATATTTTTTTTCTGCAGGTGCTAACAAAACATGTGATATCTACACACATGGCCATAAACACCAATCTGTGCCTTTAACAATAGTTCTGCTCAATAAGTCCATTTGGCAATGGAATTGTAATGCATTAATTTACACATTCCATGGTGTCTGACTTCTTTATCTGTCACTCTCTTTGTTATCTATTCCTTGCACTTTCTGTATGTGAGGGTATATAAGAGCCATGCAAAACATAGCTTTCCTTTTAAATCTATTGTATAATACTGCAGAGGTTTTGTCATTACTTCAAAGGTGAAAGGTTAAAACAATGAACTTTTATCATATTATATGCAAAGGTTGAGTCTGGAACTTTTAGCAGGAAAGATGGTGACACTAGAGGACAAAGAGGTTGCCAATGTTGTGGTGTTAGTGTAGAAACACAGAATTTAAAAATAGATCACAGGGGTTGGGTGCAGAAATTCACATACTTTACACAATGATCACCTAGGTCACTGGAATAGCAACACAACGGAATGGTATTTTGGAGACTGTTTCTCCACAACAATTTTATCCTCTTGACCCCCTGAGGACCAGCAGCTAAATTAAGAATGGAACACTTTTGTAATAGTTGTCTGTGAGGCCCCCAATTCTTGAAGGTGGTATAGCTGCCCATTCGTCTTGGCAAAATGCCTCTAGGTGATGCAAAGTCCTTGGTCATCTTGCTCGTTTGAGATCTCCCCAGATTGGTTCGATGATATTAAGGTCAGGAGACTGTGATGGCCACTCCAGAACCTCCACCTCTTTCTGCTGTAACCACTGGAGGGTCAACATGGCCTTGTACTTAGTGTCATTATCATGCTGGAAAGTCCAAGAGCGTCCCATGCGCAGCCTTCATGCAGAAGAAAGCAAATTGTCTGCCAGTATTTTCTGCTGACATTCTGCATTCATCTTGCCATCAATTTTCACAAGATTCACTTTGCCTTTAGAGCTCACACACCCCTAAACATCAGTAAATCACCACCATGCTTCACAGTGGGGATGGTATTCTTTTCACTATAGGTCTTGTTGACCCCTCTCCAAAATAAGCGCTTATGGTTGTGACCATAAAGCTCTATTTGGTTTTGTCAGTATAATTACAGTGAGCAAGAAGCTGTGAGGCCTTCCAAGGTGTTGTCGGGCAAATTGTAACCAGGTTTTTGTAGCATTGGCGCAGTAAAGGCTTCTTTCTGGCAACTCGACTCTGCATCTATTTTTTTTCAAATATCATCGTATTGTGCTCCTTGAAACAACCACACCGTCTTTTTTCAGAGAAGCCTGTATTTCTCTTGAGTTTACCTGTGGGTTTTTCTTTGTATCGCAAACAATTCTACTGGCAGTTGTAGCTGAAATCTTTCTTGGTCTACCTGACCTTGGCTTGGTATCAAGAGATCCCCAAATTTTCCACTTCTTCATAAGTGATTGAACAGTACTGACTGGTATTTTCAAGGCTTTGGATATCTTTTTATATCCTTTTCCATCTTTATACAGTTCCATTACCTTGTTACGCAGGTCTTTTGACAGTTCTTTTCTGCTCCCCATGGCTCAGTATCTAGCCTTCTCAGTGCATCCACATGAGAGCTAAAAAAAAACGTATTGACTATTTAAACACAGACCCTAATTGTAATTTAAAAAGCCACAGGTGTGGGAAATTAACATTTACTTGCCATTTAACCTGTGTGTGTCACCTTGTGTGTCTGTAACAAGGCCAAACATTCATGGATATGTAAACTTTTGATCTGGGCCATTTGGGTGAATTCTGTTATCATTATGATTTAAAAATGAGCCAAACAACTATGGGACAATAAATGGCTTCACATGATCACTATCCTTCAATAAAATAAATTGTTTGCATGATCAGTCATATTTCCAAAGTCAATGCTAAAATGTCACAATTTATGCCAGGAAATGCAAACTTTTGAGCACAACTGTACATTATAATTTCCATAATGCAATAAGTGACATTTAGTTGTCTGTTCTGTTTGGTCTCTGTGGTGCTGGAGGGGAAGTGTGTATTGTCTTGTCTTGACTTCCACTCTTTCTCTCTATCTCTTAGTCTTGCTATGCTATGTTTTGCCTTTGAATATTTTATATATAAGCATGCCTTGCGACCATTCTGATTTTGGTGGAACAGTTCCACATTTTCGGGTCCTGTTCCACTGTCCTCCCTTCGTCCCCCAGGTGCCCCACTTTTGAACTGTCTCTGTATGAGGTTGTTTGCTTATAGCTTCAGCAGTTTTTGCAAATTACTACATATATAATTACATATATCTTGTGTTTCAGGCATTAAGCCTGCTCTTGCAGGGTCGTGTTTCTTTCTTTTAAACATTTAGCTTTGTATATGTGCGCTGTTATGTTTATATTTACTTTTACTTTCATAGTTACTTTTGCTTTTACCCCACCATATCCTCAAAATTAGAATAGAAGTACTACGACTTTTAACAATTTATAGAGCATGATGTAATGATGTATCCTCGACTGCCTTGTAGAAGCAGGCAATTATGGATGAAGTTTTGGCATCTTGGCGACTATGACACAATGTACCTCATATATTATGTATTGCTTTAGCCCTCAGAAAAAAAAAAAAAAGGCCAATTAAATCCACTGTAGGGAGGAATTGTAAGCCCTGAGAGCCTCTGATAGAACCCTCACCCAGATACAGAGTTGGCTCCTGTGAGCTTTGGGCAGTTCAGAGTATTACCATGGTTTACCGAGGCAATGCTCTGAACACACATTGCATAGTGTGGACTCAACTGCCCTTTGCCCACCTGCCCATCAAGTGCTCAGTCACTCTGCACCTGAGACCTGAGACACTCATGCTGTGGCTAGGTGAAAGGTTGTGAAGCTCCATATTGCAGACTGGGGCTGTGACTCTGAGGACTGATCTGATTCTGATTAAATCTGTAATAATTATTGATTCTGTTAACCATGTCAGTTACGTCTTGGCTCCATATTAACACTGCAGATTGCCAGCTGCAATGGTAATAATGAATCTATCAGTATCCTGCAGCTTTAGCCCTATGTACACTGTGTGCTAAGAACCAATAGTGAGTCAGGGGTAGCTGAAATGGTTGGAGTCGTTCAATATCCTGTGTGCTGAGAGCTAATAGTGAGTTTTGAGTAACTGACATATTTTGTAACTATTGTAAGAGCATTGTGAATATATTTAATGCTAAATTAATGTGAGAAAATAAACAATTTAAAACTGTGTCAAAACTATAGTACTTTGATGTACATACTCACAATCTAAAAATTTAAATTATAATTAAAGTGACATTGCTATCCTCAAATTTATACTTTTCTGTGTTATAGCTGTGTATTTTACTCAGCTTGCCCTATTGTATGGGTATCTCTACAGTCTATCTCTCTAACTCTTTCTATTGTATGAATGTCCATGTATTATGCTCAGCTCTGTGTATTGTCTTGGTATATCCTTATTGTACTGGGTTCTTTGGGTTTTATAGGTATTTCTGTATTGTACCGGGCTCTGTCTATTGAATGGCGACTACCTGATGTTATGCAGACAGATGCCATAGGTCAGAAAATAGTGGAGTTAAATGGTGGAGTAAAATTCTGGTGCAAGAGTTTGTCTTCCACCAGCATCCTATGTCACTTATATCTATCATATAGGTATGCTGACATCCTGTATCTTTAAAAACATATTGGACTTATATAGTATATTTGTAGGTTAATCCCCGATTTTATTTTTTGTAATTAATTGTGCCTTTGCCTGGCGTATTTCGGATATTTCTTACCCCTGATGCATCTGTCAATGTCAGAATCAGCTTCTGCTCTTTACGACAACGCAACCCCCTCCCTTTAATCAGTATATCACTCACAAGATGTGCCTGTTATTTCAATGAGCAGATCATGTTTTACTAATTCCATTTTATTCAGTGGTTACCATATTGTATGATATGACTGACACTATGAAATGCAAGCTCCCTATCTGCATGTGCATTTATGGCTAGTATATGCATATATGTATAGATGTATGTATACACGCATGTGTAAGCTATTTTTCCTTCAGCACATCACCCATGACATGACTGTATGTTATGACAGCTCTTTAGTTTTTCTTGATATTTATTTGTCAGTGACCCAAATAGACCATTTCTAAAAAAAAGGATAGAGTAAGGAAAACATTTCAGTCATTTAACTGCTTGGATCCCTTCACACCTTGATAAAATACAGGGATACAACACATCTAGGTTTATATTATTAATATAAATATTGTTATTTTGGCAAACTGTTATAGAGCATTTTTTTTTTCCTAACCGCAGGGTTAAAGCTTTTGGTTCTGCTCTTGGGATTCTGCTCCTAATTATCGTGTAAAATTGGCTGGGTCTTGTGTATATTCGTTTCATATTGGTTTGATTTTAATAGCAGCATACTAACCCTTAGGGAAGCACGCTGCAATTAAGGCGCCCGGTGGGTCGCCTGTGATATATCGTTTGGAGTTAAACATGGGGTTCTAAATGGAAATAACTTTTGAATCAATTTTGTTCAACAGCAGAGGGTCCAACAAATCTTAATGTGTACGGTGCAAAAATGACATGTAGACACTTCATAGAGGATAACATTTTATATAAGTGGAGTGTAAGCCAAAATGCAAATGTAGAAATCGATTTCAGCTGTGCAGTTTGTGGGATTGAACCATATACATAACTAGAGTACACGACTGTGTGTACAACTTGCAACACTTTGCAGAGGAGATATAATTTAATTTAGGAATAGCTGACTTTGTCATGCATTTGTCAAGTGCATTGTCTTATTATTAGCAACGTGCTATTCCTGGATGCCCCATATACTACCCAAGCCTGTATATTTTTATAATTTACCAATGCTTCTTAAACCCCTATCCCTATCTAATAGGCCATCTACTCTATGTCAGACCTACCTATTTAATTTCCAGATGTGTATGTACTTACTGCCTCAATTCATATATAGTATTAGTCAGTAAGTACTTATAGTTTTCCGATTCAGAGTATTGTAGGACACTCTGACATCCCAATAACTATAACACATGAATATTGATATAAATCACTATTATTTTTATATATATAATATATAATAATGTTATTATATTGAAAAAATATTAAATCATATTATATTATACATGTATATAATAGATATAAACATTTGATATATTATTAAATTATCTAATATATTCATCTACAATATGGCACATGCTCAGAAATCAGCCTGCTATAAACCACTTGATCGATTCATATCATAAAATAATTCGTATTTTAAGTCTGTTTATAATGTATTGGACCTTCATATTTGCATCCTTTTCCTTCAACTATAATATCTATTCTCCTTTAAAATCACAAACTCCACCAGTTTTATAGTCTTTACTGTTGAGAAAAAAAACAAATCCCAATATCTACAACAAACAATAATCATACCAAATATAAAAATACATTTGTGTAACGAGTATATACCCCTACACGCAGGATCCAGCCCTAACAGATGACAGTACAGAGGAGAGATACGTCTACCGGACCTTAGAGTGGCCGGACTCGACGTAATAGGATAAGACAGAGTCAGGAACGATCCGAGGTCAAGGGCACAAAGAGACAGCGTAAACGAAAACTAGCCGGGGACTGGTACACAGGAATCAGCAAGCCGGCAAACAGTACAGAATAGGATAAAGCGAAAACGAAGTCAGAATACAAAGCCAAGGTCAAATACGGAGAAACACAACTGAACACAACAAGCACTAAAGGGAACTGTAGCAGAAACCACGATAGGGCAAGGAACTAAGGGAAAAGGGTAAGTATAAGTAGCCTTCAAACTAATGTGATTGGCTCCTGTCACTTCCACTCCCCCAACAGGTAAGTGTATGGGGTGATTGGCATGACAGGAGCCAATGGGAGCCTTTTTGCAATTTAGGCTCCCACTGTCTCTTTAAGAGCGCGCCCGAGATTCGCGGCGCGCTCTTAGCTGCAGGCGGGACACGTGACCGCTTCTCGCGGTCACTGCCCGCCTTCCTGTCAGAACAGTCGGACGAGCCGCGCGCGGCTCGTGCAGCCGCAGGACCGCGCGCGGCTTGAAGAGAGGACCGCGTCCGGCCCCCGGATAAGGTAAGTACCGCTACAGTACCCCCCCCTGAGGACACGCCCTCCGGGCGGGCAGGACCAGGCCTGGCAGGAAAACGCGAATGGAAAGAACGTACAAGGCGGGGAGCATGAACAGCATCCGCAGAAATCCAACTGCGCTCCTCAGGCCCATAACCCTTCCAATGTACCAAGTACTGAAGCCGACCCCTAAGAAAATGAGAGTCAATAACAGCAGATACTTCGAACTCCTCATGACCCTCCACAGAGACAGGAGGGGGAGGGGGAGTATGCCGGGTATAGCGGTTGTGTACGTAAGGCTTCAACAAAGAGGTGTGAAATACATTGGGTATACGCAGATTCTTAGGCAGACCCAAGGCATAAGAAACGGGATTAACCTTATGTATAATGCGATAAGGACCAATGAAGCGGGGAGCCAATTTCATAGAAGGCACCCGGAGGCGAATATTCCGTGTGGAAAGCAAAACCCTGTCCCCCACAACATAGGAAGGAGCCGCTCTGCGATGCTTGTCAGCCTGAGCCTTCTGGCGGGCAGCAGAGTCCACCAAAGAACGCTGAACCTGCTCCCAAGTATTACGCAAACCAGCCAAATGCTCATCCAGAACTGGCATGTCCTGAGAGGAGAATGCAGCCGGAAGAACAACGGGATGCTGGCCATAGACAACGTAAAAAGGGCTTTTGCCGGAAGAATCATGAGTGGCATTATTCCGAGCAAATTCAGCCCAAGGAAGCAGGTCAGACCAATTGTCCTGATGGTGAGACACAAAACAACGGAGGTACTGCTCTAGAGACTGGTTGGCACGTTCAGCAGCTCCATTAGACTGGGGATGGTAAGCGGAAGAAAATGAGAGGGAAATACCCATCTCCGAACAAAAGGCTTTCCAGAACCTGGAAATAAATTGGCTACCCCTATCGGATACAATAGATAAGGGAATACCATGTAATCGAAACACTTCTCTAGCGAAGATAAGAGCCAATTCCTTGGAAGTGGGCAACTTGCGAAGAGACACAAAGTGAGCCATTTTGGAAAACCGATCTACTATCATTAGGATGACTGTGTTACCATTCGAAGGGGGTAATTCAACAATAAAATCCATTGATAGATTAGACCAAGGTCTCTCGGGAACGGGCAACGGATGCAACAGCCCACAAGGAACTCTACGAGAGGTTTTCATACATGCACAAGTAGTACAAGCACTTATATAGTCAGTAACATCCTTACGTAAGGTATCCCACCAGAAATACCGAGAAACGGCTGACACTGTTTTGGAAATACCAGGATGTCCAGCAGTCTTAGTATCGTGATAAAGTGACAGAATATCCCGTCTCTCGGGAATGTCAACGAACAATTTATCATTAGGCCTCTCGCTGGGTGCCATGCCTTGTTTCGCTTGTATGGCCTGCAAGAGGGACGAGGAAATAGACAATATAGTAGTTGCTATTATCCTGTCTGGGGGAATGACAGGAGTGACATCAATCTCCTGTTTGTCAATAGTCTCGAATTGTCTGGACAGAGCGTCCGCTTTAGTGTTCCGGTCACCTGGCCTATAGGTGATTATATAATTAAAATGAGACAAGAACAGTGACCACCTAGCCTGCCTTGAAGACAATCTTTTAGCTTCGCTAAGGTAGGATAGGTTCTTATGATCTGTAAATATGAGAATAGGATCCTTAGTTCCTTCTAGCAAATGTCTCCATTCTTTGAGTGCTAAAATGATAGCAAGGAGTTCGCGATTACCCACATCATAATTCCTCTCTGCCTTGGACATTTGTTTAGAAAAGAAGCCACAAGGATGCAATGGCTTGTCAGGAGACTCTCTTTGGGATAAGACAGCACCTACCCCTATATCGGAAGCATCAACCTCAAGTATATATGGCAATGAGGGGACAGGATGCTGTAAAATAGGGGCAGAGGCGAACGTAGTCTTAAGAAAGTCAAAAGCCTGAAGTGCCTCAGTAGACCAGACACGTGTATTGCCATCCTTTTTAGTCATACGAGTTATAGGCGCTACTATAGACGAAAAACCTTTGATAAAACGTCTATAATAATTAGAGAACCCCAGAAAACGCTGGATGGCTTTCAGACCTTGCGGCAGAGGCCATTCTATGACTGCAGCGAGCTTCTGGGGATCCATCCGAAAACCCTCGGCGGAAATCAAATACCCTAAAAACTGGACCTCGGACTGGTCGAATAGACATTTTTCTAATTTGCAATAAAGACCATTAGCAAGAAGGGTCTTCAGAACTGTTGTAACATGTCTGTGATGAGCGTGAATGTCTGTAGAATATATTAAAATGTCATCCAAGTACACAATAACAAATGAGTGAATAAAATCCCTTAAGACATCATTAATAAATTCTTGGAACACTGCTGGGGCATTGCAAAGCCCAAATGGCATGACGGTATACTCATAATGACCTGACCGAGTGTTAAAGGCTGTCTTCCATTCGTGGTCCTTTTTAATACGTATCAAATTGTATGCTCCTCTAAGATCTAATTTGGTGAATACCGTAGCATGTTTGAGCCTGTCAAACAATTCTGTTATTAGAGGTATAGGGTAAGCATTTTTGATGGTGATCTTGTTAAGACCTCTATAATCAATGCAAGGTCTTAAATCACCTTCTTTCTTTGATACAAAGAAGAACCCCGCTCCAGCCGGAGAAGAGGATCTTCTAATAAATCCCTTGTCTAATGACTCTTTAATGTACTCCTCCATGACACGGTTTTCTTGAACCGATAGGGGGTACACCCTGCCCTTAGGAGGTATAGTACCAGGCAACAAATCAATAGCACAATCGTAGGGTCTGTGAGGCGGTAATTTGTCAGCCTCTCTTTTATCAAAGACAGTCTTTAAAGTTAAATACTGAGAGGGTATAGTCGTAGATAAAGGAGGAACAGTAGGAACGTTAATAGAATTCACAGGCGTGACTTCAATAGTACATGACTCATGGCAGGCTTCACTCCATGATTTTATCTGCCCTGTCTCCCAGTCAAAAATGGGATTGTGGGCACGTAACCATGGATACCCTAACACCAACTGTGAAGAGGGAGAGGTGATGACCTGGAACCGAATGGTTTCATAGTGTAGAACCCCTGTGTACATGTGTAGCGGTGCAGTCTCGTGAGTAACAACAGGAGATATCAATGGTCTACCATCTATGGCCTCAACGGCCAAGGGTATCTCCTTCTCTCTGATGGGAATATTGTTTCTCTTTACAAAACCAGAGTCTATAAAGTTCTCGGCTGCCCCAGAATCAACCAGGGCGTATATGTTTTCAACTATACAACTCTCTCCCATATGTAAAGAAACAGGGAGAAGCAGTCGGTTAGGAGGCAAAGTAGGAGACTTAGAAATCACACCCAAGGCCAGTCCCCTATAAGGTCTTAGGTGCGAGAGTTTTCCGGGAGCAGAGGACACTCCTTTACCATATGGTCTCTCTTACCACAATATAGGCAGAGTCCCTCCCTTCTCCTATGTAATTTCTCAGTATCTGAGAGTTTGGCAACCCCTAATTGCATAGGTTCCTCTTCAGGTACTTTAACACTCTCCGGTATATTAACTCTGGGTTGAATAGGTGTAACAAAACGTCTATTCCTGTTCTTAGTATAGAGCCTGTCACGAATCCTATTATCTATATCGATGAGGTAGTCAATAAGGTCCTCTAAGGCAATAGGAAGCTCCTTAGCTGCTACCTCATCCAATATAGAGTCTGATAACCCTTCCATGAAGGCCGTAGTTAACCCATTATTGGTCCAATCGACCTGTGAGGCAAGGGTACGAAACTGTATAGCGTAATCAGCCACAGACCTAGAACCCTGTTTAACCCTCATTAATGCTCTAGCGGCATTCTTAGACCTTTTCATAGTATCAAAAGTTCTGCGAAAAGCTGTTAGGAAACTGTGAAAGTTATGCACCATAGGTCCATTAGCCTCCCAAATAGGGTTTGCCCATTCAAGTGCTTTGTCGGTAAGTTGGTGCATAAAGAACCCAACTTTAGACCTCTCTGTGGGAAATGAACGTGGATACATTTCAAAATGAAACTCTATTTGGTTAATGAACCCTCTGCATGTCTTAGAATCCCCTCCATACCTAGGAGGAGGCGTTAAATGTGCTGTAGCGTTAGGCATAGTCGATACTTCAGGAAGCAGGGGTGCAGGAGGGTTAGGTGCGGTTGCTGGAATGGTTCTAGCTAAGAGCGTCTGGAGAGCCTGAGCTATTTGATCCATACGGTGATCCTGCTCTACAAATCTAGCCTCATGGGTCGCCATCTGTTGAGCTAAATCTGCGGGGTCCATGGCCCTATCGTAATGTAACGAGTATATACCCCTACACGCAGGATCCAGCCCTAACAGATGACAGTACAGAGGAGAGATACGTCTACCGGACCTTAGAGTGGCCGGACTCGACGTAATAGGATAAGACAGAGTCAGGAACGATCCGAGGTCAAGGGCACAAAGAGACAGCGTAAACGAAAACTAGCCGGGGACTGGTACACAGGAATCAGCAAGCCGGCAAACAGTACAGAATAGGATAAAGCGAAAACGAAGTCAGAATACAAAGCCAAGGTCAAATACGGAGAAACACAACTGAACACAACAAGCACTAAAGGGAACTGTAGCAGAAACCACGATAGGGCAAGGAACTAAGGGAAAAGGGTAAGTATAAGTAGCCTTCAAACTAATGTGATTGGCTCCTGTCACTTCCACTCCCCCAACAGGTAAGTGTATGGGGTGATTGGCATGACAGGAGCCAATGGGAGCCTTTTTGCAATTTAGGCTCCCACTGTCTCTTTAAGAGCGCGCCCGAGATTCGCGGCGCGCTCTTAGCTGCAGGCGGGACACGTGACCGCTTCTCGCGGTCACTGCCCGCCTTCCTGTCAGAACAGTCGGACGAGCCGCGCGCGGCTCGTGCAGCCGCAGGACCGCGCGCGGCTTGAAGAGAGGACCGCGTCCGGCCCCCGGATAAGGTAAGTACCGCTACAATTTGATAATTAATCTGCTTAATGTTTATCTACTGCTATCTACTGCTAACCCAGTACCATTCTTTACCTTCATTTTAGAATATAATACCATATGTGAATTTAGATTTTTCATAACCTGGTCCACTGATTTGTGCATGGCAGGTTCACTTTATTGCTGCCCTATTCCATGGAGATGGGGCCCAGAAATTATCAGTGGGGGAGACCAATGCCAAATTCTTACCATGCTCAAAAGTGCTCACATTGGCTGGTGTTATGTTTTAATAAAGGGGGGCTAGTCAAGACTGTCAAGTCTCGCCACTCATGAGACTTGCCTGGTAATATTGTGAGATGTGAGGCTTGCATGTAAGAGCACTTTGGTTGAATTCCAAGCCAACTTTTTTTGTGTGTGATTTTTGTCTTTTTTAACAGATTCCTTATATAATATATATATTGGGTTTTTTTTGGAGCTAAAAACAAAATAATATTAAAGATAGAAGAATTCTGATTGTAAGTATGAAATATTTATATTTAAAACGTTCAGACAGGCTGAAATACCGACACATTTATGACCTGTTTATGGCCAGAACTATAAAATCAGGACATTGTTAAATCCTTTCCTTCAGATTATTGTTTTAAATTGTATTATTAATTTACAGTATGCCTCTGTTGTGCCATACATTTTTCAATTCCTTTAAACTTGGTATTCATGCATTCCACTGCCTGAGCATTATGAATATTTAGCAGAACTCAGTCACCATGTTTCTAATGACTGGGGTCTTGGACAATATGCCACCAGAATGAAGACACCTCCTTATCACAGGAAGTTAGAAGGACAGAGATCACTAATGAAGAGCTAATCTTGACCCTATACGAATGCCACATACCCCTTTGATAAAAAGAGGAAGAATTGGATGCTTAGAGTTCCTTTCTTTCTCATGTTCCAATGTAATGGAATTCCATGCAGAGTATTGCTATAAACACTTAGAAAATACCCTGATAGCTATAGAAAAGGGTAATAAGAAAGCTAATAAAAACAATATATTGAATTTAAATGTAATTTGTTATATTATTAATCTTCTCTTATCAACATTTGTATGTCAATTGTGCTAAAAATATAAATACGGTTTGAAAGTATTATTTCTATTTGGCATTAGATGTATTGGTTAATGCTACAATATTTTCTATGACAGTTTTTTTCTGATAATCTATAATGTTAAACCTCCAAATCCTATTTTTTTAACTAAATTATATTGCAATACTTACTAGGTTAAATGATTATTTACAGTGGTGGCAACATAACATGACAATCAGAATATTAAAGAATACATTCAACACACTTCTTGAGTACTATAAGCAGGCCAAAATTTCAAGTCTTTGTTCCTACTCCCACGTCAATGTTGTGTTGTATTTGGCAATAACAATAATTGTGAAACATATTTTTCAAACTGATTGGCTTGTGTAATACTGCTCCTTTTTTCTGATATATAATTTAAAAAGAATATCTCCACTTTGAGTCACTCGGTTTATCAACTAATTCTTTTGTCTTGGATCTACATAAGCAGTGGCGTACATACCGGGGTCGCAGGGGTCGCGGCTGCGACCGGGCCCGGCCCACCAGGGGGCCCGGCCGCCCTGCGACCCAGGTATGTACTCACTGGGCCAGCCTCTTCTCCTGGGGGGCCCAGGAGCCGGCCACCTCCGGGCCCCCCGAGGCTGGCCCTGCTTACACCCGGCGGGCAGTCAGGCTGGCGGGCGCGCGAGGGAGCACTCTCCCCTGAGTGCTCCCTCTTCAGCTCCCTCGCGCACCGCACTGAAACCGGAGCCGGAAGATGACGTCATCTTCCGGCTCCGGCATCGGTACGCGGCGCGCGAGGGAGCTGAAGAGGGAGCACTCAGGGGAGAGTGCTCCCTCGCGCGCCCGCCAGCCAGCCTGACTGCCCACCGGGTGACACCACTGGACCCCAGGGAATCCCCTCAGCTCTCCCACAGGTAAGGAGGCTGGGGGGATTAAATAGAAAGAAAAAAAAACCCAAAAAACGTGTGTGTGTGTGTGTGTGTGTGTGTGAGAGAGTGTATGTTAGTGAGTGTGTGTTAGTGAGTGTGTGTTAGTGTGAGTGTGTGTTTGTGTGAGTGTGTTAGTGTATGTTAGTGTGTGTGTGTGTGTGAGTGTATGTTAGTGAGTGTATGTTAGTGAGTGTGTTAGTGTATGTTCGTTAGTGTGTGTGTGTGTGTTAGTGTGTGTGTGTGTGTTAGTGTGAGTGTGTTAGTGTATGTTAGTTAGTGTGTGTGTATGTTAGTGAGTGTATGTTCGTTAGTGTGTGTGTGTGAGTGTGTGTTAGTGTGAGTGTATGTTAGTGTGTGTGTGAGTGTGTTAGTGTATGTTAGTTAGTGTGTGAGTGAGTGTGTGTTAGTGAGTGTGTTAGTGTATGTTAGTGAGTGTGTGTGTGTGAGTGTATGTTAGTGAGTGTGTGTGTGTGTTTGTGTTAGTGTGTGTGTGAGCGTGTGTTAGAGTGTGTGTGTGTAAGTGTTAGAGTGTTTGTCTTAGTGTTAGAGTGTGTGTGTGTTAGTATTAGAGTGTGTGTGTGTTAGTGTGTGTGTTGGAGTGTGCGTGTTAGTGTTAGAGTGTGTGTCTGTGTGCGTCTGTTAGTGAGTGTGTATGTATGTTTGTCACTGAGTGTGTGTCTGTCAGTTAATGTGTGCGTGTGTGTCTTAAGCACTTACCTTTCTCCAGCGCCGGACTCCCTTGGCGCTGGGGATCTCTCCGCCCCGATCCGCCTCTCAGCTCCGAATGCGCATGCGTGGCAAGAGCCACGCGCGCATTCAAACCGCCAATAGGAAAGCATTACTCAATGCTTTCCTATGGACGTTCAGCGTCTTCTCACTGTGATTTTCACAGTGAGAAACGCAGAAAATCCTCTAGCGGCTGTCAATGAGACAGCCTCTAGAGGCTGGATTAACCCTCAGTGAAACATAGCAGTTTCTCTGAAACTGCTATGTTTTCAGCTGCAGGGTTAAAACTAGAGAGACCTGGCACCCAGACCACTTCATTGAGCTGATGTGATCTGGGTGTCTGTAGTGGTCCTTTAAGTGTATGTGTTTATGCATGCACTGGCGTACATAACGTGGTCGCAGGGGTCGCAGCCCTGCGACCAGGTGCCCGCCGCCATGTGTTGCGGCCCCAGCCCGCGCAGAGTAAGCGCGCGCGCGGGGGGGGGGGGGGGCCCACGGATCATTTTTTGCACCGGGGCCCCATGGGTTGTGTGTACGCCACTGTACATAAGTTTCAGCTTTTAGAACCTTTTTGAGAATTCCATTCACTCACGCCAGGTTAAATAATTCATCCCAACTGAGAGCTAAATGTCAGTAAGAATATTTAATGTTATTAGAATATGAGTACCAGTGTAACACAGAAAAAATGACACGATAGCAGTAAACACCAAACTAGGTATAGCCTACAGCAAATAAAGGGATTGCAGAATTCTGCAGAAGACTGCTACTTGACCAGGTGATATAAAGCCCACAGTCTGATCCTGTCTTGGTAAACACGCTGAACCAAGTTTGGACTTCATGCTGACTCTGCATCCGAAACACATGAATAAAATTAAACATTCCTGGCAACACCGATGAGAAAATCTAATGTGATGTGCATTCTCTGGGGTCCCCCTTTACTTCCCCCACCAATCATACCCAGCATATGCTCCTCCCTTAGAAATAAAGTATAAAGTTGAGTCGGGGGGGTTAGGAGGGGGTAGAGGTAATTTAGATCAAACTGTGATTAACTCTGCCATTGCCATATGAATATAGGAAATTTATATAAATAATTTTGTTAAATTGTTAACAAGCATCAACTTTTGATAGTTTAAGAATTAAGAAAGTGGTAATCATAATGCGGCATTATTTTGTTTAGTAAATTTAGTATATCTGTGCGATGGTGAACTGCTCCATAAAATTACCACTGTCCTGGATTTCCATGATAACCCTAAGGTATTTAATCCTGTATTGTAATAATGCATTTTATAATCCTATACTTTTATGGTACACATTATTTATGGTACATTTAACTAGAAAAGCTACAATTTCTGGGGAAATTGTGTGAAGTGTTCTTGCCTCCACCAGTAGTCTACAACTGGAGTGGGCGGAGTAACTGGGTGGAGTGGCTTGAGTAACTGTTGTGTGGTTGGAGTGGCTGGAGTAACTGTGGAAAGGTTGGACTGGGCAGAGTAACTTTATGAAGTGGGCAGAGTAACTGTGTGGAGTGTTTGGAGTGAGTAAAGATAGTAAGCATTACACTGACCAATTGATTGATCAAATTTAAAAAGTGCACATGGCAAGCTTGATAGAGTGAGAAATGCATTTCAACTTTTATTTATTTATATAGCACATTTAATTGCAACGTTGTTGCCCAAAGTGCTTCACAGTTACATTAAAACATACATTTATAAAAACATTAGCAGGTGTACAAAAGGCCCTGTCTATGACATCACTTGCTGCTCCAGCCTGGCACAGGTCAGAGTATTTTTGCGGTTGCCATCTTCAAACGGTCGTATTTTAAAAACTATAAATCCTACAGCGACGAGCTTTATATTGTGAGAATCACAAGACCCAGACCCTTTCAAGGCATAGTATGTCTCTGAAATATTAAAAATGAAGGCACAGTCGCAGTTTAGAAATTGCCCTTCAAATTTGAGCTGGCTAGAGTGGAGTTTCAATGAATGTCAATGGACGGCGTGAGTTGCAAACAAATGGTCATATTGTGAAAACTATCAGGACTATGGCTTAGCCGTGGACATGTTTAGTGGCAGCCGGCATAGCTGAACGTTTTGATATATATACGATGTATAGGTGGGCTTGAAAATGAGGGAGTGGTGGCAGTTTAGAAATCATGTCCTGATTTTTCAGCTTTTGCCAGCTCCCACTCTAGTTTTGAACATTTTGCCATTCATTCCTATGGGACCAATTTCGCTACAAGAACGACGATATTCCGTGAACCATTCGGCTAACCGTTCCACAAAGTAATAGCACACCAATCGGGAACAATCCTCACGTTTCGGTATATTACTGTCTATGTAGTATAAAAAACTGTGGGAGGAGTATGGGTGGTAAGTTTGGCTATAATAATAAGAATAATATATATGTGAGATAACATTAAGTGGTCTTGCTATGCAAGAACACTTAATAATTCTGTGATAGAAGCTCAATATTTATTAATCAAGGTAAAAAAAATGAAACAATGAAAGTTTCATTCACTGCCAATTATTTTTATTTAAACCCTGTGTAATAGTTATGGTGACAGAAGTGCCCATGTGCCACCCCACATTAAGTTTTTACCGTTTTAGTGCAGTTTGACAACTTAGCTGAGGCCCCCAAGCACCTGCACCACATCTGTCTTCTCTTACAGGAGATGCTTGATGTCACTGCAGAGTAACGTCTGGCTCAGATCGCTTAGCTGACACTCTCAGCCAATGAGCACAGTCCTGCATGGCCCTGCTTACTAGCTATACATTTTCCTAGAGTAGAAGACTGGAAGCAGGGATGCAGTCATGGTTGCCCATCAGGACACGGATAAGTATTTAAACTGTACTAAAATTATTTGACTTCTTATTGAGGGATGGTGCCAGGGCATAGCTGGCACTATAACTACTTTAGTGGACTTTGTGATTACATTGTCTTTAGTGTTCCTTTGAATTACTGCACTGTAGTTATGGTGAATGGAGTGCCCCGTTGGCCCCGCATTGTAAATAGTATTGCAGAAGTGTTGGCAGGAACCACACTCAATCCCTAAGCAGCTAACTAACTTTATTCACTTTATATTCTTAGATATATCTTTAGATATATGTTGTAGCGGATTGGTACCGGGCTGTCCTACAACATGTATGGGGATAATTGTATTTGGTCATATTGCTAGTTTAATGTGTGTGAACATGCATAGAAATCATTGTATCCGGGTATATTGGCAGTTGAATGTGTGTAAAGTACTGTATTCCTCTGGTTGTTCGGTAGAATCATTCGAATGAAACAAGGGAATGAAACTACCGAACAACCAGACCACCCTGTGTAAAGTGTGCCTTCAATTACCGTTTGCAACAATGTTGCAAACGGGTAATTACCTATTCGTGCAGTGTGGTCTTTGTCCTCTGGGTGGCCGCCATTCGGGATACGAACACGTGGCGGCGGCCATCTTAAACTACCGAACAGCGGTGTTTTGCCGTCGAGTGTCTGGAACTAAAATCGGACACTTGACTAGGCAAACACCGCTGAGACCTCCATACTTCCAGAAATTCGTATAGAAACTACCGAATGACCCGCCGTTCGGTAGAAAGAAACTCACGAACTAGGGGATTCATGCGAATTCCCCTTAGTCTCTATAACCCAGGCAATTCGTCTGTTTTCATTCCCTTGTTTGTGACCGACCGCAGGGCCAAAATGCATGGAACTGTTTTCGGATACTTTATCCATGCGGTCGGTCAAATCTTTGGAACCCCATATCTCACGAACCGTTTATCCGAATGGGCTGATTTTAAAATATGTTGTTCCTCCAGACTAGGGCTATCTGGAGATATTGGATTTGTGGATGTACCCCAAGTATTTAGGGTACATCCAAAACTTGGGTAAAACTATGTACATGATAAGGGGATTATGATGCTAGAGGAGGGGAGGAGATGTGTGGGAGGTTACTGTTCACAGATTGGATAATGTCTTAAGTGATAGAACCTCCTCCCTTGCATGGGAGAGGGCTTTATAAGGAACTGTGGAATAAAGCTTGTCAGTTCTACTCCTGAAACTGTGTGTCGTCCAGTTATTGGGATTGCGATGGGGATATTGCTGTATTACTCTACCTGCTAGAAACCTTGCCTGTGGACTTATCATCACCTTGTTCCTGAGCCTCACTGGGATCTCTAGTGGAGAATAGCTGTGAAAGATCGGCTCTCCGCTACATATGTCTTAGATATATATATATATATATATATATATATATATATATATATATATATATATACATATTTTGTGCACTCTCTGATTTCCCTCTGTGTGTCTAGTTGGGAGTTCCTTTTACTGTATTTTTCATTTTTATTCTTTATTATTTATTTTCTATTTTTTTATTTTTTACTTATTAATTTTTAGTTATTATTTATTTTTTTATTTTTATTCATTTTGTTTTTTATTTTTATTTATTTTTTATATTTATTTTTACTATCTTATTTTTATTCTTATTATTATTTTCATTTCTAGTTTATTATTTCCTTTCTATTTTTAGTTTTCTTTTTCCTTTTTATATAGCCTTTTTCTTTCTTCTTTATACAGCCTTCGGCTGTTTACATATTAAGCATATGTCTTTTCCTGTCATATGTATGCATTGCTATTTCTGTTCAGTTCATTACCCTGGGACGCATGCGCGAGAATAAGTGGGGTTTGTATTACTCATCTGTGTTTATGTGCGCATGTATGCACGAATACATAGGACTTTTTATTAGCTTCGGCTATATGTGGGCACATATTGGTCTCTAGTTGGCAGATTGCCTGGAGACATATGTGCTGAATTATTTAAGTTTCATGTTATCTCTTGCGATATTGTGCGTACACTCGCATGAACGTTAAGTGCCGTCTGTGTATTACTATACTATACCAACGGCTTTTGTTTATCCCTTTTGCTCAAGTGCGCATGCGTTGCCATTATGCATTCCAAGACCAGGAAATGCTTCCTTTCGTTCCACCTACCCGGTAGTGACTCCATTGGCGTTTAGGATTAGCATCCTTTGTTTACTCTTGGCATTTCTTCTTTTATATTTATTTGTTTTACTTTATTTTTCTTATTTTTATTCTCCCTCCTTTGATACATAGGGGTAAGTCACGGATTATAGAGAGCAAAATACAAGGCACAAGAGTGTACTGAGAACGGACAGCATCTGAAATAGCCTGCCGTTCGGTGGGTCCCCGCTCAGATCTCAAGCTGGTTTAAGCTCATCTTGTGCCATTACAGAGAGAACATATCTGAAGCATAACAGACTGGTCCCACCCGTACGGGCAGTCCAGATACGAAATACAAGCAAGTTCCCTCTGCACGAGAGACACAGCAACCCCAGACAATCGTTTTAACCTTGTTAGGCATCATCAGCAGGGCCGCCACCAGAAATTTTGGGGCCCCTGACAAAGCACAAGGTCTGGGCCCCCCGCCCCATCCCCCCGGCCCGCCCCCCCCCCCCCGGCCCACCCACGAGTCCGCCCACAGGACTCTTACCTAGTCCGCAGACAATGATGCAGGACTGAATGTGGTGTGTATAGTGGAATTAGAATGTGTGTAATGGATGTAGTGTTTGTGTGTATTAGATACTGTTTGTGCAGTGAATGCAGAGTGTGTGTTTGTGTAGCGGATGCAGTGTGTGTAGTGGATGTAGTGTGTTTGTCTAGTGGATGTAGTTTTTGTGTGTATTAGATGCAATGTGTTTAGTGGATGTAGTGTGTGTTTTAGACGCAGTGTCTCTGAATAGTGAATGCAGAATGTTTAAATGTGTGGTTGATGTAGTGTGTGTACTGTGAATACAGGATGTTTGTGTAGTGGATGCTGTGTGTATAGTTAATGCAGAGTGTGTGTCAGTGTAGTGAATGCAGAGTGTGTTTCAGTGTAGTAAATGCAGAGTGTGTGTTAGTGTAATAAATGCAGAGTGTGTGTGTCAGTGTAGTGAATGCAGAGTGTGTGTGTTAGTGTAGTGAATGCAGAGTGTGTGTGTTAGTGTAGTGGATGCAGAGTGTGTGTGTTAGTGTAGTGGATGCAGAGTGTGTGTGTAAGTGTAGTGGATGCAGTGTGTGTGTGTTAGTGTAGTGGATGCAGTGTGTGTGTGTTAGTGTAGTGGATGCAGAGTGTGTGTCGGTGTAGTGAATGCAGAGTGTGTGTCGGTGTAGTGAATGCAGAGTGTGTCAGTGTAGTGAATGCAGTGTGTCAGTGTAGTGAATACAGTATGTGTGTGTTAGTGTAGTGGATGCAGAGTGTGTGTTAGTGAAGTGAATGCAGTGTGTGTGTGTTAGTGTAGTGGATGCAGTGTGTGTGAGTGTAGTGAATACAGTGTGTTAGTGTAGTGGATGCCGTGTGTGTTAGTGAAGTGAATGGAATGTGTGTGTTAATGTAGTGGATGCAGTGTGTGTGTTAGTGTAGTGAATACAGTGTGTGTGTTAGTGTAGTGGATGCATAGTGTGTGTCAGTGTAGTGGATGCAGAGTGTGTGTCAGTGTAGTGGATGCAGAGTGTGTGTCAGTGTAGTGGATGCAGAGTGTGTGTCAGTGTAGTGCAGGGGAGGGCTGGCAGCCTTAGGCCTGGGGGGCAAAACCAGTCAAGTGGCCCATTGCGCCACCCCCCCATGTGACATCACAATGCCCCACCCATATGATCTGCCATATGAACTAACGCCAGTGCTGCACACAGTGTGTGTTTACATTAAAAAGCCTGCAGGGACCAGCTATAGACACCAGAACCACTTCATTAAGCTATAGTGTCCCTTTAATGTGAGGTAAATTATAGATTAGTGTCACTAATAATATACTAGATTGCCTACTTACAATTGGATGAGGATGATGATGGGCTGCAGTTTGGCTCCACTGGTCTGGTGTAGAACAGGACCTCTGGAGGCTGTTTGCAACTGTGGTCACAAAATTCAACGTTCTGGGAGAATTGGAAGCAGCTCCATTTTTTGGGGGCCTCTTACACAGCTCAAGGTCTGGGCTCCAGTGCCTGACGGTGAGTATGCCCATAAGGCCCACTCATAAGTCCACTTATATGTTCCACCCACCCATGAGCTCGCTCACAGGGAGTGGAGTGTGTAGGGGATGTGTTATGTGTTATCTAATATGTGTGCTTATGGTATGTAGTGTATAGGGATACCAGTTTGTGCAGGTGATGCAGTGTGTTTGTGTGTAGTGGAACAGTGTGTATTTGTGTATAAGGGATGTATTATGTGTTTCTGGTTGTGTGTGAGGGATGCATTGTGTGAATCTGTGTTTGTATGCATAAGGGATGCAAGGTGTGTGTCTGTATGTGTGTGCATTGAGTGTAAGAGATGCATTGTGTTTCTGTGTGTATGTAAGAAAAACAGTGTGTGTGTTTGCATGTGTGTGTAAGGGTTTGCAGTGTATGTTTCTGTGTATGTGTGCAAATGATGCATTGTCTTTGTGTGTAAGGGTTGCATTGTGTGTGTGTGTGTAATGGATGCATTGTGTGTTTCTCTGTGTGTAAGGGAAGCCTGTTCTGTTTCTGTGTATGTATAGGGATGCATTGTGTGTTTCTGTGTATGTATAGGGATGCATTGTGTGTTTCTGTGTATGTATAGGGATGCATTGTGTGTTTCTGTGTATGTATAGGGATGCATTGTGTGTGTGTGTGTGTGTGCGCGTAGTGTTAAAGAGCTCCCTGTCTTGCCCCCTGTCCTATAGAGCTGTCCCTTCTGTCCCTTAGAGCTCTCCCCTGCCCCTTTGTGGTCTCTCCTCTCCCCCACCCTCCCCTAGCGGTCTCTTCTCACACTCACCCACCCTCCCTGTGCTCTTCTCATCCCCCCCTCCACCCTCCCTGTGTTCTTCTCACTCCTCCCTCTGTGTGTTCTCACCCCCCCCTGTGTTCTTCTTACCATCCCTCCTCCCTGTGTTCTTCTTACTCCCCCCCTTGTTCTTCTTACCCCCTTCTTCTTATTACTCCCTTCTTCTTCTTACCCCCCTTCTTCTTCTTACCCCCCTTCTTCTTTTTACTCCCCCCTCTTCTTCTTACTCCCCCTCTTCTTCTTACTCCCCCTTCTTCTTCTTACCCCCTCTTCTAATTACTCCCCACTCTTGTTCTTACTCCCCCTTCTTCTTCTTACCCCCCTCTTTTTCTTATCTCCCCTTCTTCTTACTCCCCCCTCTTATTATCCCCCCTCCCCTCTTCTTACTCCCTCTCTTCCCTCTTCTTACTCCCTCTCTTCCCTCTTCTTACTCCCCCCGCCCCTCTTACTCCCCCCGCCCCTCTTACTCCCCCCTCCCCTCTTCTTACTCCCCTCTTCTTACTCCCCCTCCCCTCTTCTTACTCCCCCCCCTCTTCTTACTACCCCCTTCTTCTTACTCTCCCCCCCTCCTTCCCCTCCCCTCTTCTTACTCTCCCCCCCTCCCTCCCCTCTTCTTACTCTCCCCCCCTCCCTCCCCTCTTCTTACTCTCCCCCCTCCCTCCCCTCTTCTTACTCTCCCCCCCCTCCCTCCCCTCTTCTTACTCTCCCCCCCCTCCCTCCCCTCTTCTTACTCTCCCCCCTCCCTCCCCTCTTCATACTCTCCCCCCCTCCCCTCTTCTTACTCTCCCCCCCCTCCCCTCTTCTTACTCTCCCCCCCTCCCCTCTTCTTACTCCCCCCCCCTCTTCTTACTCTCCCCCCCTCCCTCCCCTCTTCTTACTCTCCCCCTCCCTCCCCTCTTCTTACTCTCCCCCCCTCCCTCCCCTCTTCTTACTCTCCCCCCCTCCCCTCTTCATACTCTCCCCCCTCCCTCCCTCCCCTCTTCATACTCTCCCCCCCCTCTTCTTACTCTCCCCCCCTCCCTCCCCTCTTCTTACTCTCCCCCCCTCCCCTCCCCTCTTTTTACTCTCCCCCCTCCCCTCTTTTTACTCTCTCCCCCCCCCCCCCTTCTTCTTACCCCCTCCCCTGTAGGTGGCCGAGCTGCACTCCGGTCCGCGGTCCCGGCCGGAGTGATAGGAAGGTGCTCAGTGTGCACCTTCCTGTCAGTCCGGCCGGGTACAGGAAACAGAAACTCCTGTTCCGCGCGGAACAGTTGTTTCTGTTTCCTGTACCCGGCCGGACTGACAGGAAGTGCACACTCAGTGTGCACCTTCCCATCACTCCGGCCGGGACCGCGGACCGGAGTGCAGCTCGGCCACCTACAGGGGAGGGGAGGGGAGGGAGGGAAAAGCTGCTGCAGCCGTCTGAGCGCTCTTTACAGAGCGCTCGGCGGCTGCAGCATTTAAAGGGTCGGCCCACCGCGGCCGGTCCTAAAAGAATTTCGGGCGGCCTGGGGGGCAATTGCCTCCCTGCCCCCCGGCCCAGCCCGCCCCTGGTGTAGTGGATGCAGAGTGTGTGTCAGTGTAATGAATGCAGTGTGTGTTAGTGTAATGAATGCAGTGTGTGTGTTAGTGTAGTGAATGCAGTGTGTGTTAGTGTAGTGAATGCAGTGTGTGTGTGTGTCAGTGCAATGAATGCAGAGTGTGTGTTAGTGTTGTGAATACAGTGTGTGTTAGTGTAATGAATGCAGTGTGTGTGTTAGTGTAATAAATGCAGTGTGTGTGTTAGTGTAATGAATGTAGTGTGTGTGTTAGTGTAATGAATGCAGTGTGTGTGTTAGTGTAATGAATGCAGTGTGTGTGTTAGTGTAATGAATGCAGTGTGTGTGTTAGTGTTGTGGATGCAGTGTGTGTGTGTTAGTGTTGTGGATGCAGTGTGTGTGTTAGTGTAATTAATGCAGTGGGTGTGTTAGTGTAATGAATGCAGTGTGTGTGTTAGTGTAATGAATGCAGTGTGTGTGTTGTGTAGTGAATGCAGTGTGTGTGTTAGTGTAGTGGATGCATAGTGTGTGTCAGTGTAGTGGATGCAGAGTGTGTGTGTTAGTGTTGTGGATGCAGTGTGTGTGTTAGTGTAATTAATGCAGTGGGTGTGTTAGTGTAATGAATGCAGTGTGTGTGTTAGTGTAATGAATGCAGTGTGTGTGTTAGTGTAGTGAATGCAGTGTGTGTGTTAGTGTAGTGGATGCATAGTGTGTGTCAGTGTAGTGGATGCAGAGTGTGTGTTAGTGTAATGAATGCAGTGTGTGTGTTAGTGTAATGAGTGCAGTGTGTGTGTGTCAGTGCAATGAATGCAGAGTGTGTGTTAGTGTTGTGAATACAGTGTGTTAGTGTAATTAATGCAGTGTGTGTGTTAGTGTAATAAATGCAGTGTGTGTGTTAGTGTAATAAATGCAGTGTGTGTTAGTGTAATTAATGCAGTGTGTGTTAGTGTAATTAATGCAGTGTGTGTGTTAGTGTAATGAATACAGTGTGTGTGTTAGTGTAGTGAATACAGTGTGTGTGTTAGTGTAATGAATGCAGTGTGTGTGTTAGTGTAATGAATGCAGTGTGTGTGTTAGTGTAATGAATGCAGTGTGTGTGTTAGTGTAATTAATGCAGTGTGTGTGTTAGTGTAATTAATGCAGTGTGTGTTAGTGTAATTAATGCAGTGTGTGTGTTAGTGTAATAAATGCAGTGTGTGTTAGTGTAATTAATGCAGTGTGTGTTAGTGTAATTAATGCAGTGTGTGTGTTAGTGTAATGAATACAGTGTGTGTGTTAGTGTAGTGAATACAGTGTGTGTGTTAGTGTAATGAATGCAGTGTGTGTGTTAGTGTAATGAATGCAGTGTGTGTGTTAGTGTAATGAATGCAGTGTGTGTGTTAGTGTAATTAATGCAGTGTGTGTGTTAGTGTAATTAATGCAGTGTGTGTTAGTGTAATTAATGCAGTGTGTGTGTTAGTGTAATTAATGCAGTGTGTGTGTTAGTGTAATTAATGCAGTGTGTGTGTTAGTGTAATTAATGTAGTGTGTGTGTTAGTGTAATTAATGCAGTGTGTGTGTGTTAGTGTAATGAATGCAGTGTGTGTGTTAGTGTAATGAATGCAGTGTGTGTGTTAGTGTAATGAATGCAGTGTGTGTGTGTTAGTGTAATGAATGCAGTGTGTGTGTTAGTGTAATTAATGCAGTGTGTGTGTTAGTGTAATTAATGCAGTGTGTGTGTTAGTGTAATGAATACAGTGTGTGTTAGTGTAATGAATACAGTGTGTGTGTTAGTGTAATTAATGCAGTGTGTGTTAGTGTAATTAATGCAGTGTGTGTGTTAGTGTAATTAATGCAGTGTGTGTGTTAGTGTAATGAATACAGTGTGTGTGTTAGTGTAATGAATACAGTGTGTGTATTAGTGTAATTAATGCAGTGTGTGTGTTAGTGTAATTAATGCAGTGTGTGTGTTAGTGTAATAAATGCAGTGTGTGTGTTAGTGTAATAAATGCAGTGTGTGTGTTAGTGTAATTAATGCAGTGTGTGTGTTAGTGTAATAAATGCAGTGTGTGTGTTAGTGTAATAAATGCAGTGTGTGTGTTAGTGTAATGAATGCAGTGTGTGTGTTAGTGTAATGAATACAGTGTGTGTGTTAGTGTAATTAATGCAGTGTGTGTGTTAGTGTAATTAATGCAGTGTGTGTGTTAGTGTAATAAATGCAGTGTGTGTGTTAGTGTAATAAATGCAGTGTGTGTGTGTTAGTGTGTTTATTAGTGTATGTATGTAATGTAATGAAAGGTATTCCCCCCTCCCTGTTTCTTACCTTGTTCAGGGAGGGGGGAAGATCCTTTGATCCCTGGTGGTCCGGTCCGGTGGCATTCTGGGCCCCCCGGCTCCCTGTATTTGCAGAGGGGGCCCAGCGGACTGCAGGAGCACTTTCCAGGATTTCCCTGCGTCTAACTCCCGCGAGATGTGGTGTGCGCGCCGCGCGGAGCGTTGCCATGGTAACCCATGGCAACGCTCTACCGACAGCACATCTCGCGGGAGTTAGACGCAGGGAAATGCTGGAAAGTGCTCCTGCAGTCCGCTGGGCCCCCTCTGCAAATACAGGGAGCCGGGGGGGGCCCGCGGCTGCACATATATATAGCGATGATCGCTATATATATGTGCAGAGTGTAATTGTGGGGCCCTGGACTGCCAAACCAGTCCGGGCCCCCCAGGACCGCCGGGCCCGTGACAACCGTCACGGTTGTCACCCCCTGATGGCGGCCCTGATCATCAGTGAGGCATAGCTGGTAGTCTAGGAAGAGGCGCAGTGCACGTCATTTGGGGATGAGTCAGTTTGATGATCAGTAAGGAAGAGACTATCTTCAGCTCAAAATATCACTCAATACTTCGATATTTTCCCAAAGCGCCACAAGTTAACACAAAGTTTTAGGTTGTAAATCTGTACACTGCTGCGGTATATACTGGAGCTTTAGCATAATGTGTAGTGTTTAAATGAAGGGGTGCTTGTATGTAATTTTAGTTTTTTAAAACAGGGGTGAAGAGGCGGCTCTAGATTTTATGAGGCCTTAGGCGAAACTCAAACATGAGGCCCCACTAACAAAAAAGTGTCACATATACATATTGATGCACAGTTTACCTGTGTATGTGCCTGAGAGTGTGTCTGACAGAGAGTATCCTTGTATGTAAATGTATGTCTCTGTGAGCATGTTTGCTTTTTTGTCTGAGACCCTATGTGTATGGGGTAGCTGCTTGAAGTGTGTTGTGTGTTTGGGGGGGTGATGGTGAGAGGGAGAGGCGGGTGATGGTGAGAGGGGGTGATGGTGACAGGGAGGTGATAGTGTGGGGGGTGATGTGAGAGGGGTGATGGTAAGAGGGAGAGGGAGGTGATGGTGAGAGGGAGAGGGGGGTGATGGTGAGAGGGAGAGGGGGGTGATGGTGAGAGGGAGAGGGAGTGGGGGTAATGTGAGAGGGGGGTGTTTGTGAGAGGGAGGGGGGTGATGTGAGAGGGAGGGGGTGATGTGAGAGGGAGGGGGTGATGTGAGAAGGAGGGGGGGTGATGTGAGAAGGAGGGGGATGATGTGAGAAGAGGGGGTTATGGTGAGGGACAGGGGTTGAGGGTGAGGGAGGGGGGTTGATGGTGAGGGAGGGCGGTTGATGGTGAGGGAGGGGGTTGATGGTGGGGGGTTAATGGTGAGGAGGGGTTGATGGTGAGGGGGGGTGATGGTGAGGGGGTGATGCTGAGGGTGATGAGGGTGGTGGGGGGGTGATGCTGAGGGTGGTGGGGAGGTGATGGTGAGGGTGGTGGGTGGCTGATGCTGAGGGAGGTGGGGGGTGATGCTGAGGGTGGTGGGGGTGAGGCTGAGGGTGGTGGGGGGGTGATGGTGAGGGAGGTGAGAGAGAACCTACCTTTACTACCTGGTGGCCCAGTGGGCTCCCTGGTGGTCCGGTGGCCATTGCTTCCGCCTAAACCGCCTAATTAGAGAGCCTCCTCTGCAGGGGTGTGTTTGTAATGTTTGCGTTTGATTGCAGTGGTGTGTTTGGATGTAATGTTCGCTTTTAAATGCTGGTGTACATTTGTGCGCAGTACTGGTGTTTGAGTGACGGATTGTGTTTCTATATAATTTGGGAGTTTGAATGCAGGGGGGTGTTTGTCTATAATAATCGTGTTAGACTGCAGGAGTGTGTTTTTGTATGTTGTGCACATACACTAGCACATGCATACTTACATAATAACACAGATATACATGCACATTAAGACAAGAGCAAGATACATATAAATACACTGACACATACACACACATTCATGTAGACCCCGAAACATACACACACATAAATAAACACACAGATACATGCACACACCTTGACATATGCAAACACACACCTTGACACACACAACATGACACACAGATACATACGCTAACAAACATACACGCACAGATGCACACCCTGATACACCGATGATCATACACAAATGCACATACTGAAACACAGATGTGAGCGCACACACAGATGCACACTCTGACAAACAGATGCACACACACACACAGATACACACACATTGACACACAAACACATCTTGATACAGATACACACACTGACACATACACACACCTGAAACAGCTCACTGCAGCCTCACCTTTGCCTTCTTGCAGATCCTTCCCGCATGATGCTCAGTGAAGTTGGGAGGAAATTACATGCTGTCATTTCCTCCCAGCCTGCCAATATCACAGGGGCCGGTCAGGCTCTTAAAGGGCTAGCCCCTGATGACCAGCAAAACAGTTTTACCCTTTGTGTGGCCCTAATTGAATGGGCCACCCGATGGGTAATTTCGCGGCACCCCTTTATCCCTGTATGCCCCATGGCAACGCAACATAGTTTGGGAATGGCTGGTGTATACAATTTATCAATAACTAACTGAAGGTGAACTTGTCTTCAAGATGATATGTAGGTGACAGGCCCACCGTAATTGTTTAATAATTACTTACTGTTCAATTGAAGGCCTTAATAAACTTTCCATATTATAATACATACACTGACAGTCCTATAGCATTAATATACACAATATTAATAATTTAGTTTTTATAAAAAAAATAAACCATATGTATACTTCTGACTCGCTCCTTGCCCACTACAGCTGCACTGTCATCTAGTGGTGAATATTTGTAAGTTTGACACGTCCTTAGCCTTACATACTATTAATTAAACCCCTCTGCTTGGACAATGAATTTTAAGTTGCGATTTTAACCTGTTAAATCCCACAAACATGCTTAGGCTTTTTATTTCAAAGGGGGCAGTTCTGCCTCTGTGCATGTTTTACAAACACACCAGTGCAAATGTTCTGAAAGACACCTATACAGAGACTCACTGACTGCACAGATAACAATCATCCTGCCCTCTCAGCTGGTACATACCTTGCATAGGTGATAGCTACACATAGACCCAAAAGTGTCACATATCACTATGTATGTATGCGTTTATGTATGAAATAAAAAAGCAACCCCTGTGTCTATCCCTATGACTGCAGAAGCTTTCCTATCCTTTTTTTCTTAGTACTATTTGCAATTATTCACTCTGGAAGTCATTAAATATTTTCTATCATTGGCCTCCTAACATCTATCGTCAAAGCTTAAATGTGGGAAATTTGCTAAAGACCACACAACACCATAAATGTTCCCTAACACATTATAGGTCAAGCTTCGGTGAAAGAACTGGAAATATACAGTGTGTGTAACGGAAACATCAAGACCTCATGTCTATGGCGCAGATTTCTTTAATAAGCAGACAAGTGGCAGTGTCAGTAAGATACGCGATAAGACTTGGCAGAGATATCTGGGCATCGTGCAACATATGCCAGCTTCCCTGAATGATTTTAGTCTTGAGTGCCTTAAAATCCCTTTGGAGTGGAGAACAAGGTTCTGTGCTTTTTCAAGTCCCTTTAAACTTTTCTAAAAATATGGAAATTGCGTGTGCTGCAGGAGACACCAAAACCACAAGTGAAGAAGGAATTCACACAGATAGAGACAATTGAAATAAACACTTGTTACTACAAGTAACAAGCAACACAAGAGAGATTTGATTTAAAGGTCACTGGCTGCATTTGCTCAAATAGTCTAAACTTGTTATGACCTATTAAGATATAATACAGGTTGCTAAGAAATTATCCGTTGTGTGCATTAATATATTGCTCATATGCAGTACTAGGGGCATGGACAATGTAAATAATTTTGTTGCATGAAATTAAACAGTAGGAGGTCAGAATAGGTGCCACATTTAACTCTTGACACAGAACCTAAACATCTACTAATGGTTTTAGACTTGGGATAACTTCAGCAGCAAGTACTCAAATACCAAGCTCTAAGTAGCACTGCACCACCTCCCATATCTCTGTTCTTATCGTCATGTACCCTTCTTGTTTCCCAGGACTCCTCGTGTTACTTCCTTCAACTCCTGTCTTGTAGACGTCTCCAATGCTGCACCTCTGTAATTCCTTACCTCCTTCTGTCAGAACTTCCCCAACAATCCACAGCTTTAAACATTTACAAACACCCACTATTTAGTGATGCCCCCTTCCCATTCTAAATTCCTGCGGGTATCCTATGTTAACCAGGCTCTCATCACCACTTAATCATAACTTCCTACCATGTAATAACCTTATTAATAATCTCCTCACTCATGCAATCCCTTCACCTTCTGCCTTTATCATTCCAACCTCCTTCTAGATTGTAAGCTTACAAGATCAGTACATTCTATTCTTCTGTGCCAATATGCACCAATGTGTATTTTATGTAAACTTTTGTGCAGTGTGTTAAGCATCAACTTATTTGTAACCTTATTATATCGACCAGTTCCACAGCATCTGCTGGCATTTTATAGAAATAAATAATTATAACTGTAATCGGTACCTTAGAAATTCATATTATCACAGAAAATAAGAGGAACCTATCATAGAAACATAGAATGTGACGGCAGATCAGAACTATTCGGTCCATCTAGTCTGCCCAGTTTTCTAAATACTTCCATTAGTCCCTGGCCTTATCTTATAATTAGGGTAGCCTTATGCCTATCCCACGCATGCTTAAACTCCTTTACTGTGTTAACCTCTACCACTTCGGCTGGAAGGCTATTCCATATATCCACTACCCTCTCAGTAAAGTAATACTTCCTGGTATTATTTTTAAACCTTTGTCCCTCTAATTTAAGACTATGTCCTCTTGTTGTGGTAGTTTTTCATCTTTTAAATATAGTCTCCTCCTTTACTGTGTTGATTCCCTTTATGTATCTATCATATCCCCCCGGTCTCGTCTTTCCTCCAAGCTATACATGTTAAGATCCTTTAACCTTTCCTGGTAAGTTTTATCCTGCAATCCATGAACCAGTCTAGTAGCCCTTCTTTGAACTCTCTCTAAGGTATCAATATCCTTCTGAAGATATGGTCTCCAGTACTGTGTACAGTACTCCAAGTGAGGTCTCACCAGTGTTCTGTACAATGGCATGAGCACTTCCCTCTTTCTACTGCTAATACCTCTCCCTATACAACCAAGCATTCTGCTAGCATTTCCTGCTGCTCTATTACATTGTCTGCCTACCTTTAAGTCATCAGAAATAATCACCCCTAAATCCCTTTCCTCCAATGTTGAGGTTAGGACTCAAATATTCTGTACTCTGCCCTTGGGTTTTTACGTCCAAGATGCATTACCTTGCACTTATCCACATTAAATATCAGTTGCCACAACTCTGACCATTTTTCTAGTTTACCTAAATCACTTGCCATTTGGCTTATCCCTCCTGGAACATCAACCCTGTTACATATCTTAGTATCATCCGCAAAAAGACACACCTTACCATCAAGACCTTTTGCAATATCACTAATAAAAATATTATTATCATGTACATTAAAACTATTGCAATGATGACCCAATCAGAGAAGGAATACTGTATTTTTACAGTAAGTATAAACCATCATTGCATGTCATAATGTAACATATCCATATTGAAAGCTACAGCAATATGTGTGAATTTATTATCACACCGACATATACAGTTAATGCCATCCAATTTTGTAAATTTAGTTACCCAGTTATTTTCATTTCCCTGGCAACGGCATCCTTAAGCTTTAGCAAGACTATTGGGTAAACTTTATTATCAAGTGTACTAACTGTGTTATACAGTGTGTGCTGTTGACAGGGACAAATGAGGAATGCCAGGTCTCAGTGTGGAGATGGAAAAATGGCAAGATGATAGATAACAAAAAGGTTATGGAAGGTTACAGGGTGCAAGAGGGTCAGTAACAGGGCACAGTGAGAATTTGAGAGAGTCATCTCCTATTAGGACTGGGGTTCATTCATTCACAGTATTCTTTGCATGTTGGTTTGACTCCTCTGCACATGTTGAAGGCCGTACTAAGTATTTCACACAGACACAATAAAGTGTGTCTGTATCCTGACAGGCATTAGAACTGAGAACTAACAGAATAAAAAAATCATAGGGTTATTCACTGAAGTGAAAATTGTCAAATTTAAGATCAAAGTAGCTGAACTGGAAACAGAGTACGTATGTTTCCATTTTGGCTATTTTTTTCCTTAAATCGTAGATTCACTTTTATTCAATTTGAATTCACGATACTTCTCAATTTAGCGACTAACTTCGACAGTTTTATCAATCAAATAGACACAAACAATAATATTTAATCATGAGGTAATTTTAAATTACTAAAACATGAGAAGAGTTCCTTCTAATAGCATCTGAAATTATTATAAGACATATATTCTAATTATGATCCTATCAAAGCATTTAACAAGGTAGTTTATCCTTTTTTTAGTTCCCAAAATGCTGCCGGCATCTAGGAGTTATTGTGACCCAATGCAATGGCACATGATTTCTTGATTTTGGTATAATGAAATGCTGAGATCAACCTTGCACCTTTGAGGTACTGCAGCTGGAGTACTAAACCCTTGAGCTATCTCACCAGCTTATGCATTCTTGTTTACATGCATTGTCTTCACACAAGTAAATACTCACTGTGAAATATTTCTACAAAACATTAGGACTCACTCACTAAGGGAGTTGTCTTGCTTACAAGAAAACAGAATCCGTCGTATCAAAAAGAAACCAATTTGCCGAAAATCCATTATATAGAAAAGGTCTCATTTACTGAAAATTACTTGCAGACCGATGCAGCCCTGAAAAGGGTTATGACCTCCATAATATTACTGTGAGCAGAAAAAAACATACAGTTCAGTTTTCCATCCTTCTTAATAGGAAGATCCACATTTTTTTTTTTATCGGTTTTAACATATTTTCTCTTGCAGACAAATAGCTTGCAGCAGCAATACACATATACCCCAGATCGTCCAGAAATATATTCATTTACTTGGAGTCTATAAGAGCTTCTTGCATGTTAGCAAAAATCACATAAAACTTCTCCAAGGGAAACTTTGGCAGACTACAACAGGGAAGTTTAGTTGCAGAATAAGGGCAAACCTTTTTTTTTTTTTTTTTTTTTTTAGCTGAGAGAAAAATTGGCCTATCTCGCAGGCAGTGTCAGAATATGGAAATGTTTACAAAATGCTCATTAGGAGAAGTGGGATTCTGAGATAGCAGCAAAATCTGGTGAGACGCTTCTTGTGTAGGAGATAAGGGAAACAGGGATGCTGTAGGGACATGTTATCAAATTAGAGAAACCTGGCTTTTCAGAGAGAGAGAAGAGAGGGGAGAGGGAGGGAGAAAGAGAGAGCAAGATCTGTGCATGTGAGAGAGAGAATGGTCACAAGTTATAGACGAGTGTTTCCAAACTTGTCAACTGCAGATGACAAAAGCAGTGTCCTCTCAAGAGAATAAAACAGACACACCGGACAGCACTGGCAGCTGAGATTAATCAGACCAAGAGTGATTTCTTACCATGGATCCCATGTCTCTGCGGCTGTTTGTGGCCCTAAGTTTATTGGTGCAATTTATTTCGGCCAGTCCCATCATGGGGTTGGAAGATGACTTGCCTTTATATGATGAAGACCTTACGGAACAGGATGGGTTTGATTTCAATTCGTTACTGGAAACCATGAAAGATGACTTCCTGAAAACTCTAAATCTCACTGGGATCCCAGTCCAGGCACCTGTCAAGGTGGAGCCGCCGGAATACATGCTAGAACTTTACAACAAGTTTGCAAAGGACCGAACTACCATGCCTTCTGCTAATATTGTACGCAGCTTTAAAAATGAAGGTAAGAGCTCGGAAATGGGGTAGTAATGGAGGTACATTAAGAATGGGCATTAAATAACTCAATTTTGATTATTCCTCTAGTGGAGTTTCTTCACAGTATTATTTGTGCGACCATATCACGCATGTCAAATACTGTTAGACGAGATGATATCGATTTTATTATTTGGCCAAATTTACATCTACATATATTTATATAACCATGAACATTTGGAAAATATTTCTTACAAGTGCCTCTGCTTTTTTGACCTTGTCATCTACACTGCTAAGTCGTGCTTCGTAATTCTGTTGCAGTCATCCAAGTGAAATAATCTCACTTTTGCACGGACATTGAAACGTGCAAAATGTTGGCACTAGTGACACAGAGAGCAGAATTTTTTGTTACTTAGTTTCTTGACGTGCCACAAATACAGCAAAAACAGACTAGGCCAGTTCACTCAGCTGCAGGTTTTCCATGTTCTAATACTGATTCATTTAATTGCATTACATAACTAAAGTCAATTAGACGTGTCATGGTTCTGTAAATACATAGGCTGTTTGACCATCTGAATTTTTAAAGCTTTATTGCATGTTACATACACCCTCACTTCCATCCCCCCCCCTCCTTCTTTCTATGTCCCAGTGTAATTGTTACCTGTCTCTCTTTGCTGATAGATACAGTGTTTATTAGGTTATTGCTGATAATTTTTTTAATATCTATTCATACAATGATCATTTATAAAAAATGTGTGTAGGTCATCATGCTCTGTGGGTTTTTAAAGGTTTTCTTGCGGTTTCCAAAAGTGTACAGCGACCACGAGCAGTTTGACAGATGTTTTACAAATGACATTTCTAACCAATCAAATGATTGACTTGTAGCACTTGCTTCTCCCACAACAACCTTATGTGATTCATATTGCGTTAAAACACATATAATGGAAAAAGAACGTCTTCTCCAAAATATGTAAAGAAACAGTTAAACCCATTTGGCTTTTCATTTCGTATTAACTCTGCATTTCCTGTTCTTCTTGAACATTAACAAGAAAGAAGATGTGTTTCTAACCCTTCCAATCGCCTTACAATTTATTTGCTCACTAAAAGCGAAGTCCTAAAACCTTCACTGACTTTATACAATAGTTCCAGCTGCTTCCCATCTCTGATATCTATTCATCTCTCTCCAGACTCATATAAAATAAATTTTGTTGTGGGAAAGGCCCCATCTTAATTTCATGCTGGGGGTCACAGGGCAGTGGGACAGTTGCAACACAAAATCAACATCTAGGCATGTTTTGAACAACTTAATTCCCCCTATTTCTTCTCAAAATGGCAAATGTTTGCTGAACACGTTGAATACTGTTGAACAGATTAAAGATCTCATTTCCTACACACAAAAACTTCCATTTTATTTGTGTGCACCATATGTTTGGCAAGACTTTTTCAAGACGGACATGTGAACTCAGAATCTCCTTACATATGTTCCTGACACAATCATGCAGAAGAAAGTCAAACACTTCATTCACGTATGTTGCAATGGATTTATGTTTGCATGCTCATATGCAAATGGCATCATATCATTATCACTCAAAACTTATATCTTTAACGTTATCTTAGCCCCTACTAAACAAATGGGAAACATAATAACAAAAATAAATGAATGGTACCTCTGATGGTGACTTTGCAACTCTTCTGGGTATATTGACGGTTATGAATTAAATGAGTTGCATGGAGTAACAGTTCGACTAGATGGGGCAAAGTGGGTGGGCCAAGTTTGTCTACTTTCAAAGTCAAGATGGTTTGTCAGTTAGTCTTTCTTCTGTTGTTTGTGTTATATATCCTGTTATTTATTAGTTTGATTATACAAGGCTGGGGGAGTTAAGATCTTAGCCATAGTTCCGAAACCTCTTAGAACACAAAGGGTGTATTACACAGCCAAACTGGCTTCATCCCAGAATAAATCTGTGCATGTACAATATGCAGGCAGAACGTCTGTGTTTAATTATCTTTAAACTTCCCGAGCTCCCAGTGGGCTATACATTGTGAAAAAATACAGTCGATAAATCTTTTACATGATCACCATCCCTCTATATTTTTGCCCGCAAAATCTCATTATGATGATTATGTTTTTGGCTTAGAAGTGTCTCCACAAATGACCTTTTTAAATCAAATGAATCTGTGTAAGACAGGTAGAATATGTGAATCTAACTCTGAAGATGGAAAAAAGTCAAAAGTAGGATTTTCTGTGTTTTTCTCTACCTGCTGGAAAACCTTTGACCCCATGTGATCCCAGACCTGAATTTAGATCAAAGAGAACCCTACAAGTTTTTGATTTTCTTAATGTGTTAACATTGATCAGTGAATGTGGTTGATTTTGTTTTGTTTTTTGTGTGTGTGCTGTCATACGCCTGTGGTATCTTCATGGACATTCATAGTTGCTAATGAAGGATGCATTGATTTTTTTTTATGTACATGTTCCAGAGTGTAGTCCTGTCACATCTGGATTATGTAACACTAACATGGCACATTTTTGCATTGTATTAATCCACGCATTATTGGGCTTGAGAAAATGGCATGGACCAGATTACAATCATTATTTTGTAATACGTTCTTTAAAAATAACAGAACATTGTGTTGGATTGTGAGGATCATTGTATAAACGAAAGCTTCATTTATAGACAATTGGCACATGATCAGTACCGTTGGAAGAAATAATGTCTGGAAATCTACCAGGATGAATTAACTTCTGTTCCCATTACATATGCCATAAGACTAATTTGCGTATGAGAAATAAGAGGATCCATTTAAATTCACAGGTTAGAGTTCAATAAAAATTTACCAGAAAATAGAGATTTGTAGAACAGAAGTTATAACACACAAACTGCAAACACACTTGCATGAATATTACAGCAAAGTGTGACCAGTGTACTGCAAAGAGATATTATCCCAGATCACTGGATAGCATTACATAGGCAAC
The DNA here is from genome assembly GCF_036172605.1 of Pelobates fuscus. Classification (NCBI taxonomy): domain Eukaryota; kingdom Metazoa; phylum Chordata; class Amphibia; order Anura; family Pelobatidae; genus Pelobates; species Pelobates fuscus. Next base: position 282,872,283 of record NC_086319.1, on the reverse strand, counting down.
TGCATGTTTTACACGTTCAGCTTTAGAGGCATAAAGCTCTATTCTAGTTTAAGTGTCTGTCTAGTTCTACCTAGAGCAGACTCCTTAGTTAGGGGCTCACATGTACGTGACTTGGTAATGTTAGCACAAGCATTGTAGAATTAAATTTTCTTTCCCCTTCATTGTACCATGCATCTTACAAATAGGTAAGTTAGTTTATTAAACAATTTGACTAATTATATGATTTTGTGGAGCTACAGAAAAGCATACTGTTATCTATAATTGAATTTGTTTTATCTTTACTGTGTACATATCTTTACCAAGATTTTATTAAACAAACCTTTAATAGTTAAATAATTTACCATTATAAAAATAAAATCTTAGAATTGTAACATCCTTTAGATGATTACCATTATTTATACTGAACCAACATATTTCTGAGAATGGTATGGTAGGTAATTGATACATACAAGTGATTGTGACGGAATAGCGTAAAAAGACGTGTGAAAGGTTTAATTTGATGGACTTAAGTCTTCTTTCATTCTAGATGTGACTATGTCACTTAGTTAACTGGGAGGAGGAGGCACGAGAGGTGATGAGGGACCAGCTCAGTCGGGATAAAAATCTAAAACAAGGGTGCTCAAAAGCTAGAACCCCAGAACTTCAGCTAGAACTGCAGCTCTTGTGATGACAGACGTGTCCCAATTCACAAATGCATATTCTACAACAGAGAGTCTAGCCTATTTAACATGCTACGTGGAGTTCACTTTAGTAAATTTCATAACTTACTTTTTTTGATGTTTAATGTCTGTCTTAAATCTCTGTTTGGGATTATCTGTCTCTCTGAAGACAAAGTAGGATTCAGAACAGAAAAGCACCAATTAAAGAAACACTCCCACCTTTATAAGAATTTAAGCTAATTTAAGTTGTTATGAAAACAGGAATGAGCACCATCTTACCTTCAGGGGTTAAACCCTTTTGCAATGGTTTAAATAAAAAACTGGGGCTCCTGCTCCCAAGACCAGGCTTCCTTCTTCTCAGTGCTGCAGGATGAGGAGATTTTAGCTGGGTGGCCAGTAATAGCGTCAGCAGACACTCTCAGTCTATCACTGGCCTCCCATTGAGAGACAAAGCATGTACTACAAGGTCAGTTATAGGCCAAGGAGCAGTATGAGTGTAAAGAGACAGTATGTAATATTCAGCCGTACTCTGCTATCTTCTCACTCTCACATTGCTACTCAATGCCTGGGTCAGCCTTGATAGGCTGGGCAGTGAAACATAAACATCTTCTGCCTTGGTCTTATTTGATCACACTACTAAATGTGTGACACTGGAGAAAGTGCGAGCTGTGTGCACCTCGGTCATCTGGGGTTGGCTGCTAATGCCCCCGAGTTTGAAAGCTTCTAAGTGGTGGCCTTGTCCAATCTGTACTTTATCCTACTACTTATCCTTAGAGGGTGCCAGGGCACTCCTGACACCATATTCACTAGCTTTATGTAGTGGTTATGGTGCCCATAGTGTTTCTTTAGCCCCTACACTACTGAGCTCTTTTGTATTGAATGGATATTAGAGTAGCTTTCATTTGAAGCAAGAGATACATAGCTAGCATATAAACATGTCATAAAGATTATGTAAATTTACACAATTGTTATTTTTCACTTATTTGTTCATCCTTTAGAAAAAAAATATTTGGGACATGTATAGCATACAGTGTCCTTTATCTTGCAATATTTCACACACATGGTCTGAAATGTTTGTATAAAACAAAAATTCTATTTTTCTCACATACAGTTAGGGTTTCTTGGGAAAGAAATACCAGCCATTCTAATATGCATAATTATTATGTTATTATTCATTATTATTATTATTATTCATTAATTATGTATGCGTGAAATCACAGGTTGTAAATCACAATGAGTGACATAAGAGAACATTCTGTAAAATCACCAAAAAACTACTCACAGTTTGATTCTGATGTATAGAGGGATTGCTTCCACTGTCTCCCTGTCTCGCAGTGTCTCCCTGTCTCTCAGTGTCCCTTAGTCTCTCAGTGTGTCCCTGCTTTGCAATGTCTCCATGCCTCTGTGTCCATTAATCTCCCAGTGTCCCCTGTCTCACAGTGTCTCCATGTCTCGCAGTGTCTCAATGTCTCTCATTGTCCCTTAGTGTCTCAGTGTCTCCATGGCTCCCAGTTTCTCTATGACTCTCAGTGTCTCCCAGTCTCCCCATGTCTCTCAGTCTCCCCTAGAGTCAGAGGCCGGCTATGATGGGGGGGCAGGGAGGCAATTGCTACTCTGCAGCAATATACCGGACAGGTGAAGGAGGAGGCAGGCGGCGGCGAGGGAGTGCTGACTGTGCTTATGATCTTCCTGCTCCCTCGCGCACTCTCTCTGGTGATGTCGGGGGCTGGAATATAACGTCATCCCGGCACCGCATCACTAAACAGTGCGAGGGAGCAGAGAGGAGCAGGAAGATCATAAAAAGCCACTGGACCTCGGGGAGAGGACCCAGAGGACTCCTAAAGGTAGGAGCAACAAGCAATACAATTAATTTGTTAGAGTGTGTGCAAGACTGTGTAAGTCTGTGTGTGTCTGTCAGTGTGTGTGTGTCTGTCAGTGGGTGTGTGTCTGTCAGTGAGTGTGTGTGTGTCTCTCAGTGAGTGTGTGCGTGTGTGTGTCTGTCAGTGAGTGAGTGTGTGTCTGTCAGCGAGTGTGTATCTGTCAGTAAGTGTGTTTGGAAAGAAACGTATATTTTCCAAGACAGTTTAGTGAATGGGGAGTCACTCCGCTGGACTGCCTCCTGGGGCCACCTGGCACCATAACAACTTATCCAAAACCACATATATGCACTGACTCATACACATGCAGATACACTCTGACAGAAACACTCACTGACAGACACCAACAGGCACACACACATACACTGAAATACACACACTGACAGGCACACTCACACTTTTACACATTCTTGCTCACACACTCACAAATTATTATTTTTTATTGTGGTTTTATTTTTTTAGGCCCATCCAGCTTCCCTAACTTTAGTATAGCTGGTGTGGGCATCAGTGCTCCCTTGCCGCCGCTGCCTGCCTCCTCTCTTCCCCCCTGGTATATTTTAGCAGAATAGGCATCTGCCATCCAGGTAAGCAGGTGCCTACTCTGCCTTAGTAAATCAGTGCCTGCGTCAGGGTGGTCCTAAGGTGGTCTGTTGACCATATCCTGGGCAATATCCTGGGCCACCTTACAGCTAAACAAATAGTTTTTGCTTTAACTTTAGAGTATGTGATGAATACTCATCTATTTATGTGTATGGGATTTTTTGTTAACAAATAGCAAAGGAGGGGGCAGGGTCTGACCTGCATGGCGGACAGAAACATATTGAACAGGCTCCTAATCTAGTCTCTGATTTAACTGTGTTTATTGCCCCTCTCTCCCAACCTACTGGATACCGGACTGATGCTGAATTCTACTGCTGCCCCTTTGCCCCCCCCTCTGGGCCGGCGAGGGTGATCCAGGTCTACACCCCAGAGGCTCCACAGACATGCTAACAGAGATCGGCACTTACGATGTTACCTCTGAAATGGAGGGCGCCCCATGCTCCTTTGACCCATGTGGTGAGAAGATGGATATCGAGAGCAGGCTGGATGAGATATCTGACGCCTTCTGGGCAAAGCTGGCTGCTCGCATGCAGATCATGACCCCAGATCTCAAGGCTGACCACACCCCTCACAATACAGCACCTCAGAGAGAGGAGGAAACAGCTACTGGTCAGGCCTGTCTGGAACAACAGCACCAGGAGAGACCCATTTTGGCACCATCTGAGCACAATCACTCCAGACACATCACCTTAATGTTGCGTATGCATGCATACCAAGTGTGTTTAAGTTTTAACTCTCTACTCATGCATATTTGGCCCTATATGTAGGGTGAGGTAGAGGCAAACATGCCTTCAATATTCAAAGTATGTGCTGCAGATACTCCACACTGAAGACCCAACAGTGTGTATACCACCAAAAAACAAACAAGAATCCTGCACATCCAGTATAGGTGTGCACACCCAGGTGCTACCACAATTTATTTGAGGACAAAGTTAAAGCAGCAAACGTTTCGGGCAGCAGCCCTTTCTCAATGCTAATGTCCTGACATTAGCATTTTTAGCCCGTCTGTTTGCCTAGCTTTATTTCTTTCATTTTACATCTAAAAAAAAAGTGCAGTACATCTTGACATTATATGCTCTCACTCTACGGATGTATACAATCGATGTGTTCATGCATTATGTGTCATTGTCATTTCCCATATGTATCACTGCACTACAAAAATAAAGAATTGAAAAAAAAAATCCATATAGCAAAGGAGTTCCATTCACTGATATTACAATGACATATACAGCTTCAGAATAATATACCTTAATATGCACTGAACACATAAATTAAATAATAAACAGAATGGCAAATATGTCCATATAACTATGTTGGTTGTACACAGAATTAGGGCCAACACAAAGTTAAGGATACCTAGAAAATTAGAAAAAAAAAAACATATTTGGGTTAAACACGGGCTTACAGGCTTGCAGAATCTGCACACAGCATCATACATATGTTATGGAAAGGATACACTCAGTTATAGCTTTAAAAAAAAAAAACGGTTTCAGATTTCATCTAAAGGAACCCGTTCATACCAGAGGTTCATTGTCTTTGATAAAGAGATCGTGTTTCCAAAGTTAGGTTATATTTTAAGGCCCTGTCATTTACATCTAGACACCCAAACTTGTTTTTCAACAGGCCAAAAGTTTGTTCAATATTATTGATTTTCCCAATATGAATTATTCTGTAGCTATCCTGTGTTGCTGTTGTGAGATTGCCACAGAGGTCAGCAGCCAGAGCCTGTACCTATATCCAGAGTCACTTGGGTGGAGAATGGACATTATAGTGTAAGGGATCTCTTAAAATGACACTGTAGGCACTATAACCATTTCATCTCAATTAATTGGTTATATTGCCTAGAGTCATTGGGCACTATCTCTTTGTTCCAATGTATACAATTATTTTGCAGTCTAACACTCTGTTAGTAATAAGGGTCGCTGGATACCCACAGCCTGGCCCCTATATGACATATTGTTTAGACAGAGACTACTCACTTCCTTCTAGCAATATCAATTCATGCTAGCAATGGGTGGTGTGCCACTCTCAGCCAATCACAGCTGCTCATTGCTGCTCAGGCTAATGTTTCCTCATCAGGCCAAGCAACACAGAGGGGATGCATTTCTTTTTGCATTTGGCTGACAACAAGGTGTAACTGAATAAACAACTATTGAAATGCCTGAAGCCATGTTGTTTATATGAACTATGTATGTGTGGTAGAAAGTTGCATTGCACATTGATAGAATAGAAATATAAGAGGTGGCACTAGACATGGGGTGTCACAATACAAACATGAGTGCCCTCCACCACTCCCAGTGCACTGGGCATACCCTCATAAATAAAAATCTACTTGTTTTTGTTTGTTTTTTTGTTATTTATAAACATCAGAAAGGTATTTATCCATTAAATGTTCTCTATTAACTCCGGATATCGAAGTATACACCAATTCATCATTTGTCATATTCTCTATTATATTTTATCCTTTCTAAAAAAATAATAATTATTTCATTAATTTTAAACGTAAAAGACTTAAGAAACGTCTCCCTGAAATATCAAAATTATATCTCCATAATACTATATTGTCAATATAAGTAGCAAGGGAGAAAAAAAAAAATATATATATATATATATATATATATATATATATACATAATAGTATTACTATAATCTAAATATATCTATACTTCCCCTGAAGACGTACTTATAAAACAGTGACGGACTACACATACATATTACACACCATTCCGAGGCCTAGCAAAGTGTCAGTAGGGGATGGAACGTCATAATTATTCTCTTTTTACTTTTTTCCCCCTCTTTTTTCCTTCATGTCTGTTTTTCTTTTTATTCTATCCATAAGGGACCACTATATCCTACTGGTAAACATTGTCTTATTGGTTAGTGGTTACATCTGTTGTCCAAGGTTCCCAATTTTTTGTTTTGTATTCGTATCTACTAGATCAAGATTTCTATAGACTTGTTTTTCCATTAACTGCTGATATCCTATCTGGAATTCCACCTCACTCTATGAGGGATTATTATTATACTGATTTCCAATATCTTGCTATGCAGAGTTTAGTTGCCATTAATATATGAACAGTTAAGAGTTTTAGAGATTTACTATTGGGAGGTATTTCCATGTGTAACAAAAACAATTCAGTAGAAATGTTAATTGAAGTTTTTAAAATTATATTAATTTAGCTTGATACTATTTGCTTCAATGGATTAAGAATATGAAAATCCCACCCAATATGTTTCTGTGTTCCCTCATTACTGAGACATCTCCAACAAAGTCAGTAATGGAGTGAAATCTTGCCACTTTAGCTGGAACCATATACCACCTATGAACTAATTTAATCTGTAGTTCATATCAATTTATTCAATTTATCGCCTTCTTAAAAAATGTTTCCATTCACTGACCCAATGAAAACTCACTACCTATTTAATTTCCCCATTTCACCATTGATTTAATGTTATCCTTATTATACCTTTTACAGGGAGTGCAGAATTATTAGGCAAATGAGTATTTTGACCACATCATCCTCTTTATGCATGTTGTCTTACTCCAAGCTGTATAGGCTCGAAAGCCTACTACCAATTAAGCATATTAGGTGATGTGCATCTCTGTAATGAGAAGGGGTGTGGTCTAATGACATCAACACCCTATATCAGGTGTGCATAATTATTAGGCAACTTCCTTTCCTTTGGCAAAATGGGTCAAAAGAAGGACTTGACAGGCTCAAAAAAGTCAAAAATAGTGAGATATCTTGCAGAGGGATGCAGCACTCTTAAAATTGCAAAGCTTCTGAAGCGTGATCATCGAACAATCAAGCGTTTCATTCAAAATAGTCAACAGGGTCGCAAGAAGCGTGTGGAAAAACCAAGGCGCAAAATAACTGCCCATGAACTGAGAAAAGTCAAGCGTGCAGCTGCCAAGATGCCACTTGCCACCAGTTTGGCCATATTTCAGAGCTGCAACATCACTGGAGTGCCCAAAAGCACAAGGTGGGCAATACTCAGAGACATGGCCAAGGTAAGAAAGGCTGAAAGACGACCACCACTGAAGAAGACACACAAGCTGAAACGTCAAGACTGGGCCAAGAAATATCTCAAGACTGATTTTTCTAAGGTTTTATGGACTGATGAAATGAGAGTGAGTCTTGATGGGCCAGATGGATGGGCCCTTGGCTGGATTGGTAAAGGGCAGAGAGCTCCAGTCCGACTCAGACGCCAGCAAGGTGGAGGTGGAGTACTGGTTTGGGCTGGTATCATCAAAGATGAGCTTGTGGGGCCTTTTCGGGTTGAGGATGGAGTCAAGCTCAACTCCAAGTCCTACTGCCAGTTTCTGGAAGACACCTTCTTCAAGCAGTGGTACAGGAAGAAGTCTGCATCCTTCAAGAAAAACATGATTTTCATGCAGGACAATGCTCCATCACACGCGTCCAAGTACTCCACAGCGTGGCTGGCAAGAAAGGGTATAAAAGAAGAAAATCTAATGACATGGCCTCCTTGTTCACCTGATCTGAACCCCATTGCGAACCTGTGGTCCATCATCAAATGTGAGATTTACAAGGAGGGAAAACAGTACACCTCTCTGAACAGTGTCTGGGAGGCTGTGGTTGCTGCTGCACACAATGTTGATGGTGAACAGATCAAAACACTGACAGAATCCATGGATGGCAGGCTTTTGAGTGTCCTTGCAAAGAAAGGTGGCTATATTGGTCACTGATTTGTTTTTTTATGTTTTTGAATGTCAGAAATGTATATTTGTGAATGTTGAGATGTTATATTGGTTTCACTGGTAAAAATAAATAATTGAAATGGGTATATATTTGTTTTTTGTTAAGTTGCCTAATAATTATGCACAGTAATAGTCACCTGCACACACAGATATCCCCCTAAAATAGCTATAACTAAAAACAAACTAAAAACTACTTCCAAAAATATTCAGCTTTGATATTAATGAGTTTTTTGGGTTCATTGAGAACATGGTTGTTGTTCAATAATAAAATTAATCCTCAAAAATACAACTTGCCTAATAATTCTGCACTCCCTGTATATATAACCTTATTTATATATGAGACCATATTCCTTTTATTGTCTATTTCCAGCAGACGGTCTATATCTGAAGTATTGTAAATTGGGTTAGTTTGTATGAAGCGTTTAATTCGAAGATATGAAAATTGTTCTTTATCAAACCCTTTTATTTTTGTATGAATCTGTTGAAATAATTTATATGCAAATCTGTATTTAATATATCAGCCAAGGTTATCAGTCCGTTCTCCTTCCATTTTTTTTGTATTAATATCCTCAATATATATCTGCAATATTTCTATAGGTGATTTTGTTGTTAATTGTTCATTAAACCCTATTTTTTTTTAATTCTGCAAATTGGAAAAAATGTCAACAATTATTTTATTTTTAATTTCTAATTTGTAAATGTCAGGAAATCAACCCAGTATAATAGTTTAAGATAAGAGATATTACTGGATATTTGTTCCTGCTTTATCCACCTATTATCTCCATGATTATAATTATTCCATTCTAATATATGTGAAAGCATAATTGCTTCTTATATTTGCTGAATATCAGGGAATGATATACCACCATCAACAAATTTCCTAGTTATATATTTCAGTGCAATTCGCAATATCTCTCCCCTCCCCCCCCATTCCTTAAGTAATGGTTCTAATTATGTATTCAAGTTTAGGTAATATGTAGTGTCTGATAGCAATTGATGATACATACAAGTTATTCCATTTATGTTTTATTTCTCTTAGTAATGGATTATAATTGATTTTCATTATTTGGTTCCACTCAAAACTTAGTTTTACTCCAAGATTCATTATGCTCTCCTTAGACCAAATAAAGTTATATTTAGATTTTAAAAATAGGACTTGTTGTTCTCGTAAATTCGTATATATTGCCTGTGGTTTTTTTAATGTTAATTTTATAATTAGAGATTCTTCCATATTTTCCAATAATTTCCAAGATTATTTCCATTGACTCCTCTATTTCGGTTAATGTTAAAATGATATCTTCCACATATAATAATACTTCAACTTGTTTGCCGGCCGTAGGGATCCCTTTAATTTTATCCTCTGATCTAATAGCTGAGGCTAGTGGTTCTATGCTTAATGCATACAATAGTGGTGCTAATGGGCACCCCTGACGTGTCCCGTTGTTTATTTCAAGCCATTCAGATGAAATACCACTTCCCAGAACCTTGGCTGATGGGGTCGTGTACAAACTCCAAATTAGATCATATATATATATATCCCTTAATTCCAAATGCCTTCAAGGCCCTCGACAGAAACAACCAGTTTACTCTGTCGAAGGCCTTCTCCTCATCCATAACCATAAATACTGATGGAACATTATTATTTTCTATTAATTGAATCGCATTTATGAGCCTACATACATTATGGACTCCTTTCCTACCTATTATAAACCGAGTTTGATCTGGATGCATTAGAGTCAGAATAATTTTATTTAATCTATCGGCCAATATCCTGGAGAATATCTTTACATCAATGTTTAATAAAGATATGGGTCTGTAATTTGATACAAAGTTGGGGTCTTTCTCTGGTTTAAGAATTGGTATAATCAATGTCTGCAACATTTCCTCAGGAACAGATTTCTGAACTCTTACTTCATTGAACAGTTTGAATAACAAAGAAGTTATGGGTGTTAGGAGTATTTCATAAAAAGCATCACTAAGGCTTTCCGGTCCTGGAGCTTTCCCTTTTCGGAGTGTTTTTATGGCTTGAGTAATCTCTATTATGGAAATGGAAGATTCCAATTCCCTAGTCTGTTCTGGGTTTATTTTTGCTAGTTTACAGTTTGCTAAAATTGTGTATATGTCTTCGGTTGTGATTGAAGTCTTTGGCAGATTATACAATGTTTTTTAATAATGACCAAATGCTTTCCCTATATCTGTTGGAGATAAATATTCTTTATCATTATGTTTTATCATTTTATTCTTTAGTTTTTTTTTTTTTACATTTTAGTTTCTTAGTAAAGATTTTACTAGTTCTATTTTCTCCGAAATACCATGGTTGTTTTAATCTTATAATTGCATTATGTACTTTATATGCTAATTTGATTTTAATTTCTGTTTGCATTTTTTTTTATTCTATTCAATCTTAATATATTAAAGTACCGTATTTATCGGCGTATAACACGCACAGGCGTATAACACACACCTCATTTTTAGAAAGAAATTCCAGGAAATTTCCCCCCTCATGCCATAGTATTCCCCCCCCTCATGCCATAGTATTCCCCCCTCATCCCATAGTGTCCCCCCCCTTTCCATAGTATTCTCCCCCCCCTCCCATAGTATTCCCCCCTCCTCCCATAGTATTCCCCCCCCTCCTCCCATAGTATTCCCCCCCTCCTCCCATAGTATTCTCCCCCCTCCTCCCATAGTATTCTCCCCCCTCCTCCCATAGTATTCTCCCCCCTCCCATAGTATTCTCCCCCCCTCCCATAGTATTCTCCCCCCCTCCCATAGTATTCTCCCCCCTCCCCTCCCATAGTATTCTCCCCCCCTCCCCTCCCATAGTATTCTCCCCCCCTCCCCTCCCATAGTATTCTCCCCCCTCCCCTCCCATAGTATTTCCCCCTCCTCCCCTCCCATAGTGTACTTCCCCCCCCTCCCCTCCCATAGTGTACTTTCCCCCCCCTCCCCTCCCATAGTGTACTTTCCTCCCCCTCCCATAGTGTACTTCCCCCATTACCCTCCCATAGTGTACTTTCCTCCCCCTCCCCTCCCATAGTGTACTTTCCTCCCCCTCCCCTCCCATAGTGTACTTTCCTCCCCCTCCCCTCCCATAGTGTACTTTCCTCCCCCTCCCCTCCCCTCCCATAGTGTACTTTCCTCCCCTCCCATAATTACTTACCTGCCCTGAAGCGTGGGCCGGCTTCACAGCGCGCACCGCGGTACAGGAACTTTAATTTAAGGTTCCGGTTTCCGGCGGGACTGAAAGGAAGTGTGCACAATAACTTTAATTTAAGGTTCCGGTTTCCGGCGGGACTGAAAGGAAGTGTGCACAATAGTGTGCACACTTCCTTTCAGTCCCGCCGGAAACCGGAACCTTAAATTAAAGTTCCTGTACCGCGGTGCGCGCTGTGAAGCCGGCCCACGCTTCAGGACAGGTAAGTAATTATGGGATATCGGCGTATAACACGCACCCACGATTTTTCCCCTATTTTCAGGGGAAAAAAGTGCGTGTTATACGCCGATAAATACGGTATTTTTTATTAAGATCTTCTTATCTCGCTAGTTCTATATAAAGATCTGTTAGATTTTCCCCTGTTCTTTTTTCATTTTGAGCCTATTTTAATAAGATTCCCATGCATAAATCATTTGTATGTACACCAAAGAGTACTATTAGATACTTTGTTATTATCATTAATTCTTATAAATTCTTCTGCTTGATCTTTTAAAAGTATTTTAAACCATATTCTGACTCTAGAATAGTATCATTCATCCTCCAGGATGTCCTGCCTTGTTCAGCCAGCTTTTGTTTTATCTTAAGGGTTATCGGTGCATATCTGACCATGATATGTTATCAATATTAGAATCTTCAAATTTATCTAAACTAAGATAATTTGTTAAGTATATATCTATCCTTGAGTATGTTTTATGGACTTGAGAAATATATGAATAGTCCTTAATATTTGGGTGTTGTACTCTCCAAACATCATACAAATCATATTCTATCAGGACATCCAGGAATGATTTGGCCTCATTACTTGCTTTACAACTATAGTCTTTATTTTTAATGCTTAGGGTTCTATCCATTTTTGCATCTGGTGTTTGTGGCAGAACCAACCTCGCCATTGGCCACTTTAGGAGCCTGGTTGCCCACCTCTTGCCGCTGGACTATGGCCCCATGTTAAAAACCTTTTATTTTCCCTGCAGAAAGGCTTATTTGTGCCTTTCTGCCTGGGCGTTCGGTAGATTGAATCTACCGAACAAACTACCGAACGATCGACCACCTGGGAACTGGAGTGGTTGAACGATCGACCACCTGGGAACTGGAGTGTGCCATTCATTGTGCCATTCGTGTATCTAACACGTGGCGGCGGCCATTGTAAAGTCCCGAACGGCCACCGGTGTTCAGCTCCCAAACTATGGAACTAAAAACGGACACTTATTTGCACGAACACCGCTGAGCCGCCAGCCTCCCTGCTTCTGCATTCGGTAATTTAACCGAACGTCGGTTCATTTGGTAGTTTAACCCTATGAACAGCATTACCCCAGATAGCTATGCCATGGAGCCTATTCGTGTGACGAAAGACTATGGGAAAGACTTTGGCTCCATGGCGATTGAACTGTATGTATGTAATCTGAGCGCCATTCGGTAATAATTCGCTCAGATCTAAGCTATCTGGGGATAGGTAGAATGTGTATGTTCTATGTAATATTCGTAACAGTATGTAATTTTATGTCTTTAAACCAACATGTGCTCAATGGAGTTTTGTCTCTGTCCCTGGAGATAATTTGATTACTTCCCAATTATCTCCAGGACAGAGAGGAGGGATTATAATGCATTGTGGGAGTGTTTTAACCCTGGGTGTCTGTGATTGGTCACTGTCCAATATATGTCCCAGTCTTCCATCTGGTCCCCTAGGGGAGTGTCCACCAGGTGGAGGACCTGCATAAAAGCCTGGCAGGTAGCCCCAGTAAACCAGTTCTGATTGATCCTCAAACGAAGTGTCGTCTCGTTCTTGGAGGGAATTGGATTGTATACTGTTACAGTGCGACTGCCAGGAGTGTAAGCGGTTCGTATAGTTTTTCCTGTTCGGCTGTTTAACAGCATTCGTGTGTTTCCTGTTCGTGAGTTGGAGGATTCGTATGGTTCCAGTTCGGGAGTTGGAGAATTTGTGTGTTTGCAGTTTGGGAGATTGGTGATTGCAGTGACTGCCTGTGCATCTGAAAGGGGAATATCGCCTAAACGGTTTTTAACCTCTTGTGTGCAAAACGGTCCATTACAGTGTTACATTTATATATCCTGCTATTAGTAAGGTTTCTTTTTTGATTTTCTCGATTTCATAAAAAAATTGATTTGAAAAATTTACGAGAATAGATGTTTGGTGCATATATATTTACCATTGTATATATTTCATCATTTAGTTTGCATATTACAATCAGACATCTGCCCTCTTTATCTTTTTTCCCCAGATAAGTTCAAACTTAATTTGTGCTGAGAATACTGTAGCAACCCCTCTCTTCTTTTTATTGAAATTTGATGTAAATAATATTGGAAATCTAGTAAATTTCCAACCTTGGGTTTTCTGGGTCTGCCAGTGTGTTTCTTGCATAAAACATACATCATACATCTATTTTGTTTTTCCTGATAGTTTTGTATAAATAACCTATTTTCTAAGGTGTATTCAGGCCCTGGACATAAATAGACATAACGCTAACCATTATCAATCACACAACCTGATCCCTTATAGTCTATTTGCCTATCTGTCTAATCCCTCCACCCACTTCTCCCCCACTCAACCTCGGTACATATATAACTACATACTACATTAATCCGTGGACTGTAATCCACTGAATCCAGCATTGTGTAGCTATTCCACTAACAAATTACTAGCTAGAACACAGTTGCCGGCGTGAGTAGAGGGGAGAGGCAAAAGAGGACCTTTTTTTTTATTTAAATACACAAATATATAGAGCAGTCTGTCTCCCCTGCATTTTCCTTGATCTTCCTTCACTACCCTACCCCATCCCTAATTGTCTATTTCTTTTCTTTTCCTTTTTCTTTATTTTCCTTTCCCTATTTATTTCTCTTTAAAAAAATTGTATTACCATTTATTATTATTATTATTGCCATTTATATAGCGCCAACAGATTCCATAGCGCTTATTTATCACCTCTAACGTGAACCATCATTTAATGTCTCATCTCTCTGTAACTCTTATGGTCCCTGTTTTTTCACCTACTTCTCGTGTGAATAAATATACAGTCATCTCCTGTTACTATGTATCAAAAAATAATTAACTTTAGTATTATATTTTTATAGTGTATCTACATATTTCTTAGTGTTAAAATATTATTCCCCTTAGGGATGTGGTACTTGCTAATTTTATTTACCTCGTCCCTCTTTTTTTATCTCTTTAGTTTTGTAAATCGAAATTTTTATACTATTTATTCTAATTTATATTTCCTCCTTCATATGTTATCCTTAGATTCAATTTCTATTATTTTTTATATGTATTAAATAAGTGTCCTTAAAGATATGATATATCATAATGGAAGACCGGAGAGGGAAAGGAGGAAAAAAATAAATAATAATAATAATAATAATAATAATTTCAATTTCTTCGCGGCCATCTTTAGTTTAAATTATTCCTAATTTTCCCAGATCTTCTGCTGGATCTGTGATAATTAAAGTCCTTCCCTTATGTGGGACTATTAATTTTGTGGGAAATAACCATCTACACAGTATATTATTTTTCCGTAGTTGTGCTGTTATATCTTGGAATTTCTTTCTGGATAGCCATGTAGCTGCTGAAAGATCTGGATAGGTCTAGATAATCCATAAAAAAATTCTTCTTTGGGTCTCTGATATCTGATCTTCTGTAACAATTTTTCTTTAATGAGGCAGTCTATAAAACGAACTATAACGTCCCTGGGTCCAGAGGAGTTGATACCCATCGGTTTTCGTAACCTATGCCATCTTTCAAAGGGGTATGCTTTGAGATAATTTTCCATGTTTTCGTGGTTTATATCCTCTGGTATGTCTTTAATGCAAATTGTTTCTTCTCGATCTATCCTCTAGACCTGTCAGTTTTTGTTCAAGAGATTCTATTTTATTTTTCATTAAGTTGTTTTGTATCTGGAGCGTTTTAATTTCCTCCTGTAATTTTATGAAACTTTGATTTTGTGTTAATCATTTTTCTTTTATTTCAATTACTTAATTTCTTAATTCAGCTGATGTCATTTTAAGATCTTGTTTAATTTTTACATATAAGTCTTCTGACGCTACCATCATGCTTCCTTGCGAGCATATTTTTTGTGCTGTTATACTTTCTGTTTCCGTGTTGACTAGAGGGATAGAATCTTCTGGAGAGATAGATGTTCTTAAATGTTTTCTTGGTACGTTAGAAGATTTTGGTGAATAAAATATGTTGATAATTTTTCCCTTTTCCAGTTTATCTGATTCAGGTTGTTTGTCCTTCTTGGGGGCCATTTTCTCTTTTTTCCCTCTTTCTTTTCCCCCTTTCTCTCCCTTCCCTCTTCCCTTCACTTTTCAACCTCCCCTTTCCTTTCACTTTCTCTTCCTTTTTTTTCTCTTTCTCGTCCAACTTGATTATTTGTTTCTTATTTCTCTTTGATTATTATCTGTATATTATCTGTCTATTGTCTATTCTTTCAACAAACCTCTCCTTCCTCCTCGCTTATTTTATCTCCCTTTTTTGGGAAAAACTTAGTTCCGGGCGGCACTTGAAATTAACTTGAAATTACCTCCAGCTCTACGTTTAGTTAACTCAGATTTAAATTAACACTTAGCTTTTGTGTTCTGTCATTCGTCCAATGCCAAGGGACCGCCAAGACTGCTCAGCTGATCCGCCTTGAAACAGCATACCGCAAGCTGCTGCTTCAACTGCGATATGGCACACCATTATTTCACCGGTCAGCTGTCCGCAGTTGCGTTCTGCTTGCCTCCCAACCATCTCTAATTGAACAGAGAACTCCAAACTCGAAGCCCCCCCTCTCCCCCTCTCCCCCTCTCCGTCTAGTTCAGACTCCCCTTGCACCTCAGCCACGCACGTGCAACGTCCTCACTTCTGCACCCTACATCATCACGTCTTTACTGCTGCCTCTTTAGCCATGCCAAATAAAATAAATAAAAATCTACTTTTGAAGGGCAGGCACTATTGCTGGCTGGAGGGGAATGATATATAATTAGAAAGGAGTGCCTGTAACTGGTGCCATCTTATCTTTTAGGAATAAACCATTTACTAAACATTTAACCTCAAAGTTTTCCAGGCGGGTCCTGTCTGTTCGGCTCCTTAATATGGAGTCCTCGGACTGGGCCCTCATACAATGTTTGGATTGGGTTATGGTAATAGACTTAGAGTGCCAGTTTAGATGAATCTGTTATGCTGCCTGGAGTGTTCCTTTAAGGGCCCTCAAAACCTGTTCCAGGACTATAGAGACAGCAGACTGTAACATCCCTGATGTGATGCCCACAGTCGTCTTGAAGCTATCTTTTTCCATGAAAATTATGGCTGACAACATTTTAGCTTTGCCTTTGATGGTATGGTTTTTAGTGACTAAGGGGGTGTAAGTAATCCTTTCACACAATATTGAGCTGTTTACGATATGCAGACTATGTATATTTCTTGCTCTCAAACTTTTTTCATTCATACCGAGCGAAGTGGTCCTGGTGGAGTAGACACAGCTTACTCCTACAGATCTTCTCCTCTCACCTGCTAAAACAATGGCTAATGTAAGTGCAGTGTACCAGGGGTTTTAACTGCCTGTGTCTGTGGTTATCAACTGTGATGGAAATATGTGAAATAGGTATATATGGCTGTTATGAGTTGATGAGAGCCTTTCCTGTCCTTCAAGTAGCTATTCATTGAGGTTAAAATGGCTTGATTTTTCTACTGATTGGACACAGCACTGAAAGTGTTAAAATGTACTTGGATGACGCCTTGTGGATAACTCTAGAGTACATGCTTATGACCTTAAGGACTGGGTCTTCAGTTCTCCCCAGTGATTACTTCTCACACCCAATAAAGTCTCTTAACGCTGGCAAGAAAAAGGCACAATTATCTTATATTAAAATACAAAATAAAAAGAGCATCAAAGACCTTATCAATTTCCAGGCTGCTCCACTCAGTTTTGGCAATGATAGCTAACTGCAATCCTTGCACCTGCCCCTGCCTTTCCCATACTAGAAGCAAGGAGAGACATGTACAGTGCATCACTATTTAGGGCCACCCAGACAACGTCTTGGAATGTTACATAGTTACATAGCTGAAAAGAGACTTGCGTCCATCAAGTTCAGCCTTCCTCGTATTTGTTTTTTGCTGTTGATCCAAAAGAAGGCAAAAAAAAAAAAAACAGTTTGAAGCACTTCCAATTTTGCAACAAGCTAGGAAAAAAAATCCTTCTTGACCCCAGAATGGCAGTCAGATTTATCCTTGGATCAAGCAGTTATTACCCTACATTGAAAGATTATATCCTTGAATATTCTGTTTTTACGAGTATGCATCTAGTAGCTGTTTGAACATCTGTATGGACTCTGATAAAAACCATTTCTCCAGGCAGATAATTCCACATCCTTATTGTTCTTACAGTAAAAAACCTTTCCTTTGCCTTAGACAAAATCTTCTTTCTTCCAGTCTAAACGCATAACCTCATATCCTATGTAAAGTCCGGTTTGTGAACAGATTTCCACACAATGGTTTGTATTGGCCCTAAATATATTTGTATAATGTTATCATATCCCCTCTCAGGCAACGTTTTTCTAAACTAAATACCGTATATACTCGAGTATAAGCCGAGTTTTTCAGCACATTTTTTGTGCTGAAAAACCCCAACTCGGCTTATACTCGAGTCAGTGTCTGTATTATGGCAACTTACATTGCCATAATACAGACAATGGGGCTGTGGGGGCTGCAGAGCGTTTACTTACCTCTCCTGCAGCTCCTGTCAGCTCCCTTCTCCTCCGCGGCATTCCGTTCAGCACCTCGGTCAGCTCCCAGTGTAAATCTCGCGAGAGCCGCGGGGTCATAGTGCGGCTCTCGCGAGACTTACAGTGTGAGCTGACAGAGGGAGCTGCACGGACCGGCGCGGAGGAGAAGGGAGCTGACAGGAGCTGCAGGAGAGGTAAGTGCTCCCTGCCAGCCCCCCTTACCCCCCCACTGAACTACCAATGCCACTGGACCACCAGGGAGTGAGAGCCCCCCTCCCTGGCCAGCTAGCAAGCAGGGAGGGGGGACGAAAAATAAATAAATATAAATAATAAAATATTAATAATTAAAAAAATAATAATAGTACAAATAAAATAAAATAATACAAAATAATAATAAAAAAATATTAAAATAATTTAAAAAAATAAAATAAAATTGCCCACCCCCCACCAAGGCTCTGCAACACACACACACACACACACTGCATTCATACACACACTGCACACATACTCATACACACACTGCACACATTGCACACATACACACACACACACTGCATTCATACACACTGCACTCATACACACACACTGCATTCATACACACACTGCACACATACACACACACACTGCATTCATACACACACTGCACACATACACACACACACTGCATTCATACACACTACACTCACACACACACACACACACACACTGCACTCATACACACACTGCACTCATACACACACACTGCATTCACACACACACTGCATTCATACAGACACTGCACTCATACACACGTGCTGCACTCATACACATGCGCTGCACTCATACACATGCGCTGCACTCATACACACACACTGCATTCATACACACACTGCATTCATACACACACACTGCATTCATACACACACACTGCAAATAAATATTCAATTAATATAATTTTTTTAGGATCTAATTTTATTTAGAAATTTACCAGTAGCTGCTGCATTTCCCACCCTAGTCTTATACTCGAGTCAATAAGTTTTCCCAGTTTTTTGGGGTAAAATTAGGGCCTCGGCTTATATTCGGGTCGGCTTATACTCGAGTATATACGGTAGGTTTTAATTTGTTAACCTTTCTTCATAGCTGATATGTTCCATTCCTTTTATTAATTTTGTAGCCCGCCTCTGCACTTTTTCTAGTGCCATAATATCCTTGTTTAGAACAGGTGCCCAAAATTGCACAGCATATTCAATATGTGGTCTTACAAGTGATTTATAAAGAGGCAAAATGAAATTCTCGTCCCGAGAATGAATGCCCTTTTTCATGCATGACAATACCTTACTGGCCTTGGCCACTGCTGATTTACATTGCACATTGTTGCATAGTTTGTTGTCTATAACAATTCCCAAGTCCTTTTCGTGTGTTGTTATCCCTAATTCGCTTCCATTAAGAGTATACATTGCTTGTGTATTCTTTACGCCGAAGTGCATAACTTTGCATTTTTCAACATTAAATTTCATCTGCTGTTTGAGTGCCAGTCCCCCCAGTCTATCTAAATCCCTCTGCAGCAAAGTAATATCTTGCTCACATTGTATTATTTTACAGAGTTTTGTGTCATCTGCAAATACTGAAACATGACTTTCAATGCTGTCTTCAAGATCATTTATAAACATGTTAAATAGAAGGGGTCCCAGAACAGACCCCTGAGGGACACCACTTGCTACCTCTGTCCAGCTTGAAAATTTACCATTAATGACAACTCTTTGTACTCTGTTTTTAAGCCAATGTTCTACCCACGAACAAACATTTTCATCTAGACCGATTTCCTTGAGTTTAAACACAAATCTATTGTGTGGAACTGTATCAAATGCCTTGGCAAAATCCAAATAGATCACATCCACTGCAACACCCTGATCTATACTTCTACTTACTTCTTCGTAGAACGCAATCAAGTTAGTTTGACATGACCTGTGCTTCATAAAACCGTGCTGATTTTTGCTGATAACCATGTTCTTCTCAAGGAATTCTTGAATATTATCCCTTAATAACCTTTCAAATATTTTCCCAGCCACAGAAGTTAAGCTCACAGGTCTATAATTCCCAGGCAAGGAACCCTTTTTGAATATAGGAACCACATCTGCCTTCCTCCAATCCTCCGGAACACTTCCTGAAAGAAAAGAATCTTGAAAAAGGTTCACTTATTTCTACACTTAGTTCCTTATGTACTCGTGGATGGATACCGTCAGGCCCTGGAGCTTTGTTTATATCAACTTTCTTTAGTTGCTGCAGCACCTTGTCTTGAGTTAACCAATTACAATTATTCTGCAAGTTTTTAGTAGCAATCATTTGCACATCTATTTCCATGGGTTCTTCCTTAATATATACAGAGGAGAAATAGTTTAAAATTCCTGCCTTTTCCTGGTCTTCATTAACTAACACTCCCGTTTCAGTTTTTGGTGTACCTACACTTTCATTTTTGCTTTTTTTTTTTTAGAATTCATGTACTTAAAAAATGCGTTGGGGTTGGTTTTGCTCTCTTTAGCTATCATTTTTTCATTTTGAAGTTTAGCAAATCTAATCGACTTTTTGCACGCATTATTTGCCTCCTTATATCTTTTATAAGATGCATCTGATTTGTCCAGTTGAAATGCTTTAAATGCCCTTTTCTTATTTTTAATCTCCTGTTTTACTTCTCTACTAAGCCACATTGGTTTTAATTTGTTTCTTTTATATTTATTACCCAATGGTTCATACTGAGAAATGAACCTTTCTAATATTTGTTGGAAGGTGATCCATTTATCCTCAGTGTTCTTTTCACTAAAGCGTTTATGCCAGTCAATATATTGTAAAGCTGCCCTTAACATATTGAAATTGGCCTTTTTAAAATTATATGTTTTAGTATACCCCATGTGCTTTTGTTTTTTTGAGTTTATTGCAAAGGACACTATATTGTGATCACTATTTCCCAAGTGCTCACCTACTTGAATGTTGTTCAAAAGATCAACCTTGTTGTTTAGAACCAGGTCCAGACAAGCGTCCATTCTAGTTGGTGCTTGTACAAGTTGTGACGCCGGACAAGATGGCGGCGTGAACCGAGAGCTCCCTCCAGGCTCAGCACAAAACCCCGCCGAATTAGCACCCAAGACCGTAACCATGGGCAAGACACACAGAGCATCACAGGCCAACCATTCTGCCAACACCCCACGGGGGTCCCACCCGGCAGGCATGCACCAATTTCTCACGGCGTCGGCCGAACAAACCACCCGGGCCTCGAGGGACGCAGAGGCCTCGGACCTATCCTGCCCGGCCTCACCACAGGAGAGCCAGCCCGACGGAGCCTCACAAGACCCAACTACTTACCCACCGCAGCCGGACTGGGTGGCCCTGATCCGCAATCTGCCTACTAAAGCAGATCTGAAGGAGCCGAACGAAGCGCTGAAGCACTCCATAACGGGAGAGCTACACGCTCTCAGAGATGACATGCAAGGAATGCAAAACAAGCTGGCCCAACTGGAAGCGGACTGCGACCACATGGCGTCAGCGCAGACCGCAAACACGGGCATTATACAGCGACAGGAGGCACAACTCCGCCAAATGGCATTACACATGGAAGATTTAGACAACAGAGGAAGAAGACAAAATATACGGATACGGGGCCTGCCGGAGGAAATAGACCAAACCAAAAGATACCCTCACAGAACTGTTCAATACCCTCCTAAATAGGCTGAAGACGACACCCATTGAATTTGTTAAGGCACACAGAGCCCTCCGACCGTGAGGCCCACCTGAATCCCCGCCTAGAGATGTAATATGCTGTCTCACACACTTCCAAACAAAGGAGGACATCCTACTAAAGGCGAGAGATACTAAGCAGGTCCTCCTTAATGGAGTGGAAATCCAACTATACTCGGACCTGTCACCAGCAATGCTTGCATATCGCAGGGCACTACGCCCGCTAACAAGAACACTGCAAACAAAAAAGACCAGATATTGCTGGAATTTCCCAACCGGATTGCAGGTCACCACAGCTAATGGACCATTCAATGTGAAAAACGGAGAAGATCTAAACGACCTACAAAGAGAGCTACAACTACCACCACTGCCAATGTCATGGCAGGACCCGATGCCCTTCTACGCTTACCCCGCGGAGCCACAAAACCAGGCCATGCTATCCACCCGACCCAGAAGAACCAGACAACAGGCTACCCGCCCATCGGGAGCGAACATGTGAGAACCCGCACGCAGTCTGCCCCCCCCCCCCCCCGGAGACCTATGTGAACTCAGCTAACGACAAAACTGTCTCCCTAAAGAATCCCACCGAAAGACAACGGATGAGAGATCCTGTGGACTACCCAGAGAAACATTGTGTCCACGCACAACTGCAAGTATACCGCCATTTAGGCGGCCCAGACAGACACTCACTTGGATACCAAGCTAATGGAAGTAAAGGGGAGGAAAGGAACACAGGACCCGAATGGCGGGCCTGTGACAACCGGGACAGACCACAACATCCACACCCCCCCTTGCCTCCTAAAACGAACGAGAGACGAGAGCGCTTACTACTGCTGGGGAGGGAGAGTAAAAGGAAGGGACATAGACACTTATAGGGATCATGCACGCACTGGCCATACCACACAGTAACTACTTAAAGTGGAGAGGGGGTTGGGGACCTGACGTCCTGGCTGGGCCCAGCCGCCGGAGCCTAACCGGCCTGTGACGAACCTAGGGGAGCAGGTGGGGGCGCTGCCGGTGGGGCTCACCCAGGAGGGGGCCATCGATATAGCAACAGGCATGGGGGAGAGTGGGTGGGGGGCTCCAAACGGAAAAGAGGCAAAAGGAGAGGATACATATACACACCACTGACATAGGTAAAATGAAAGGGTCACGAAAACCCCAATAGGCCCCTAAGAGATAGTATCACAACACCCCATAACCCATGGAGGCCACCTAAGACAACAACACGAGAAAAAAAAACAAACGAACGAGCGAGGGAGGGGCACAGCCCCAAGACACCAGAACACAGCTAGGGAGAAGCAAACACAGACACTAGATTAGTCGGTCAACCAGGGAGGGCACTGTATAACGCTAAAGACCTACTGTTGGGAACTTCTAACTGTAATAGTTTTAAACCAGTTATGTTTTAACGTGTTAAGATATTTAACCGAATGTTTATGCCTGGATTATGTAATGATGCCGAACACGGACACAAAACACACAACAACAACTGCACACCCATGCCGGCCCTATGGCCAACACACCTCAAGGCGAGGAATACAGACAAGCATACCACGAGAAGCACTAAGGAGCCACAAAGGGACAATACGGGACTTTATCCAACCCGAAGACAATAGAAAACACTGCCGGTAATAGACCGGGCACACACCTACAGAACAAGGAACATCCGGACATCCTTCCAACGCCTCACAGGCAGAGGCGTCACCTCGCAGGTGAGCAAACCGCACGAACCACAGGTGGTAGCGTGCGATACAGCTCCCCGACGCCTACACCTAGCCATCACCAAACGGCGATGGGACTCTTGGAGGTTTACCGAAACCCCCACTAGTACTCACCAGAGCCCCCCCCCCCCCCCCTGCCCGCTCCTTTCCTAGCTCCCTTGGCCTAAAACAGACCGTCAAGCACACGGGATGCCCGGATCCCCCCTCCTCTCCCCTCCGCCCCCCCACAGACGGGGACGGTCTTGGACATAAACGACCAGAAGGGCCCCCTCCCCCACTACTTTACCCAAACGACATGGCACTAACACCGGACCACCTCACTATCCTCACGGTTAACGCTAAAGGACTGAATAAACCGGAGAAATGATCAGGGGCACTGAGAGACTTCCACTGAAACATAGCCTTCATAGTTATGATTCAAGAGGCACATTTCCGGGAGGGAGCCAGGCCTAAACTGACCAATCACCACTACCCACACGGGTACTACAGTGACTACCAGGGTGGTAAATCCAGGGGGACTGCAATACTTATAAGCAGGGGAGTGCCGTTCCAGGAGGGGGAGTGCATGGCGGACAAAGAGGGCAGATTTCTATTCCTCAAAGGGAAAATTGCTAGTCAATCGTACACGTTTGCGAATATATACGCCCCAAACAAACAACACTGCCGCTTCATCAGACAAACACTTCGCAAACTCCAGGACTTCACAGAAGGGGGTACTCATATTAGGAGGGGACTTTAACATTACGCTCGAGCCCACTTGGGACTGCTCCACAGGCACCTCACATATCCCAACCTACCAACTCCAAAACATAAAATCCCTATTCCGCAACCACTGACTCATAGACTGCTGGAGAGCCCACCACCCAGACGAAAGGGACTACACCTTTTATTCATACCCACATAGTTCCTACTCCCGAATAGACCACATTTGCACCCCACAGCACGACCTGCCCCTGGTAGCGGACGTAAACATAGGAGTGGCGACATGGTCGGACCATGCCCCAGTAACACTGAAACTCAAATCCCCGCTCTTCCGCCCCACAATCTCAAAATGGCGACTTAACGAATACCTGCTCTCCAGACTAGACAGCACGGCCACCATAGGTAAGACACTCAAAGAATACTTCGACATTAACACCTCAGAACAGACATCACCAACAATTAGGTGGGAGGCACATAAAAGTGTGATAAGGGGCCACTTCATACAACAAGGGGCAATGATAAAGAGACAGTCCGAAGCCCGGATAACCGAGCTCATGGCCGACATACACAAGTTGGAGGAACTAAACAAACACACACAGACCCACTCCCATCAAACTCAACTCTTGCAACTGAGACGGGACCTGAACACTCTGCTACACTTCAAACACCATAGAGACGCAACCAGACACAAGGCCTTTTTTGCCCTACATGGGAAAAGGAGCGGCAAACTCCTAGCCAAGATGCTGAAAAAACAAAGACAGCGGACTTACATTGAAAAAATCAGGGATAAACACGAGATCCTACATCGGCTCCCGACTGACATTCTGAAGACGATCCGAGCATATTACTCAGACTTATACACACTGCCGCAACCGCAAACCGAAGCGCAAAAACGCGACTGCGGGAATCCATCCAGACATATCTCACAAAATTCCTGATGCCAACCTTAGACAGAGAGACCTCCACATTAATAGATGAACCAATCACAATAGAGGAACTAGCGCTCGCAGTCAAACACACAAAACAGGGCAAAAGCCCGGGACCAGATGGACTCCCAACGAAATATTACAAGACCTTCGCCGAACACCTAAACCCACCGATAGTGGAAGCGTTTAACGCAGTAAGGGACGGACAACACATACCCAAACAAGCTTTAACGGCCCATATAACCATTATCCCCAAGGAGGGTAAGGACGGGGAATACTGCAGGAACTGTAGACCAATCTCGCTCATCAACTGCGACATTAAGTTATTGGCCAAAATCCTAGCAACACGGCTTACAACACACATCCCCTCGCTGGTCCACACAGACCAGGTGGGTTTCGTGGAAGGACGAGAGGCGAGGGACAATATAATCCGGACACTTGCCCTTATGCACGGAAAGAGGGGAAACACTGGGGGCCTTCTCCTGCTGTCAACAGACGCGGAGAAGGCATTTGACAGGGTCCAGTGGGCATACCTATTTGAAACCCTAACCCAACTGGGACTGGGACCACACATATGGAGATGGGTAGAGGCACTATACCTAGAGCCAACAGCCCGAGTATTGGTCAACGGAGCACTAACAGAAGTGTTTAACATTCACAACGGCACCAGACAGGGCTGCCCCCTATCCCCGCTGCTATTCGTACTTGCCTAGAACCATTCTTGATGCACATCCGGCATAACATAGACATCACCGGACTAGAAACGGGCAAAACACACCACAAAGTAGCCACGTTCGCGGACGATCTCCTCTTCATAGTGTCCAACCCAGAGATCTCTCTCCCCAACATCATGAAAGCCCTCCAGACATTTGGGGATATATCCAACCTGAAAATCAACCATTCCAAGTCATACATACTCAATATTAGCGTACCGACCAATCGAGCCGAACCGCTACACTGCAGCTTCCCATTTCAATGGGCTGACCACAGGATCAGATAACTAGGCATTTGGCTGACAAGGAAGAGCGGGGACCTGTTTCGAGAAAACTCCGCAGACATGCTTAAGACATTCCAAAAAGACATGAGAGACTGGTCGTACCCACACATATCGTGGCTAGGAAGAGTCCAAGTCATAAAAATGAACTTTCTCCCACGCCTCCTGTACCTCCTCCAAGCCATCCCTATCGCGATCCCTAAAACTTTTTTTACCACAATGACCAGATACATATGGAACGGCGGGAGGCCTAGGATTAGACTCGCCACTCTAACGCAACACAAAGACAAAGGAGGACTGGCCCTGCCAGACTTCCATCTCTACTCTACTATGTCGCCACACACTTACAGAGAGTGATGGAGTGGTCAAAGGACGGAGTACACAAACTATGGAAGGTGGTGGAGGAGACGGAGGCAGGCAGACCGATATCCGGGATGCCCTGGGTACGAGAGACCGCAGATAAACAAGAAATGTCTATATATACCAAACACACCCTAGGCATATGGCGAAGGGCCTCGAAACAAAGAAACTTGGCACCGTATCCATCCCCTCTAGTACCATTGACCCACAACGACGCCTTCCCACCGGGACTGGACCCACAGACATTTAAAGATATCCTCCCAGTCCCTAAACCACGTCTACACCACATAATACAGGGAGGGAAATGCAAACCGTTAACAGACATGTTGGGAGACATCGCTTTAAACATACTCAACTGGCCAATTTTGTCCTCACCCTACCTCAGGGACCAGCACTCACAAGAGACCAAACCACATTCGAAAATACATGCCTGCAACCAGCCCCAGCCCCACACGGAGTGTCCCTACTGTACTCCATGCTCCAAACCGAGACCCCACAAGAGAAACCCCAGTTTATGGGAAAATGGGAGACAGCACTAGACAACACATGCTCGGACACAGAGTGGGAATCCATGTGCTATCTCACACATCACTGCTCAGTACATAGCAAAAAACAGGAAACGGCTTACAAGCTACTAACACACTGGTACAGGACACCACATCTCCTCCACAATCAATAGAGGAACTGAATATGACAGCCACGACCACTCCTACGACATACACAGACATATGGACACACTGGATCCTAGAGACAGGAAAGGACGAGTTCCAAACAAAGCTCCGATACGACAACCACCCTAACGCTGACCAATAGAAACCACGGACCGCAACATAAATCTTAGAAGATGCTAGACCAACGACCCTTCCGGACACTACAAAACATCCCCCCCATTCCCACAACAACACCTGGCCCGTCCCCCCCCCCCCCGGCCCTATACCTAACAACTTACACAATCAGGCAGGACACTGGAGCAATAACACCTAACCACTCCGAAGGCCCGAGAAACTAGGAAGCGAATATGCCACGCAGGGAACACGAAAATCATACCCACTCTCCCGGAGAGACACAACTAGGGTTATAACACTGCCAATTGAAGGGCGACACACGCACTACCTAACCTAAATGGATAGACGGATCAACCCGATCCCTACCACAAGGGAACACTCAGACTACCCTCCCCATACATCTACAACGAACATACCTAGAGAATATAAAAAACTATACACGCACTACAGACAAATACCACAACACATGTAATAAATCAGCTCATACAACACAAAAGGATCTGCGAGTCCGAACACAAATGGTCTGGTGGGGGGGGGGGGGGGGAAGAGGGGCAGGGAAAAGAAAAGGAGAAAGAGAGAGAGCCTCGAGAAAGGCGCCTAGACAAATGACACAGGGACCTGCAGGGAGGGGGGGCATGGGGAGGTGGGATGGGGAGTGAGGGGAGAGGGGAAAGATATACCACACCTCACATATGACCATACTATGTTTTCTGTTTGAGGCCTGCGAGCCAAAATGCTATGCACCAAATCATGGACCTACGAGTCTACTATATGTTAAATCATCGCGTCTACCTCTACACTCTTCTTTGTTTTTTTTTTCTTTTTCTTCTTGGACCTGCATAATTGCTGTTATGAAACAAAAGACAAAATACCAATAAAACCTATATTTACAAAAAAAAAAAAAAAGAATTAGATCCGTAGCTGCAACAAAGCATGCTAATAAATTGATTGTCCGCTACACTGGAATGGCACAACAAACTATACACTCCATATAGTGCCTGGGACATAAAGAACATGAACTACAAATACGACTCACTTAATTTATCAATACAAATATATACTTTCTTTTTAAATGAAAAGAACTTCACCTTCCTGTAACTGGAACTGACATTAATTATGGATGTGGTTAACTGCAGGAGCAGCTTAACAATAACCATCACTGTCCACAATAATCCTGTCCCTGTGCTTAGAGGGATAGAACTGGTGTGTGACTCAATCTGTGAATAACAAAAAACAATTACTACACAGGGCCCCTCTCCCTCTGGCCACAAGCCTGCTTATAATTAAAACATCATCAGTTCTCTTTTACATTTTAGTACATACTTGTGAACATCTTACGTCAGTTTATATTAAGTTGCAGATGAGAAGAGTCCCGCCAGGTTCTCTGAAATAAATCATTCAAAGCCGAAATTCTGGATTTCGCCTGCTGCTACCACAGCATACAATGTATATCCTTGCTGCCAAAGTGGCTGCTTTTATATGTGCCACTATGCACTTTTTCCCCTAAGCTAGATACACTGTGAGATTATATTTACATTAGTGTCCTCACTACTCTTCTAGCAATCTCGTTTACCTTCTTACCTTTTAATTCAACCATTTCTCCTAGTGACCATCGACATATCAACATCTGACCTTTACTTCAAATCCATTCATTTGTAAATACTGCAACAACCAGGTACTTTTGTGCAACTGCAAAGAAGTGACCTTTTTTGCTTCTGATGAACATTCCCACCTCTAATTTATCAACAGCTGTCACTTGAATTGTGGAAGTATCCTCTCTTTCCTCAAAATTCTTATCACACCCAAACCCATAGAAACCTATAAATCCCTAATTTCTACGATGTGTCTTGTCTTCTTGATCTGGTATATTGGTCATTTTCACTCTGCAGAAATCGCCTTATTTTAGGTAAAATAATTTGAACTCTGAAAACCTTTTTTCCTACAAATTCTTCTCGACCTGTTTGCTGCCGTTGTACGTGGCTAATCACTATTTCTCTTAAGCAACACACTCCACTCCATAGGTTTCTGTGATGCTGCATTTCTCTAGCTTACATTATACCTATCCTACTGTAGTTCTGCATTATGGTCTAGAAATGCACACTGGTCTTTCTGTCTGTTCTTTATAGATGCACAAGATGGATCATTTCTTGGTCTGCCTCTGTTCTCTTACATCAACTCTAGACATCACGGATTATTATTATATTAGTGGCTATTAAATTTTGATTATATCCAAAACAATATTTCATGTTTCTCTTATGTCCATTTATTGCCTGCCTCCAGTGTTGCTGTCTCAGAAGATAAACTTTGCTGTCTCCACTTGGGTTTGGCATGGTAGGGTTTGTAAGACCACAGCATGTAATAGGACAGAATAAATTGGTTTTAACACATTTTTATTTCATTAAAAAATATATCATCTCCCTAGCAGCCCCCTTATTTTTAGTCAGGGCTAGGCTATTCACTAAAGTGAGAAATATCAGGAATTCAAAGTGAATTCAACAGGAAATTTAAGTTTAATGCCAAAGTAGCAAAATTGAAAGAATAGTTGACCTGGAGATTTTTTCTACTTCAGCTATTTGGCCTCAAATTTGTAATTCTCTTTGAATTCCCAATATATCTTACTTTAGTGAATAACCCTGTTAGTCCATTTCCTTCACTCTAGATACCCTCAGTACCTACAACCCCATCTTTAATTTTAGGATCAACTCCCCTCCATACACCTGTTCTTTTAATTATGAATCTTGCTTCTTTCCTTATAGAGCTCACTTACATTTTTAATAATCCTCATGTCCCTCTCTATAAAAACACCTTCCTTTGAGAACCACAGCAATCACTCATCCTTCCACCAAGAATTATTCATCTAAGTATCCTTCCCTTCCTAACATTACTTTCTGTCTTTATTATAGTAATCCCTCTAGCAATCCATCTCTTGTGGATCATTCCTTCCTCCAACACATTTTTGTCTCCATTCCTCCAACACAATATTATCTTTGTCTCCATTCAATTATTATAGACCACCTATACAATATAGACCCATTAAAGACCCAACCATTTTCAATACCTTCCCTCTCACTTTAGATTTGCTTCTCTTCACTTGAGAACACATTCTCCTAAGGATCCCTCTCTCTTAGAACATGTTTACTTCATTATGTAAGTCTCTCTCTACCTGTACGTACTTCTTTCATTTTAGAAATCATTAGAACTTAATTTCATTATAGGTCCCCCCAATGCAACATCTGCTGCAGTAGACCCTCTGGTCCGTTCAGCACCCATTGTTTTATATAAGGAATCTGTATCTCTAAGTATCCACTCCCTTTATTACAGGCCATAATCCTTCACATTAGGGCCCCTTTTCCAACACTGTTTTTCTCCATTACTTTCACACCAGATAGTAGGTCTTCCTGTGCCATCTTTTTTTTCTGTGCAGATGACCCATAGTGATGCTTTGTATTTTGCTATGGGATATAGGATAACAATGCACTCTGGAACATATGATAAAAATAAGCTTTGGGTCAGCATTCAGAACTCTGCCAAGCCCAACTGCCAATCAAAATGTAATAAACTATATAAAGGCACTTATGTATGGTGGATATTAGATCTTAAGTTGTCATAAAATAACACATGCTATAATTAGCACTCATATGAAATTACCACAATATCAGTTGGAGGAAATAGAATGAAGCCGGTATTGACTTCCTCCTGT
Source organism: Pelobates fuscus (assembly GCF_036172605.1). NCBI lineage: Eukaryota > Metazoa > Chordata > Amphibia > Anura > Pelobatidae > Pelobates > Pelobates fuscus. The sequence continues at coordinate 282,841,603 of NC_086319.1, read as the reverse complement.
TTATTTTAGAGAACTATAATAAACACTGTTTTGAGTTTTATTTATTCATTTTTTTTTATTAATCCAAGCATATAGTGGACCAAATCGGCCTTTCAATAAAGAATTTGAGAATACCTTGTATCAGAGTCACTTTAGATAAAGCACTTGGAAAATGTGGTAACCTGACTCAACAGGTGAAATATGAACAGACATGATCATGCAGTATATGCAAACTAATAACTTTGCTATGTGTCAATAAATACTATTTTAGATTTAAAGTTGGAGGAGCCAGAATTAAATTTTTTAACAACCTAAGAAATGTACCACTTCTATTGAAGAGGTCACAAAACCTGGGGAATACCGTCTCTGACAACCTCTGTTTCAGCTCAGACTTCACTACAAGCTAAGATTTAATTGATTCTGAGTAGCTGGTATTTTTAATCTAGGCCTTAGCCCCTTAGAGTCTGCTGTCAAGTTGAGGGTCAGCAGTATCACAAGTTGAAAAGGATGGATGTGGCAAAACAGTTCCACAAGAGGTATCAGCTTAAGATGCCTCAATAATGCATTGGTAATCCTAAAGATGAAGAGTATTCTGACTACCCACTACAATAACAACTTTGATAACTTGGTAGGAGCTTTATACCTGGAGATTATAATTATTATTGTCTCTACTTGTTTGGACATAACCTAATGCTAAAATGCACCTGTAAAAAATATCAATCTGTCAAGAAGTACCAGCCTATGGGCAGGGAAGTAATTGCATCCAATTGAAGTAGATGTCCTATTCTGAGCCATTCAACATATTAGAATGTGGCCTTATGTTTCCACACTGGGGCAAAAAAAGTATCCATATATTAATGAAACTGTTGCATTATCACCAGCAATAACATCTGGAAAGGTCAATAAATTCTGCATAAAAGACATGGTTATTGCATTGGCTAATCTGGTAGGGACATCAACAACTGTATAGTTCTTAAAAACGAAAGTCCTGCACTACTATCCAGGTTTTCATAGTTACTCGCTACTGAATGCATGAAAGGTCCATGGTTCACTTACCAGGAATTAATTTCTACTTGCCCGGTTGGAGTTTCCACTCGCCATTGGCTACTAGCGACTGGAAACTTTGAGCCCTTTGTATATTGTGCACTTCAGTTGTGTAAATTTGAGACCATACTAGGTATGACTGATGGGACTTGAATATACTGCAACTAATGTATATTAATCAAGTACACATTTCCCAGATTGCTGATGTGTTCATAATTCCTTATGCACTGATGTAAGACTGTAAAGGTCTGATTCATAGTTATCTTATTCTCTTTCTTTCTGTTTTTATTCTTCTTTTCATCTATTTTGTTTATTGAGAACATTATGATTGTTATATCATATTTATGGTTATTACTAGAGATACCAGTAATAATGATTTGTCGATTTATCTTTATGGATGTAACCTAATGTCTTTCATACACAATGTAATAATAATAATAATAATAATAATAATAATAGTTCCTTATGCACTGGAGATGTCATAACAAACCTTGATGGACGCAAGTCTCTTTTCAGCTATGTAACTATGTAACCCAGAGTTGGAGGAATAGAATATCAGCCTCATCATTTATCCAGCATCTACTATGTAAAGATATAACTATTCACCATGGTTAACTTGTACATCAGTTAACCAAGGTAAAGGAATAAAGTGCCACCATCAATTCTAAGTATTAATACAGTCCTATGGATTTCGCGTGGTCTCCTACAAGATGAGCATAATCATTAACGTGTTCGCAAATAGGAATAAAACTGGCAACCAACAATTAATATTTTCCAGAAAATATTTTACTTAAAGCATCACTATAGGCTTTTTTTAGCCAATCCAATGCTTTCCCATAGGCACAGGGCGGGGCCAAATGCTGTTTTGGCCTATCAGGACCTCCTCATAGAGATGCATTGAATCAATGCATCTCTATAAGGAAAATTCAGCGTCCCCATGTAGAACGAGGGGATGCTGAACAGTAGGGCAGCTTACAGTGCAGCCAGTAAGCCCCTCTAGTGGCCATCTGAGGAGTGGCCACTTGGAGGTGTCCCTAGGAGCAATGTAAACACTGCCTTTTCTCTGAATGTGATATATGAAAATGCCTGAAGGGAGCTATTATACTCTTTAGAACAACTACATTAAGTTGTAGTTGTTCTGGTGACTATAGTGTCCCTGTAAGATTTCTGATTGAACATAAGACTCAGTTTTGATACATAAAAGAGCATAGAGATGAGTGGATAGAGGACTATATGAGATAATGGACATTGTACTCCTGTGAGAAGAGCTCAGGCAAGGTTCAGTTCAGAGTCTGGGGGGAAACATTCCTTGCTACTAGATTTAAAATAATAAAATAATCATTAAAACCATAGTAACTTATCTTTAAGAACAAACCCTGGTTTTACTAGTGACAGTAATCAGGATAGAAAACATTCCAAGGGGTGTTTGAACTTTTCATAACCTAACCTCGTTTCCTCAGATGATTTGTGGGAATACTGTTTGAGAAGTGGGTCAGTTCTGAGAAGCTATTTGGGCAGCCTCTTCCAGAAGATCTTACCTGCTTAGTCTTTACTCAAATGTTTCCTAATTAAAAGAAAAATAAATCGGGAATTTAGTAGGTATTGCATTTTGCTTTGCGTTGCTTTGGTTGTTATGCACTGTTTCATTTATCATGTTTCTTACGCATTGGTTTTATTTAGAAATAAGTCAAGAAGTTACGGAGTTGTCTTCATAGTCTAGGAAAATGACTTAACTTTTCAATTTGGCTATCTAGTAAAAGACGCAATAAAGAAAGAATAAAGAGTACCTGCTTACTTACCCTTTAATCAACAGGAAGTTTGCATTCCTTCACAGTTTATCTGACTGCTTTCCGCTTGCCTTGTCCTATCCCTTTTACACAATAATACTATTTCCTCTGGTGTTGTTCCCACAACCCTTAAACAAGCTTTTGTCACACCTGTTTTAAAAAGCAGTGTCTCTGACTTCTTTTACCTCAAGGCTTCTTGGAACAACTTGTTTGTATCTACTTGACCGATTTCTTAACTTCAACCTGGTTTTCACTCACTGCATTCTACAGAAGCTGATCTAACTAAAGGGACTACTGATCTAATTGTGGCTAAATCCACTACTCCATACTAATTCTGTTTTACTTCTCCTGCATTTACACTGTTGATTACACTCTCCTTCTTCACACCATCAGTCTTTGTGAAACTGTTCCTTCCTGGTTTTAATCGTTCTTATCCTGTCACTTACAACACTTCTTCAGTATATCCTTTTCTGGCAATACCTCCCCCTTGAGTTGTCTAAGTTGGAGTCCCTAAAGTCTTTGTCATTGACCACAGCAGCAGAATTACTGGTGGTACAGCCAGTGAGACCACAGTTGGGCCCACAAGTTGGGAGGCTCATCAGCTGGCCCTCTCACTTAGGGCCACCCAATTGGAATCTCTGATGAAGGGCTGGCAAGGCCCTTCAATAGTGCACCAGACTGGGTCCATGTGAGATCATTAACTTCTCTGTGCTTACTCCTAGAATACAAAAAGCTGTGCGGGTAGGAAGAGGAAGAAGCACTGAGAGGATGGGGGAAGCCTTTCTGCAACCCAAAATATGGGAACAGGAGGGTGGCAAAAATATTTGAATAGTGACTTGCAAATGTGTGTGTGTAGGTGTATCTTTGAGCCAGTTTATATATCTTTGTCAGTGTGGGTGGCTGTGCATATATCCCTGCATTCAAACTCCAACACAAGATACAAATTAATGCCTGCATGCAAATATCAACCCTACATACAAATATAACCCTGCATTTAAACATTACACACAAACACCCCCCTGCATTCAAACTACAATACTACAAACACACCCCTGCATTCTAATGCACATACTAGACACAAACACATAGCTGCATTCAAACACAAATACAAATTTGCATTCAAACATCAACAGTACACACGAACACATCCCTGCATTCAATGTGTATGTGTATTTGTGTATCTGTGTCAGTATATATATATATATACACACACACACTGCTCAAAAAAATAAAAGGGAACACTTAAACAACACAATGTAACTCCAAGTCAATCACACTTCTGTGAAATCAATCTGTCCACTTAGGAAGCAACACTGAGTGACAATCAATTTCAGGTGCTGTTGTGCAAATGGGATAGACAACAGGTGGAAATTATAGGCAATTCGCAAGACACCCCCAATAAAGGAGTGGTTCTGCAGGTGGTGACCACAGACCACTTCTCAGCTCCTATGCTTTCTGGCTGATGTTTTGGTCACTTTTGAATGCTGGTGGTGCTTTCACTCTAGTGGTAGCATGAGACGGAGTCTACAACCCACACAAGTGGCTCAGGTAGTGCAGCTCATCCAGGATGGCACATCAATGGGAGCTGTGGCAAGAAGGTTTGCTGTGTCGGTCAGCGTAGTGTCCAGAGCATGGAGGCGCTACCAGGAGACAGGCCAGCACATAAGGAGACGTGACGGAGGCCGTAGGAGTGCAACAGCCCAGCGGCAGGACCACTACCTCCGCCTTTGTGCAAGGAGGAACAGGAGGAGCACTGCCAGAGCCCTGCAAAATGACCTCCAGCAGGCCACAAATGTGCATGTGTCTGCTCAAACGATCAGAAACAGACTCCATGAGGGTGGTATGACGTCCACAGGTGACAGTTGTGCCTACAGCAGAACACCGTGCAGGACGTTTGGCATTTGCCAGAGAACACCAAGATTGGCAAATTCACCACTGGCGCCCTGTGCTCTTCACAGATGAAAGCAGGTTCACACTGAGCACATGTGACAGATGTGACAGAGTCTGGAGACGCCGTGGAGAAGTAATGCTGCCTGCAACATCCTCCAGCATGACCGGTTTGGCAGTGGATCAGTAATGGTGTGGGGTGGCATTTCTTTGGGGGGCTGCACAGCCCTCCATGTGCTCTCTAGAGGTAGCCTGACTGCCATTAGGTACTGAGATGAGATCCTCAGACCCCTTGTGAGACCATATTTTGGTGTGGTTGGCCCTGGGTTCCTCCTAATGCAAGACAATGCTAGACCTCATGTGGCTGGAGTGTGTCAGCAGTTCCTGCAAGATGAATGCATTGATGCTATGGACTGGCCCGCCCGTTCCCCAGACCTGAATCCAATTGAGCACATCTGGGACATCATGTCTCGCTCCATCCACCAACATCACGTTGCACCACAGACTGTCCAGGAGTTGGCAGATGCTTTAGTCCAGGTCTGAGAGGAGATCCCTCAGGAGACCATCCGCCACCTCATCGGGAGAATGCACAGGCATTGTAGGGAGGTCATACAGGCACGTGAAGGCCACACTGTAAGGAGTCTTACCTGATGGGGAGTCCAGCTCGCAGAGTTATACACTCACCCTTGCAAAGTAGACACAGACCAGGGTGACCAGGTAAGACGCCACCTGACCTGTGAGTCTGTGCACGGGGGCTTTCCAGGAAAAGTGCTCCAAGTCGCAGTACAGCAGGGATTAGCAGAAGCGTAGTCAAGGAAAGCCAAAATCAGGGAAGCCAGAGATCAGAGTAGTCCAGGAGGAAAGCCAAGGTCAGAAGCCAGAATCAGTCAGGAAATACTGGAACGTAGATACGGAGAGACAGGAACCAAACAAGGGAACCAGAGTCAATGAACTGACACCCTTCCCAGGGTGAGGCAGGCTTTTTGGATGTCGCGGCGAGAACTGTGACAGTACCCTCGCTTCAAGAACACCCTCTGGGCGTGAACGGGCTCTTCTTGGAAATAGTACTCCTCATCGTCGGTCTCAGTATCACTAAGATAGTCTTTATAATCAAAGTCTCCAGAGCGGAGTCCCTTTACAGCCTGGGATTTTATGGTACCAGTTTTGGTAAGCCCTTTCAAAGCTTTCAAAGCCCTTTCAAACGTTTCCAGATCTGTTCTGTGGACCTTGGTACCATAGGTGCAATCCACAGGTGGTTCTCCTTTGGGCAGGCAGGAAGTGGTGATGGTACCAGCTTTTACAGGAGAGTCTTCTGGAGGTGGTGCAGACTCATCAGGAGTACTGAGTGTGATATTTGCCATAGTCTGAGTACCCTTTTGTGTCACAGAACGGGGACAGGGCTGGCAGTTTCCAGGCTGTCTTGCCGGAATGACAGGATAAGTCCATATATAGAAGGGATCTTGGCCTGGGTGGACGAGTTGGGCATTGAGAGATGAAATGCCCTCTTTTCCCACAGTATAGACATAGACCATGGGCTCTCCTGCGGTTCTTTTCCTTAGGAGGCAATCTAGTTCTGGTAAATCCAATCTCCATGGGTTCCTCCATGTCCACTGGAGTTTCACGGCTAGCTTGAGTATAAACAGGGTTACAAGGCGGGTCCCTGAAGGTGGGTTCACGCTGCAACATGATGGGATTCTTGTATTCATAAAATAATTCCTCTTCTGTAGGCAACCGGGTTCTGCGAGAACCTGAAGTAGGCTTGGGAGTTGCTTTCCTTGATGCAAAACACTGAGAATCCATTGCGGACATAAACAACTCCCAGGAGTCCAAGACAGTACTTCTCTCCTGCAGCTTCTGGTGTGCCCACGCCTTAATCCGCCCAGTACACAGGTTAATAGCGGAGCGGACTTTGATAAGGTCGGTGGCGTAGGTTCTAGGTTTCAGGGCAAACACTAGCTCACAATCCTTCTTGAACATCGGGAAAGCAGAACGGGAACCGTCGAACCTGTCAAGCATAATGACATAGGGTTCTGGGTATGTATGTTCCGGGATTGGATGTGCTGCTCCTTTAAATGCCAATGAACATCTCTGCAAATCCATAACATTCTGGGACAGGTTGGAGACTTGCTCAGCCAGGGAGGTGAGTAATTTGTATAACTCTGCAGACTCCATTGTTCAGTTTATTATGTAAGGAGTCTTACCTGATGGGGAGTCCAGCTCGCAGAGTTATACGCTCACCCTTATAGAAACATAGAAACATAGAATGTGACGGCAGATAAGAACCATTCGGCCCATCTAGTCTGCCCAGTTTTCTAAATACTTTCATTAGTCCCTGGCCTTATCTTATAGTTAGGATAGCCTTATGCCTATCCCACGCATGCTTAAACTCCTTTACTGTGTTAACCTCTACCACTTCAGCTGGAAGGCTATTCCATGCATCCACTACCCTCTCAGTAAAGTAATACTTCCTGGTATTATTTTTAAACCTTTGTCCCTCTAATTTAAGACTATGTCCTCTTGTTGTGGTAGTTTTTCTTCTTTTAAATATAGTCTCCTCCTTTACTGTGTTGATTCCCTTTATGTATTTAAATGTTTCTATCATATCCCCCCTGTCTCGTCTTTCCTCCAAGCTATACATGTTAAGATCCTTCAACCTTTCCTGGTAAGTTTTATCCTGCAATCCATGAACCAGTTTAGTAGCCCTTCTTTGAACTCTCTCTAAGGTATCAATATCCTTCTGAAGATAGGGTCTCCAGTACTGTGTACAGTACTCCAAGTGAGGTCTCACCAGTGTTCTGTACAATGGCATGAGCACTTCCCTCTTTCTACTGCTAATACCTCTCCCTATACAACCAAGCATTCTGCTAGCATTTCCTGCTGCTCTATTACATTGTCTGCCTACCTTTAAGTCATCAGAAATAATCACCCCTAAATCCCTTTCCTCAGATGTTGAGGTTAGGACTCTATCAAATATTTTGTACTCTACCCTTGGGTTTTTACGTCCAAGATGCATTATCTTGCACTTATCCACATTAAATGTCAGTTGCCACAACTCTGACCATTTTTCTAGTTTACCTAAATCATTTTCCATTTGGCTTATCCCTCCTGGAACATCAACCCTGTTACATATCTTAGTATCATCCGCAAAAAGACACACCTTACCATCAAGACCTTCTGCAATATCACTAATAAAAATATTAAAGAGAATGGGTCCAAGTACAGATCCCTGAGGTACCCCACTGGTGACAAGCCCAAGCTTCGAATATACTCCATTGACTACAACCCTCTGTTACCTGTCACTCAGCCACTGCCTTACCCATTCAACAATATTCGAATCCAAACTCAAAGATTGTAGTTTATTGATAAGCCTTCTATGTGCAACAGTGTCAAAAGCCTTACTGAAATCTAAGTAAGCAATGTCTACTGCACCACCCTGATCTATAATTTTAGTTACCCAATCAAAAAAATCAATAAGATTAGTTTGGCATGATCTCCCTGAAGTAAACCCATGTTGTCTCTGGTCTTGAAATCCATGTGTTTTTAGATGTTCAACAATCCTATCCTTTAACATGGTTTCCATCACTTTCCCCACTACTGAAGTAAGGCTTACTGGCCTATAGTTGCCCGACTCCTCCCTATTACCTTTCTTGTGAATGGGCACAACATTCGCTAACTTCCAATCTTCTGGGACTACTCCTGTTTTCAATGATTGGTTAAATAAATCTGTTAATGGTTTTGCTAGTACACCACTAAGCTCTTTTAATAGCTTTGGGTGTATTCCATCAGGTCCCATTGACTTATTTGTCTTTACTTTTGACAGTTGAAATAGAACCTCTTCCTCTGTAAACTCACGTGTAATAAATGACTCATTTATCCTTTTTGTTAACAGAGATCCCTTTCCTTCATTTTCATCTGTAAATACCGAACAAAAATATTCATTGAGGCAGTCAGCTAGACCTTTATCCTCATCTACATACCTTCCTTCTTTTGTTTTTAATCTAACTAATCCTTGTTTTACTTTTCTTTTCTCATTTATGTATCTAAAAAAAGTTTTGTCCCCCTTTTTTACTGACTGTGCTATTTTCTCTTCTGTGTGGGATTTGGAAGCTCTTATAACTTGCTTAGCCTCTTTCTGCCTAATCTTATAGGTCATTCTGTCTTCCTCACTCTGGTTTTTTTTATAATTACTAAATGCTAACTTTTTGTTTTTTACTATTTTGGCCACATCTGCGGAGTACCACAGTGGTTTCTTGAATTTTTTGCTTTTACTGACAAGCCTAATGCAATTTTCTGTTGCCTTCAGTAGTGCAACTTTTAAATAATCCCATTTATTTTGGACTCCATATAAATTGCTCCAGTCTGATAATGACTCCTTTACACATATTCTAATTTTAGAAAAGTCTGTTTTTCTAAAGTCTAAAACTTTTGTTTTTGTGTGGTGTGACTCAGTCACTGTTCTTATATTAAACCACACTGACTGATGATCACTGGATCCTAAACTTTCACCTACAGTAATATCTGATACCAAATCTCCATTTGTTAACACTAAATCTAGTATGGCCTCTTTACGAGTTGGCTCCTCAACGACTTGTTTTAGAGACAATCCCAGTAGGGAGTTTAGAATATGTGTGCTCCTGGCACAAGTAGCTATTTTTGTTTTCCAATTCACATCAGGAAGATTAAAGTCACCCATGATGATAACTTCCCCCTTCATTGTCATTTTAGCTATTTCTTCAACTAGTAGATTATCTAACTCTTCAATTTGTCCTGGGGGCCTATAAATCACACCTACACGAGTTACTGTGTGATTACCAAATTCTAACGTAACCCAAACGGACTCTATGTTCGCCTCACTAACCTTTATTAGGCTAGATTTTATGCTATCCTTTACATACAGGGCCACCCCTCCCCCTTTCTTGCCTTCCCTGTCTTTTCTATATAAAGAGTACCCTGGTATTGCTATGTCCCAGTCATTTTTCTCATTATACCATGTCTCGGTAACAGCGACTAAATCTACACTATCAGTTGCCATTATTGCCACAAGTTCATGTATCTTATTCCCTAAACTGCGAGCATTTGTAGACATGACTCTAAGCTTATCATTTTTTAACACACTTGCTACAGGCACCTTCTGTCCTTGTTTTGGGGGACAATTGGATTGATGTTTTATCACCCTTTTGCCCCCCCCTCCTAGTTTAAAAACATCCTAGCAAAACCTCTGAACTGCTCACTGAGAACATTTGTTCCCTTTTGAGAAAGATGCAAACCATCTTTTTTGTACAGTTTATTTCCATTCCAAACAGAGCTACCATGAGCAATAAAGCCAAATCCTTGCTCCCGACACCATTCACCAAGCCACAAGTTAAAGTCCCTAATACGCATCCGCCTGTCGTTCTGAGTGTTATGCACAGGCAGAACTTCAGAGAATGACAGTGTGGAAGCAACCTGCCGTATATCATTGGCAAAAACACTAAAAACTTCCTTAACCTCTGAAACCTCATTGCAAGCCAAGTCATTTGTCCCTAAATGGACAAGTACATCCAATTCCCCTTCCTGCTTTGCTTGCTTAACAATATTACAGATACGTCTCCTGTCTCTGTGAGCAGTAGCTCCGGGAAGACACCTCACAAGACCACCATTGTCCATCTCCACACCTCTTATGATGGAATCCCCCAACAACAACTGCTTTCTATTAGGCCTCACCATAGTCTTCAAGCCTCTCTGCACAACACCACTAGCCTCAGTGCCTCTCTGCACAACACCACTAGCCTCAGTGCCTCTCTGCACAACACCACTAGCCTCAGTGCCTCTCTGCACAACACCACTAGCCTCAGTGCCTCTCTGCACAACACCACTAGCCTCAGTGCCTCTCTGCACAACACCACTAGCCTCAGTGCCTCTCTGCACAACACCACTAGCCTCAGTGCCTCTCTGCACAACACCACTAGCCTCAGTGCCTCTCTGCACAACACCACTAGCCTCAGTGCCTCTCTGCACAACACCACTAGCCTCAGTTCCTCTCTGCACAACACCACTAGCCTCAGTGCCTCTCTGCACAACACCACTAGCCTCAGTGCCTCTCTGCACAACACCACTAGTCTCAGTGCCTCTCTGCACAACACCACTAGCCTCAGTGCCTCTCTGCACAACACCACTAGCCTCAGTGCCTCTCTGCACAACACCACTAGCCTCAGTGCCTCTCTGCACAACACCACTAGCCTCAGTGCCTCTCTGCACAACACCACTAGCCTCAGTGCCTCTCTGCACAACACCACTAGCCTCAGTGCCTCTCTGCACAACACCACTAGCCTCAGTGCCTCTCTGCACAACACCACTAGCCTCAGTGCCTATCTCCAGGACACCACTACACTCTGAAAGTGCAGAAAATGAATTATGTAGAACAACAGACTGTGCAATATGCCTTTTATCCACAACTCCAAGTCTACCAGATCCCTTGCAAAGTAGACACAGACCAGGGTGACCAGTCTGTGCACGGGGGCTTTCCAGGAAAAGTGCAGTACAGCAGGGATTAGCAGAAGCGTAGTCAAGGAAAGCCAAAATCAGGGAAGCCAGAGATCAGAGTAGTCCAGGAGGAAAGCCAAGGTCAGAAGCCAGAATCAGTCAGAAAATACTGGAACGCAGATATGGAGAGACAGGAACCAAAAAAGGGAACCAGAGTCAATGAACTGACACCCTTCCCAGGGTGAGGCAGGCTTTTATATCCAGCCAATTAATATGGGATACAGGGATACTGGGAGTTCAGCTCCCAGTGTTGGAAACAAGGCAAGGACACCTATTAGGGCAATATTATGAATGGTTGGATAGCACAGCTATAAGCTATAAGGATATGGAATTCTCTGCCTGAAGAGTTGGTTTTATCAGAGTCCATACAGATGGTCAAACAGCAATTGGATAAATACTTCCAAAAACATAACATACAGGGATATAATTTATACTTAGTGGGGTAAGAGCTGCTTGATCCAAGGAGATATCTGACTGCCATTTTGGGGTCAAGAAGGAATTTTTTCCCAATTTGTTGCAAAATTGGAAGCACGTCAGACTTGATTTTTTACCTTCTTTTGGATCAACAACAAAAACATATGTGAGGAAGGCTGAACTTGGAAGCAAGTCTCTTTTCAGCTATGTAACTATGTAACTATAATATAAAGCTCTTAATGATTCGACTCCTGTCTTCATATTTTCACTAATTCATAGGAGCTCCCAACTCTGCCAGTTCTGTCCTCTGTTTGACTTTTAACTCTTTTTCATACATAGCCTGGGATCTTCAACTTCTTTAATAGCCTTCTTTATATATAAAATCAGCAGTATTTTGTCTACAATACGGGGCTGGAAAAAAGAACGCAGCTTCTAAAATTTGGACAATTACCACGGTTGGCCTGAAACTGTTTCAATTAAACTTTCTTTAAATAGTAATTGAGTTTGATGCCTATCTCTGATGTTGTTGAAGTTTATTATATTTATAGCTTCAATCTCTTAAGGGAATTTGTGCTGTGAATCATCACACTTAGTTTCATTTCCTCTCAGGATTATACTTTGCCATCTTCACACTAAGATTTCATTTCTTTTGTCATATTGGAACGTTTATGTATGAGAAAGTGGTTGTGTCTTTTCCTTCCAGGCATGTCATATTAATATAATTTATTGTTAAATTAAAAAGAAAAAATATTCCTGAACTGGGAAAAGTGTAATAATAAAAGGGTAGATTGAATGTCACTACCTAGAGCCCCTTGTAGAATTTGTTTTCTTTATGCTTCATGATGTGCAATGGGTGCATCATGTAATCTGATCTGTATGTTATCCTCCAGAAAAACAATGAAGGAAAAATATACAACTAGGTCTTTTCAGCAGCATATTATAGACACAAGCATACATCTGCGCAAAGCGTGACAAAGAAAGGTTAAAATAACATTTGGGGATGATCTATTAGGAAAATACAACGGTTTGGCTTTGAAGTAAGATTGCTATCAGAGGCACCATTACTGAACATAAAAAGTTACCAGCAACCTAAAAAGAGCTATTATATCAAAAATCTACTGACCAGGATGAAACATCATAAAAGATATTTAAAAAAAAACATTTCCGGAAATTAAATGGGATGGCTCTAGAAGAGGGTAGTTATGGGGCAGTTATATTTTATGGGTAGAAAATTAGAAAAAAATTGCTGATAATTTATAAGGCTTAGTAACTTCCCTGAAGTGTAGTCGCCAAGTCAAGAATATCTCAATTGTGTCTTAGCTCACTTGTCATATGACATTACTCACAAGCCTATATCCTTAACATGTAGACTTCCTATCCGGGAGAATAATCCAGAACGTAAATGCTAAGAGGCAGAGCAACCTTCAGATAATCATCTTGGCCCTTCCCAGGACTAAACATGGATATATGGTACCCCTTTATGCCATTCGTGTTTATTGAACGACAAATATCAGTGGAATATATTTAATGCAGATATTGCACCATCATAACCAGGGCTCATATCTACACTAACGACCAAGAGACAACAATCAAGGACACATCTAATAATATACAGAATGGGGTTCTAATGACACTCAGTTGCTACCCCTGACAGTCAGGAGATACTGCAACACAACCAAATAATTATAGGAATCGAAACAAACATTTTTTTAACAATCAGACCTTTTTTGGTATGTAGGCAACAACTCATCATCCACAACTATCAGGTATCAACTTATAAATCCCAAAATTTTATTTGTTACTGAGCACTACGCAATGTACTCTGTAGCGCTTACCCAATCTTTCAAATGCTTGGATGAATCTGTTTCACCATATGTTATGTTGTAGATGCATATATTCTCCCACTTCAAACAAGTATGCGAATGTTCTGTGCAAAATTTCCCATGCAGGAAAGGTGCTAACAGCACGGGACTGAGTTAGGAGCAGTGTGAAAAGATGTTAAGCAGATCACCCAATTCTGCAGGGCTTCATTATTCAGCTGGGCTATTTCAGGTACCTACTCTTAGCAACTACAAGGATGTGCTTGAAGCATTGATATTTAAGGGAATTGCAGGACTGTGTCATGCTGGACAATAGTTACATTATCACAGCTAGTATGTCTTGGAATATAACATCTGTATAGGTATGTATATGTATAAATGATGAATGGTCTGTGTATTTTCATAGTTTGTTTTAATTCTGCTTCTGCTTTGGATAAAAGCACATTAAGACCCTTTATTACTTTTCTTGGTAGGTTCTAATATTCCTTTTATGTGTAAAATCTCATTATATTTCCAATGTTCTGTTCCAAAAAAAGTATTTGAAATCAGGCACAAAAACAATTTTTCGTTAGATACTACAATGAAAAGCTAAAATATAAAATGTTACGTAGGTCCGTAGATATCAAAGAATCTGTATACAACAAAAGGATAAATCTCCAGGGCTGCACAACTTCTGCTGAAGGTTTTTCCATGTGAAGCATACATGGCCATAACCCTAACAATTGACCAGAGCTTACATTATAATGTGTGATAATTGTTGACTTAATGACATGTATTATTTTATTACAGATCAACCAACCATATTTATTCATTCCACTTATATATATTTATTTTTTATTTCTATTTCAGATTTCTCTATCCCATACAGTGATGTCATGGGTGTAAAGAAGTATCCCTTACTTTTCAATGTTTCAGTACCTCACCACGAGATAATAGTCATGGCTGAACTTAAGCTGTACATGCTTGCTCCAAAAAGCAGTGTGATATATGATGGAGCAGGCAGGAAAGTAACCGTTTATGAAATACACAGTGATGAAGAAGACACCAGAAAGGCAGTGGAACTGTCTTCTAGATTGATCTACAAAACCAGCAATGAGTGGGAAATGTTTGATCTTACAGAGGTTGTCCGACGCTGGAGCAAATCATATTTTACAACCCGCATACTGGAAGTTCACATACAAAATCCAGAAATTGATTTGGAAGATACAGGAGAAGACAAATTAGATATTGATGTTAAACCAGAGAGCAGGCATGAACCCCTGCTTGTTGTCTTTTCAGATGATCAAAGTAGCGAAAAGAAGGAGGAGAAGGAGGAACTGAATGAAATGATAAGCCATGAGCAGGCATTGGATGAGAATGTGGAATTTGGAGGACAAAATAACATGCCCAGTGAGGAGTCCTTGCTACAGATGAGGTCTAACATCATCTATGATGCCAGTTCTCGAACCAGGAGAAATGCAAAGGCTAACTACTGTAAAAAGACCCAACTGTACATTGACTTCAAAGAAATTGGATGGGATTCCTGGATCATTGCACCATCTGGTTACGATGCATATGAATGCCGAGGCGTATGCTCCTACCCACTAACGGAACATGTCACACCAACCAAACACGCTATAGTGCAAACACTGCTTCACATGAAGAATGCCCAAAAAGCAAACAAACCCTGTTGTGTTGCCACCAAACTTGACCCTATATCCATCCTCTACATGGATGCTGGAGTAGTTACTTACAAGTTTAAATACGAAGGCATGGTAGTATCAGAGTGTGGCTGCAGATAGTACTAGTGGAAGGCTTGGTAATGGTGCCTTGTCTTGTAAATTTGTACATTTTGTATGTCCTTATTTAAAGAGTTTATTTAAGAATGTGTGTACAGATAATATATGGTTTTTTTAAATGCTACTATATGGGCCATCTTAAACGCGGTGCAAAGTAATAAGGCACTATCTATTCTATTTGATTTTTGAGCTACGGGGTGTTCTATTGCTTTGCAGAGCAAAGTAAACAAGGCTCTCCAACCTCTTCACTGCTGGTCATGTCATCTCTAAAGGGGTTTAACTGCAACAATGTTTCCATGGAGGTAACAAGGCACCCGGCAGCTCATGTCCAGACTGATCTCTGCTTTAAAATGCCATGTTATTTGGGACAGTATTGGAAATTTGGTACAAATGAGTGGGGCTAACATGTTATATTGTTGTCACTGCCTTTAAATTGAACATAGAATTGCCAGGTCCCTTGTGGGTTTGCACATGATGGATTTTTCCTTCCCAGCATCAACGTAAGACTTAAGATGGCGTATCCTAAAATAATGGTGGGATGAGTATGTGAATCTGGTTATAGTTATGTATAACTGCAGGCTGAAATAAGATATACAGGAAATCCATTAAAACTGATTATGCAAAATTACAGCTGTTTTATGTTCTCATCCTATGCTTTTGCAAGGCTTTATTGATCCAGGTTAATCAAGGTGGGCAGCAGAGCAGAAGCAGGCTTAAACAGCTCAATAGACAAAATAAATCATTTTCCACAGGTACTGGAGATAAATTGCATCCATCAACCAAGGCTGTTGCAATATCTATATTATCTAATTCCAGTATCCCTTTTTCCTGTTAAATTACTGCAAATCTTTAATATGATTCTCCAATGACACTGGCAATAAAAATAATAGTATTTTGACTGTATATTCAAGTGGCCAGTACATGTATATATATATATATATATATATATATATATATACATGTATGGTTTAACATTTAGTATGTGTGTGTGTGTGTGTGGGTGTGGGTGTATGTGTGTGTGTGTGTGTATATATATATATATATATATATATATATCTCAAAATCCAAATATATATATATATATATATATATATATATATATATATATATTTTTTTTTTTATATGTGCTTCGATTTGCAGCATAATCTGATATAGCAATTAATATAACAGTTAAGTTGATTGGTGGTTCCTAATGTGACTTGGATCAATATACATCTGTCATTAAGCTGACATCTGTGCAGTCTCAGGTTTGTAAATGAAAGATGTTGTCCATCCATTCCTTACTAAAAGAACAAAATAATCACTACATCATGTGAGACAATGCAGCACCAGTTATAGTAAATCTCTTTTTTTTTTTTTTTCTAAATAAAGTTCTTGGCTAAAATGTAGCATCAGGTTGTAAATGATAACGTTTAGGCGGGCGGATATATTATAGTTCTATGTTTTTAAAGGTCTGTTACGAAATGTGTCATGAGATGGAATCAGCAATGTAATAGCAAAGAATCATGAATGACTATAAATGAAAGTATGTGAATATAGGCAGACACGTCTTGTTCAATAACTCCTTTATGATCTAGACTACCTAGTAGTGTCCATTCCAATTACTAATCTGAAAATTATCACTGTGAATCACATGCAATACCACTAAGACCAAAAGCGGAACATTTAGATATATTTGTAATCTGTATTAAGATCACACACATTATTACAGTAAACCCCTGAAAGACCGATAGCTCTGTATGTTGTCACAACAGTCTGGTTTTTGGATACCATATTTCAAAATCAGAATGACCCACTCATTAAATGACAGCAGAACAGAGTTGAGCTGGCAGTGCTAAATAAGTAAATATGCAATAATTGTTTTTTTTTTGCATAAGGTCCTTAGGGACCCAATTGTGATGATGGCAAGGAATGTCATTGAACTTTAAGGCGTTAAAATAAGGGAGATGAATAGCTGCATTGATGTATTGTACTGTTATTTAGTCTTAAGCTCTGCTATATGGCTTATCGCAGGTAATATTAGATGATTTTTCTATTACAGCTGTAGTCAAAATTATTCAACCCCCATTTACAGACTTTATCAAAGTTTACAGACTTTAAGTTTTTTGCAATTAAAAAATCGAAAAAAAAGCGATTGAAATAGCTCAACAACAGTGAATGATTAAAGTGGTTTCCTAAATTCAACTGAAAAAGCAGCGTATAATTACTTCTCCAGTCTCAAAATTATTAAAACCCCTGAATAGAATACCTGAAAACAACATAAATATGCAAAACAGGTGTTGTTCACCTAGTTGCACTAGGTGTGATTAAGCCGGAGCACTTTAAATACCTGTACTGGCTTGGGGTTTGCTGAGTGTCACGTTTGACTGCATGTTAGAGATATGGCTAAGACAAAAGAATGGTCCACACAATTAAGAGAAGAGATCATTGCCATACACAAACAAGGAACAGGATACAAAAAGATAGCGAAGGCACTGAATGTTCCTAGAGACCTTTGGAAGCATAGTTGCAAGTTCAAAGTTTAAAGGCAAAGAGGTTACACTACCTGGATGGGGCAGAAAAAGGAAGCTATCAATAACTGCAAGCATATTTTTAAAAAGAAAAGTTGAGAAAAACCCTCAAGTGACTGCAAAAGACCTGCAGCAAGACTGAGGTTTCAGTGAGCACAGTAAGGTGCATACTAAACAAAATAAGGTTTCTATGACAGAACTCCAAGACGTACACCACTACTGTCCCAAAAGCACAAAAAACTCAGCCCCAATATGCTCAAAATCATATAAATAAGCCACAGATGTTTTGGGATTCTATTATGTAGAACAATTAAACAAAACTGGACCTTTTTGTCCTGATTGATCAGAGGTATCTCTGGAGGAAGAAGAATGAAGCATCCGCTGAAAAGATCACTCTGCCTACAGTTAAGCATGGTGGTGGCTCGGTTATGCTCTGGGGCTGCTCTGCATCCTCTGGCATTGGGAACCTAAGGAAGCTGAAGCTTGGGTATCATTAGACCTTCCGACAAGACAATGATCCCAAGCATACCTCAAATTCCACCAAGGCTTGGTTGCAGAAGAAGTGCTGGAAAATTATACAGTGGCTATGTTCAATCCCATAGAAAATCTCTGGTGAGATTTGAAGAAGGTGGTTGCATTACGCAAACTCAAGAATATTACTTAACTGGAGGCCATTGCTCATTAGCAAAGGGCTAAGATTCCTCAGGAACGCTGCCAGAAGCTGCTGTCTGGCTATGCATCCCATTTGCAGCAGGTCATCAACAAAAAGGTGCTCTACTAAGTACTAAAGATGCTTGCCATGAAGAGGCTGAATCATTTTGAGACTGGAGAAGTCCTTATAAGTTGCCTTTTCAGTTGAATTTGGGGAAACCACTCAAAGCATTTGTTGTGTTGAGCTATTTCAATTGCTTTTGTTTTATTTGCTCATTGCAAACAGCTGAAAATCTGTACAACAGTATGTGTTTTCACTTCCCATGTGGCATTTTAAGGGTGTACTATAATCTTATTTGGGGGAGGGAAAGCACCATTTGATTTTTTGGCGATAAGTTCACATGTGGAAGATCCATACAGCCTAGACCTTGCACATGTGGGCTGTGTGTGTCAGCAGTATGATTAAGTTTGTATTTCACTGGGTAATGGAAGACATATGCCCACACATAGGTCTGTGGAAATTTCTCACTGTATTATATAGGGCAGAGTGAGTGTATGTCTACATTACCCTTATCAGAGCCAAAATGTCAACCGGTCCCCCACACCCCCTTCTTCCTCCAATAAAAAATAAATCTTGTAAAAAGTGTCCAACCAATGGTTCTGGTGAGAACTAAAATGTATTTTCTGTAAAGTGGGTCCTTGTAGGAGCTATATATATTAATATAAACAAGATATGAAAATTAGTGATAGTAACTGATTGGAGTTAGTGTCATAGGATGCATGCTGAGAGTTATCCGCAGCCATCTATTCATATGTGTTTTTATTACTGGATCCCCCTTCATGTATTGTACCCCAGTATTATTAGCATAGGAATAAAGTGACAGGAAGTGATATCATATGGTATATGATATCATATCCCATCACCCCCTTTTTGTAATTGTGTGTGCCATAAGGTAGCAAACACAACTGCTTAATCAGCAGATAAAGATGGTAATGTGTAATGAGCAGGACTCTCTGGGCTTGGAACCTCTACATTACAGCTTAACTGTTATAGGGCTTATTATACACAATCCTCTATGTTTATACTCACATGATTTCCATGTGACTTATAATACAAGTTACATTTAAAAATATACAAAATGTATTTTCCCATGTCTAGATGAATTGTTTGTAGTTGTACATTACTTTTATCCATTTTGTATGGTTATGTGTGTAATATTTATGATGTGCTGCTTTCACTTCCATATTTTAAAATCATTTACTGAGAAACATTGAGAGAGCTACATTGTCATTTGTTTCAACATGACACATAATAAAACTCTATTTTTTTTTTATTTTATTTTTTATTTGCTACAAAGAGAAATCTGTTATCCACAAGACAGCAAAATCTAGAAGGGGTTTTATTCATTCAGGTTTCCTGATAGTATAATACAATAAAATCTACAGTCCAAATATAATGAAAGATATATCCCACTCCCTTTATCATTCTTGCTGACAAAGAGGCCAATATTGCAAAACTGCACAAAGAATTACCGAAGAACCCCCTGGAAAAAGTAATCTGTAGTGATTTCTGTGGCTAGTTTGTGATAAAATTAGCAGGCCTCAGCAGTAAAACTAAGCTTGAACTACCAATAAAAAGAATACAGATTGTATTGTATTCCCGATTAGAAATTGCGGTTTGATAAAAAATCACACAAGACATTAACTTGTCCTCAAATACTTTTTGAGTTTGTAATATATGTGTAAGGAAGGTCCCACTGTTATGTATTGAAGGTTTATATCTGGGCTGCTACTAAATTAATGGGCACTAGATGATCCATAGACATATCTAAGTGTACCATTTAAACCATATTTCAGCTCTTCATCCTATGTAACAGCAATTTGTTGTTCTAAAGATTTCTCAACAGAAACCACATCTAACATGAACAATTTAAGCATAGTTCCTTGAAGGTATCTGGGTTGATGTATAGTACCCCCGTTTTTAATTCTGAAACCTTCACAATGACATAATGAGAATTAGATATAAATAGGAGAGATATAGATCTAACAGTAAACATAAAATCAAATGAAATGTTTCTGCTGATTGCTTCATTTTGCGAAAAAAAATTCACCAAATTACTGTGTAATCCAGAAATGAGATGTTTTTAATTAAACCTATAGTAGGTTGTTTTTAAAATATAAAGTCTGTGCTCCAGCATAGGAGTGAATTAGTTAAACTGGTTTATAACCTAAAGGAAGCAGAGAGGATGAGGTAAAACACAGCATTAAATACAGACAAATGCGGACGATCTGCAAGCAATTAATGCAGTGTTACAGATAAAACTACAGCCCCCCTCTCTTGTGCAATTGCTCTGACCTGTTGGATTCTGCCCTTAAATCAAGGCCAAGGGTGGGAGGTTTGAACTCAGCTTTTGTATGTTTAACTGTTGTGGTTAATTTACCTTGTCGGTCTTGACCTAACAATTTTCAGCAGTTATAAGTACTGACAGGGGAACAGTCCTACCCAAACAAATTGAAGATAGGCCAAATAGGATATCATAATGTTTGCAGACCCCAGAAGCAATTGATGTCTTAGCATGAATGTTAGGGCTGGTTACTGGGAAAGTGTGGCCTTCAATGTGTTCAACATTACAACTCCCAAATTCTCAGCCAGCCAAAGGGTTATATAATATAATTTTAAGAAAATAGAAGTGATATAAAGTTAGACTGATTAGTTTATGCATTCCGTTAAACATGGAGTCTTGCATCCGTGCATTTCCCACGCGTCTGCATGCCTGGGATTTAATTTGCGGATTCAATTTTGCTTTGTGTCTTTCTCTGTGTTGTCAAACGCATGTGCTTCCATTGTACCACTCCATAGCTATGTGTTGCTTGCCATGTTATCACCACTCCCAGCAACTAACCAACTCGATAACAAGGTGTCAGGGCAATGTAACCAACACCCCCATGGCGTTATTTATACTGAGCTGTAAATTTGTCAGATTCTTGGGAGAGTGTGACTGACGTTGATACCTCCGCCTTAAGCTGAGAGCCAGTAGATCGCCCTGCTCCCATTTTACATTTTTATCTGTCCCAGAGGAGATAAGGGACTTGCCATTGAGAAGGGCTGACTGATACATTAATAGGTATCAGCACACATCCAAACCAAATCCAGCCTGCTTCTGTCGCTCTGCTCAGCATTTTACACGTGATTATATTATTAATGAGTCTGTCTGCATCACAGTTTTACTAAGCCACATTCCAATACAGAGGGAGCTATTTAATAAATAGTTGTTGTTACTAGAATTGAGACGTATTTGGCACAGAATAAGCAGAGATGCAAGAAAAATTCACTACAAAGTCATCCACTTCCTTTTATGCGGGTACTTCAAAAATGTATTGGCACTTCCCACTCTGTCCGGTTGATCTTATTTGTGTGAAAATCATGCAACATATCACAGCTTTGTAAATCTCTGCTCTGTTTCTCAAAATGTCCCACTATCTATCAACCTCCATTTCTTCTTACACTTTTCTCTCATTATTCATTTATTTCTTTATTCCTTTGATGAAGGTGGTACATTTTACAATAGTCTGTGGCAGTATATAATTTGGCCCTTGGTGGTCCTTCATTGATCATCCTTCTTTTAGACTAAGTGGGCTACCAGTCTCCAGTTGTGTATGTGTTGTGCCATAATGTGCTCCTTACTAAGGAGACCAGTTACGTTTACTGATTTTATCCACCTCCTGTCTTGTTATGAGATATACAAAGAGCATGATAATTCTCTCAATGCTGCCACATTTGTATATGAAAATCACAGACATGAATCAAAATTATATACATCCATTGAAAATACATTGAAGATGCCTGTTACAATAACAAAGGGTTAAGCACCATGGCCATTTCAGTGATTCAATGCAGCACATATGGACCCCTCTGCTGCTGGAAGTATGACTCCACCACCGGCCACGTCATTGGGCATTATTAGCGGTCAGCTGACATTCTCAGCCAATGAATGGCTGGTGGGATCGATACCAACTTCTGCAGCTCTTCAGAAGTCATATCTTATCATTGGTCACAGTAGGACAGTCAGTGTCCAGCAGGGATGCAGGTAAAAAAAAAAAAAAAAAAAAAAAATTATTGCAAATTCTTTTGCGCCATTACCATAAAATATGGCCAGGGTACTCCTAACACCATTACCACAACAGCAGGCTGTAGTGGTTAGGATGCTTGCAGTGGTCCTTTCACAAAGTACTTGTGTTGATTTAGCAAATTGACATCTAATATTTTTTAACTCAGGAGTACATTCTGGCGCATGTAAAGATTTAGAAAACCAAATGTAATGTATCTGGAAGCATCTTTGATGGGAACTCCTCTCAAATTTTCACTGAAGTGATAATTTACTGTTATGTTAACTTTTGCTAGAATTTCTTGATTACTATTTACACTACTATCATCAACATTGAAGGCCTACAAGCCCTGCATTGTTTTATGAATGTTATTTCAATGATAACTAATGGCAAATAAGGCGTATAAAGTCACATAGGGGTAACTTGGTTACAATATGGATTCGTGTGAAAATGCTTAAATAAACATCTAACAATGTTTTCATTATCTCAATAAGACTTATTGCAGAACCAGGTAATTCCAGATAATTTCACATAGTGGGGTCATCTTACTAGTTGCCGTAAAAACCCACATAGCACATAAAAGTTTGTGACGCTTTGAAGTCAACAAAAACAAGAAGTCTGCTCTGTTTCCTCTGTCATAAGCTTCTTCCCAGCATAAGTGCTGAGATTGCACAACACCACACAATGCATGGTAAAAGTAGGAAATCATAGTCGCACACAACAAAACTTCATATTTGTGTGTGGCCATAAGGATGCCATAACTAAAAAAAAAGACCTCAGCATTTAACACTATAGAGGGTGTCTCAACCCAAATTCCAAGGAGTGAGCATCATTATTGGACTAAGACAGGGGTAGGCAATCTTTGTCACTCCAGATGTTCTGAACTACATTTCCCATAATGATGTTACAACAATATTGCTGGCAAAGCATCATTGGAGATGTAGTCCACAACATCTGGAGTGCCAAAGTTTGCCCACCACTGAACAAGGGTATTCATCAGTCACCTCTTTATTAATATAGGGGACCCAAAATATGTATTTCTTATACCCTCACCGAGCACTGAACACCAGTATAAAAATTGGGATTCAGGAAAAGGGCATGCCTTACAGAGCTGGGTATAAGCATTACACATTTTGTTTCCTGTACAGGAAACATTCATATGCATACAAAACTTTAAAGCCTCAATGGTTACCTACCACCAATCTCATACTCATTTTTTATTTTAAATCGTATTTTGTCCTTTCAGGAACATGGATAAGGCCAGCATGTTGCAATGCTGTCTGCTGTCACACTGAAAGTACGTGCATGTCAGTGTACACTAGGTGATCTGACTGACATTGTAAACGAAGCAGGACTTTAAATGTGGTATCAACAGGTATAGGATTAACACCAAAAATAATAGTATACCCAGTAAATGGGCATTACATTTTACATGCTTTACCATTAAGCAAATTCTCTCCAAAAATACATTGATTGGTCCCAGTAAATCAGCCTTCTTAAACATTTCCTACTCTAATCACTTTAGAAATGAACATTGAAAGGATATTTGATTTGTTGCAGGTCTTTCTTCCCCCAGAAGCGGTTGGGAAAAATAAAATCAATTTATATCTCTTTTGAACAAATATGAGGGATACAGGATATTTGGTTTCCCTCCTCCGTTAGATGCTCACCCAGTCTCCACTCCTTCAAAAAATCATTAAAAACCCATTTCTTCATAAAAGCGTATCAATTAAACTCTTAATAGCTCCCAACTGATTCCTCTTCTGCAACTGTCACTAGTCTAATACTATCCTTACCTTTGGTGTCATTTTACCCCACTCCCTCTAGCATGTAAGCTCATTGAGCAGGGCCCTCAACCCCTCTGTTCCTGCGTGTCCAACTTTACAACTACATGTCTGTTCGTCCACCCATTGTAAAGCGCTGCGGAATTTGACAGCGCTCTATAAATAATATAATAATAATAATAATAATATAGATGTTTTGTTATTTAGAATAAAGTAACCTGAATTTAGCATGAGCTGCTGATCTGAGAAACGTTATATTTATTTATTGTGTTTTGTGTTTTCCTTGTAATCTTCACTACAATATACTGTGTTACTTGTTTTCCTCGCAATTAATTGTATTTGTGATGTATGAATTTATAAATATGGATTGTAAATATAATAGTACAACTGTCATTTACTCACTATATATTTTTTTAACAAACCTTTGCTGGTGTCTGTAAATTTTTTGTTTATACGTGATAAATCTGAATCAGGGCAAATTAGACAGCAACCACAAGGCAAATTAGACAGCTGCCTAGGGCACACTGACCCGGGGACAGAATGTCCGGGAGCAGGGCCACCATCAGGAGGTGACAACCATAACGGTTGTCATGGGCCCGGTGGTCCTGGGGGGCCCAGACTGCTTTGGCAGTCCAGGGCCCCACAATTACTCTCTGCACATATATATAGCGATGATCGCTATATATTCGTGCAGTGCAGGTATTTGCAGAGGGGGCGCAGCGGACTGCAGGAGCACTTCACAGATCTTCCCTGTCTATAATACCCGCAAGACGTGCGGCCGTTTGAGCGTTGCCACGGGTTACCATGGCAACGCTCCGCGCAACGCACACACCACGTCTCACGAGAGTTAGAGAGAAGAAGAGTAGATCTGTAAAGTGCTCCTGCAGTCCGCTGGGCCCCCTCTGCAAATACAGAGAGCCGGGGGCCACACCATGCCACCGGACCACCAGGGATCATGGAATCTTCCCCCCTCCCTGGTAAGAAACAGGGAGGGAATAACTTTAATTACATTACATGCATACACTAGTAAACACACACACTGCATTCATTACACTAACACACACACTGCACTCACTGCACTAACACACACTCTGCATTCATTACACTAACACACACTCTGCATTCATTACACTAACACACACTCTGCATTCACTGCACTAACACACACTTTGCATTCATTACACTAACACACACACTGCATTCACTACACTAGCACACACTCTGCATTTACTGCACTAACACACACTCTGCATTCATTACACTAACACACACACTGCATTCACTGCACTAACACACACTCTGCATTCACTACACTAGCACACACTCTGCATTTACTGCACTAACACACACACTGCATTCACTACACTGACACACACACTGCATTCACTGCACTAACACACAATCTGCATTCATTACACTAACACACACACTGCATTCCCCCCACACTGCACTAACACACACTCTGCATTCATTACACTAACACACACTCTGCATTCACTGCATTAACACACACTTACACTTCCCAGACCTTGTGCTTTGTCAGGGGACCCAAAATTTCTGGTGGCAGCCCTGTCCGGGAGACCGTCAGGAAGGGACGGCAATGCACATAGTGCTCTCCTTCTGCCAGTCACTGCATCTTCTGTTTCCTCTACCCGATCTGACATGAAGTGCTCAGAAAGTGCTCACTGACAGCAACAAACAGCTACCTGTCAGACCGAGTAGAGAATACAAAAGATCCTCCACCGCAGTCTGTAATACGGCCACACTGCATGGAAAGAGGTAAGCAGGCATGCACAAGGAGAGAGAAACTACAAATGACGGAAGGGGGAAAAGAGACACTTTAAGTTTGGATTCCAATATTGTTGAATGGGTAAGGCAGTGGCTGAGTGACAGGCAACAGAGGGTTGTAGTCAATGGAGTATATTCAAAGTTTGGGCTTGTCACTAGTGGGGTACCTCAGGGATCTGTACTTGGACCCATTCTCTTTAATATGTTTCTTAGTGATATTGCAGAAGGCCTTGATGGTAAGGTATGTCTTTTTGTGGATGATACTAAGATATGCAACAGGGTTGATGTTCCAGGAGGGATAAGCCAAATGGCAAATGATTTAGGTAAACTAGAAAATGGTCAGAGATGTGGATAAGTGCAAGATAATGCATCTTGGACGTACAAACCCAAGGGCAGAGTACAGAATAGTTGATAAAGTTCTAACCTCAACATCTGAGGAAAGAGATTTAGGGGTGATTATTTCAGATGACTTAAAGGTAGGCAGACAATGTAATAGAGCAGCAGAAAATGCAAGCAGAATGCTTGGTTGTATAGGGAGAGGTATTAGCAGTAGAAAGAGGGAAGTGCTCATGCTATTGTACAGAACATTGGTGAGACCTCACTTGGAGTCAGGGCCGGCCTTAGGGGTGTGCGAGCTGTGGGGCCGCACAGGGCACCATGGAGCAGGGGGCACACTGTGGCCAACACAGCTCACACACTGGCTACCCGTGGAGGATTTAATTGTTCTCCACCCGGGATAAAAAAAAACTAAAAACATTGTGGCGGGGGCGGGGCTTAGTGTGCATTGGGGGCGGGGCTAAATGACAGTGGGGGCAGGGCAAGAAGTTCCAGGTAATTGCTGCATGGGAAGCAGGAAGTAGTCCCTGCTTCCCCAACAACCAGAATCCAGGAGCTGCACTGCCTCCACTCCTCCATAATGAATAGAGGTAACTATGTGTGATTGTCTGCCTGCGTGTGACTGTCTGCCTGTGTGTGACTGTCTGCCTGTGTCTGTGTGTGTGTGACTGTCTGCCTGTGTGTGTGACTGCGTGTGTGTGACTGTCTGCCTGCCTGTGTGTGTGACTTCCTGTGTGTGTGTGACTGTCTTCCTCTGTGTATGTGTGTGTGTGACTGTCTGCCTCTGTGTGTGTGACTGTCTGTGTGACTGCCTGTGTGGAATATCTGCCTGTGTGTGTGTGTGTGTGTGTGTGACTGTATGCCTGTGTTTGCATGTGACTGTCTGCCTGTGTGTGCGTGTGTGTGGCTGTCTGCCTGTGTGTGTGTGGCTGTCTGCCTGTGCATGTGTGTGGCTGCGTGTGTGTGTGGCTGTCTGCCTGTGTGTGTGCATGTGTGACTGCCTGTGTGTGTGTGTGTGTGACTGTCTGCCTGTGTGTGCGTGTGTGTGGCTGTCTGCCTGTGTGCATGTGTGTGGCTGTCTGCCTTTGTGTGTGTGACTGTCTACCTATGTGTGTGTGTGTGTGACTGTGTGTGTGTGTGTGTGGCTGTCTTCCTGTGTGTGTGTGTTTGTGTGGCTGTCTGTGGCCGTCTGTCTGTGTGTGTGGCTGTCTGTGGCTGTCTACCTCTGTGTGGGTGTGTGTGTGTGTGTGTGTGTGCGTGTGTGAATATCTGCATGTAACGGTGTGTGTGTGTGACACTGTATATGTGGCTATATGTACATGACTGTCCATCTGTACCTGTGTGTGTTTGTAATTGTCTGCCTGTAACTGTGTGTGTGACTGTCTGCCTGTAACTCTGTATGTGTATGTGTGTGTAATGAATATTTATTTTTAAATCATTATTAATTTAATAAATCCCCTATACAATCACTACACTTCTATACACACACTGTACATTGATGACAGGGGAGAGAGGGCGCTGCAAATATGTTTCGCACAGGGCACCTTAAGGCCTAAGGCCGGCCCTGCTTGAAGTATTGTACGCAGTACTGGAGACCGTATCTAGAAGGATATTGATACTTTGGAGAGAGTTCAAAACTGGTTCATGGATTACAGGATAAAGGATCTTACCATGTATAGCTTGGAGGAAATACAAGACAGGGGGTTTGCTGGCGCTATATAAATAATAATAAAATAATAATAATAATATGATATAAACATTTAAATACATAAAGTGAATCAACACAGTAAATGAAGTATTACTTTGCTGAGAGGGTAGTGGAATAGCCATTAAGCAGGAGGTTAACACAGTGAATAAGTTGAAGCATGCGTGGGATCGGCATGAGGCTATCCTAGCTATAAGATAAGGCCAGGGACTAATAAAGGTATTTAGAAAATTGGGCAGACTAGATGGACCGAATGGTTCTTATCTGCCATCACATATGTTTCTAGAAGTGCTGGATGCACAAAGAGACACATAGAGGGCTGGGGGGTACCAAGAGATACAGAAGGACTGGGAACACAAAAAACCCACGTCTGTGGGGAACAAAGAGACACAGTGGGGCTGGGGGAGAAAGAGACACAAACGCTGCTGGGGGGACAAAGAGACACACAAAGGTGCTGGGAGGGACAAAAAGACACATAGAGAGGCTGGAGGAGGGCAAAGAGAAACAAAGAGGGCTGGGGAGGCAAAGAGACACAAAGAGGACTGGGGGACAAAGAGACATGCAAAGCAGGTGGGGGATAAAAGAAACACACAAAGGGACTGGGGGAAGATACACACATATGGGCTAGGGGTATGGAAAAAGAGACACACAAAGGAATTAGGGGAGAAAGAGACACATACAGTGGCTGAGGGTAGAAAGATACACCCAAAGTTGGCAAGTAGCTGGTCTTGCCTGGAGCATAAAATAGTCTTGCACCGGCCCTGATCTGAATGCAACGGATTATTGTTCAAATCACAAACATCCAATCATGGATTTAGCAAATATGAAAATGCTTATCTCACATGAGTGCATGTTTAAAAGCACTTTTTGGAAAAGAAAGTAAACATTCTATATACTTCTAATGAATTTGAAAATTGGTTTAGTAGTATACCCTGAACTTCTATATTACACGCCTTGTAGCAAACTCTGCACCGCATCTTTCAAAATTTCCTTTCTAAAACTCTTCTTTTTTGAGGAAGTCACTGTGGCGGAACCCACCTCGCCACTGGACATTGGAGGGGCCTGGCTGCCTGCCTCTTACCTGCTGACTATGGCCCCTGGAAAATTGGTACACTT
Source organism: Pelobates fuscus (assembly GCF_036172605.1). Taxonomy (NCBI): domain Eukaryota; kingdom Metazoa; phylum Chordata; class Amphibia; order Anura; family Pelobatidae; genus Pelobates; species Pelobates fuscus. The sequence goes on along the minus strand of NC_086319.1, from coordinate 282,812,375 downwards.
AAAGATTTATATTTGGGCATATTGTACTGTAAATTGCTGCTACTGGCCCTTTTAACAGCATCTATGGACACATTGGGACTTTTGGGACTACTGTCCCTTTAAGACTGTGAAGCATGTTCTAGTGTGCTGCCTGTAATATTGTATATGTATTCATGTGTTAAGTTTAGCCTGGGTGATATGTATGCAGCATTCACCTGATTGTTCGGTAGAATCACTCCATTCATTATATTGAGTGAAACTACCGAACAACCAGACCACCCAGGAATAAGTGTGCCTCCAATTACAGTTTGCAACAATGTTGCAAACGGGTAATTGGCAATCAGTGTAATGTAGTCTTTGTCCTCTGGGTGGCCGCCATTCGGGAAACAAACACGTGGCGGCGGCCATCTTAAACTACCGAACAGCGGTGTTTTGCCGTCGAGTGTCTGGAACTAAAATCGGACACTTGACTAGGCAAACACCGCTGAGACCTCCATACTTCCAGAAATTCGTATGGAAACTACCGAATGACCCGCCGTTCGGTAGAAAGAACCCCACAAACAAGGGAATTCATTCAAACCCTCTCCAGGCTCTATAACACAGGCAATTCGCCTGTTTTCATTCCCTTGTTTGTGACCGACCGCAGGGCCAAAATGCATGGAACTGTTTTCGGATACTTTACCCATGCGGTCGGTCAAATCTTTGGAACCCCATATCTCACGAACCATTCATCCGAATTACTTGAATTTTGGATATGTTGTCCCCCTGAATAAGGGCTATCCAGCGATGCTGGATTTAAAGGTGTACCCCCTGTTTTTGGGGTACATCCAGGAATTGGGGAAAAGTGTGTACTGTATAATTGGGTTAAGTGGTAATCTAAGGGGAGGAAATGTGTGGGAGGTACATCCATGTGATTGGTCAATATCATCCTCCCCCTGGGAGTGTCCTGTATGTACCTGTTTGTGAATAAAAGCCAGGCTGGATGAGCCAGTCCAGAGTTCCTGTTTTAACCTCAAAGTGATGTGTCGTCTCATTATTGGGGGAAGGATTTATTGTATGCTGTTCCAGTTGACTGCTAGGAGTACAGGCCTATTCGTATGGTTCCTATTCAATGGTCTACAGCATTCATACGCTTGGGAGAATTTAAAGGTTTCTCGGATTCGGTGATTATGGTGTCTGCCAGAGTGCTTGGAGTCCTCAGGAAGCACTAGGAGCATCCATTAACGGAGGTACCAAGTCGGGGTGCCAGGCGATCCGTTACATTGGTGGCAGCGGTGGGATGGCGTCCTAGTGTGAGGTAAAGCAGCTCAGAGACACTGTTTGGATTTACAAATTGAGGGCAACGCTAGCAGTCGTGCAGCGCCCCTGGGAGCAGACAAGTATGGAAGGTTCTGGCTCTGGAGATGATTGGCTGGCCGAGGTGAGGCAGCGAGTGGCCGAGTATGGGGATGATATACCCATGGAGACACGCCGGGTGATCTGGAACCAGGTCATGGCTGAGCGAAACACAAGGCTGGACCGAGAATTCCGGTTGGCGAAAGAGAGGAAGTATGCTCAGCAGCAGGAGCGTTGTAGCAGCCGAGTAGAGGCTGCATCCGAGGAGGTTAGCCGTCTTTCCCTGAGGCGGCGGGAGGAACACGAAGTGGGGGTCCTCATAGACTGGTCCTGTGAGGAACCACAACAGGCAGGTAGAGATGGGACCAAGGTCTCTCCACCGGGATGCTGGGCAACCGGCCCAGATCCCCAGCAGCAGCCAGAGTTGCCAGGTGGGGAAGCAGGTGGCCCTTACTCACAAATGTTGAGGGGCCTCACGGGTTGGTCCTGGGAAGACCCACAGATGGCAGGTGGAGATGGGACTGCAGTCTCTCTACCGGCCCTACAGGGATGCTGGGCAGTCGGCCCAGATCCCCAGCGGCAGTGTGAAGTGCAGGGAGAGGAGAGCAGCGTCCTCCCTCCCCAGCGGCAGGCTGAGTTACAGGGGGCAGAGGTAGTTGGTCCTACCCCCCAGCAGCAGCGTGATTTTTTGGGAATAGAGAGCCCAGTCTCCGTTCCCCAGCAGCAGGACACTGAATTGGGAGGAGAGACAGTCGGTCTCCCTCCACAAAGACTGAAAGTAGGCATGGGAGAGGAGATTGTTACCTCCTCTCCCCAGCGGCAGATCATCAATGGGCAGAGTGTTCTAATGGGAGAGGAGATTGTTACCACCTCTCCCCAGCGGCGGATCATCAATGGGCAGAGTGTTCTAATGGGAGAGGAGCTGGTTACCACCTCTCCCCAGCGGCAGCTTAATGTACCAGGGGGAGACCGTAAGCCCCACACCAGCACAGATGGGACCGTGGTCTCTGTGCCCAAGTTACAGGGAGCTGAAGGGGCCGTCCTCCCTCCCCAGTGGCAGTGTGATTTGTTGGGAATTGGGAGCCCAGTCTCCATTCCCCGGCAGCAGAGTGTCCAGCAGGGAAGAGAGAGCCCAGTCTCCTTTCCCCAGCAGCAGGACACTGTATTGGGAGTAGAGACAGTCGGTCTCCCTCCACAGAGTATAGAAGTATGTAGGGGAGAGGAGCTTGCTACCACCTCTCCCCAGCGGCGGATCAGTAAAGTGCAGGGAGAGGAGAGCAGCGTCCTCCCTCCCCAGCGGCAGCCTAACACACCAAGGGGAGACAGTAAGCCCCACACCAGCACAGATGGGACCGTGGTCTCTGTGCCCAAGCTACAGGGAGCTGAAGGAGATGTCCTTGCTCCCCAGCGGCAGTCTACGGTTCAGGGAGAGGAGTTTGTCATCCCCTCTCCCCAGCGGCAGCTTAGCACACCAAGGGGAGACAGTAAACCCCACAACCGTGCAGATGGGACCGTAGTCTCTGCACCTACACCACTGGGGATAGGGACAGTCGGTCCTAGTCCACAACAGCCAGACAAAATATCGGAAGGGGAGACAGTCGTTTTTCCCCAACAACAGCTGTGTTCAACCAGGGGAGAGGACACCCTGGTTACTTTTTCCCCAAGCCTTGGACTTACAACTGGACACGAGTGGCAGGGGGCCATCTGGACAACTACCCCCTGTAAGGACAGCCAGCCGACTATCAGAGCCCCAGACCGACTGGAGGTCTGGAGTCTGGATAGTCTAAATGGGAAAGGGGAGAAATGTGGCGGAACCCACCTCGCCACTGGACATTGGAGGGGCCTGGCTGCCTGCCTCTTACCTGCTGACTATGGCCCCTGGAAAATTGGTACACTTAAAGATTTATATTTGGGCATATTGTACTGTAAATTGCTGCTACTGGCCCTTTTAACAGCATCTATGGACACATTGGGACTTTTGGGACTACTGTCCCTTTAAGACTGTGAAGCATGTTCTAGTGTGCTGCCTGTAATATTGTATATGTATTCATGTGTTAAGTTTAGCCTGGGTGATATGTATGCAGCATTCACCTGATTGTTCGGTAGAATCACTCCATTCATTATATTGAGTGAAACTACCGAACAACCAGACCACCCAGGAATAAGTGTGCCTCCAATTACAGTTTGCAACAATGTTGCAAACGGGTAATTGACAATCAGTGTAATGTAGTCTTTGTCCTCTGGGTGGCCGCCATTCGGGAAACAAACACGTGGCGGCGGCCATCTTAAACTACCGAACAGCGGTGTTTTGCCGTCGAGTGTCTGGAACTAAAATCGGACACTTGACTAGGCAAACACCGCTGAGACCTCCATACTTCCAGAAATTCGTATGGAAACTACCGAATGACCCGCCGTTCGGTAGAAAGAACCCCACAAACAAGGGAATTCATTCAAACCCTCTCCAGGCTCTATAACACAGGCAATTCGCCTGTTTTCATTCCCTTGTTTGTGACCGACCGCAGGGCCAAAATGCATGGAACTGTTTTCGGATACTTTACCCATGCGGTCGGTCAAATCTTTGGAACCCCATATCTCACGAACCATTCATCCGAATTACTTGAATTTTGGATATGTTGTCCCCCTGAATAAGGGCTATCCAGCGATGCTGGATTTAAAGGTGTACCCCCTGTTTTTGGGGTACATCCAGGAATTGGGGAAAAGTGTGTACTGTATAATTGGGTTAAGTGGTAATCTAAGGGGAGGAAATGTGTGGGAGGTACATCCATGTGATTGGTCAATATCATCCTCCCCCTGGGAGTGTCCTGTATGTACCTGTTTGTGAATAAAAGCCAGGCTGGATGAGCCAGTCCAGAGTTCCTGTTTTAACCTCAAAGTGATGTGTCGTCTCATTATTGGGGGAAGGATTTATTGTATGCTGTTCCAGTTGACTGCTAGGGGTACAAGCCTATTCGTATGGTTCCTATTCAATGGTCTACAGCATTCATACGCTTGGGAGAATTTAAAGGTTTCTTGGATTCGGTGATTATGGTGTCTGCCAGAGTGCTTGGAGTCCTCAGGAAGCACTAGGAGCATCCATTAACGGAGGTACCAAGTCGGGGTGCCAGGTGATCCGTTACAGTCACTAATCACTAGCTAGGCAACCAAGCGTGGGCACCTGGTGATACATAGATCTAGTTTGCAACCTTTGTAGAATGTGGAATATACAACCTGTAGTATGAGCCCTGGGGTGAGGGAGTGAAGAGTTAGTCTGTTTTCATCTGCAAAGAGAACACTTGGATCTTAATAGCACAATCCTTTACAAAGCGATGTGCTTTTTTAAAATAAATGGTACTAGTTTAAAATTTTAGATGAAAACCTAGTGCTATTATGATGTCATGAATACCCTTGTGCCACTATTGTAAGTAGTCAAACAACTTGCTGACAATTTGTCTACATACACGGTCTCCTTGGGTGCTGGTGCCTGCCTGCTCCTGTGTGGAATGCTGGAATCTCCCGCTCTGAGCTTCTGTTAGCTCCTGACCTAAGATTTTATGCCGCTAGTCTTAGCTCTGGCAGAGAGCTCCTGGAAGTGCCAGAGAAAAGAACCCTTAGCAAATGCTTTGACTATTTACATTGGGGGCACCAGAGAACTCCTGGCACCATAACCCACTACAGCACACTGCAGTGGTTATGGTGCTTGGAGTGTTCCTTTAAATCAATACTATAAGAGCACCTGCTTTGATGCCAGTGAAAATTCTCAGCAGGGTAGGTGCTCACTGCTAAACAAACATAGAGACATTTGCATACATACAAATATACACTGCCAGATGCAATTATTCACACACCGATATAGACACTGGTAGGCACATACAGATACTCATTATAATGTACACTCAGATGCACACTGCCACATACACAAGCAGAAAGACACAAGCAAACACACAGATGATCACCTAAATACATATTGTCACCACTCTCTGGTTTTCATTCTTCTTGGGTTCAAGTAGCTGACCTTGGGTACAATGTGGAGTAGGCTGGCACTAGTGGGACTGGTTGAAGTTGTGATCTTCCTTCTCTCCAGCACATGGCTCAGTGTGTGCCAGGAGAAAGTGATGCTTAATTTGTTCCTCATGGTCCCAGTGCTGTCACACCAGGGAAAAATAAATATGTCCTGCTGAGGGGTCAATACCCTTAAGTACACCTCATAGATTTAAAGGGCCCCAAATGGGCTCCATCGCTTCTACGGGCCCTGACAATGGACTTCGATATACTAATGGTAGTCCTTAGTTTCAAATAAATTAATCTGGTACCAGGAATATTTGGTTTTAGTTTTTTTATTTATGTTTTTTTTATTTACTTAAGACAGGGCCGGACTGGGGATACAAAGCAGCCCTGAAAAAAAAAATCTATGCCAGCCCCATAAGTCATTGCGCCATATATTGTCGCATGTAATATGTAAGGCTATGTCTTGCCACCCCAGATGATTGAGTAATATATATATATATATATATATATATATATATATATACATATATATATATATATATTGCTTTTTCTAATATCAAATATTGGTCCTTTCAGAGTAAAACATTTAATTATACAGTAAGCATACTCACATGCAGACACAGACAATCTCATTGATACACAGCCTCATAGACAAACAATTTGACTAATATACATAAGCTCATTGACATAAAAACACAAGCTCACTCACTAGCAGGCACACACACACATGCAAGCAAGCTCACTCACTAGCAGGCGCGCACACACAGCTTAATGTAGTGGTTCTGGTGTCTATAGCCTGCCCCTGCAGGCTTTTGAATGTAAACACTGACTTTTCAGAGAAAAGGCAGTGTTTACATTGCTTAATAGTGACACCTCTAGTGACAGACACTCAGACGGTCACTAGAGGCGCTTCCTGTGTCAGTGCGGATTGGCTGAGATCATCAAGCTTGATGATCTCAGTCATAGAGGCAGAGACCAGCACGACGTTGAAAAAAAAAAGTGAGTAAAACACTATTTTTAAAAACACACACAGACACCACGACTGACACACACACACCATGACAGACATACACACACCATGACAGACACACCATGACACAGACCATGACACAGACACGCACACCATGATACAGACACACCGTGACACAGACACACACACCATGACACAGACAGACACACACACACACACCATGACACAGACAGACACACACACCATGACATAGACAGACATACACACACACACACACCCTGACACAGCCAGACATACACACACACACCATGACACAGACAGACAGACACACACACCATGACACAGACAGACAGACACACACACCATGATACAGACACACACACGACACAGACACACACACACACACACACACAGCATGACACAGACAGACACACACCATGACACAGACAGACACACAGCATGACAGACAGAGAGACACACACACCATGATACAGACACACCGTGACACAAACACACGACACAGACACACACACCATGACACAGACAGACACACACACACACCATGACAGACAGACAGACACACACGCCATGATACAGACACACTGTGACACAGACACACGACACAGACACACACACCATGACACAGACAGACACACACACACACCATGACACAGACAGACATACAGCATGACAGACAGACAGACACACCATGACACAGACAGACACACACACACGCACCATGACACAGATACACACACAGCATGACACACACACACACTCAAACACTCCCACTGACATACATACTTTTTGGTACCTGTGGGTGGGCAGACAGATATGTGTGCTGGCGTCCACAGGGAGAAGTTGAATGGCGGCCGCAGGCGCAGGGAGAAGTTGAATGGCGGCCGCAGGGGAAGCTCTTCTGGCAGCCGCTGGGGGTGCAGGCTGTTCTGTCTCTGCTCCCCCTCCCTCGCACGCTAGAAAGAGACCGGGGCCGGAATATGACTTCATATTCCGGCCCCGGTCTCATTAAGCTGCGCGCGAGGGAGGGGGAGTAGAGACAGAACAGCCTGCTCCCCCAGCGGCCGCCAGAAGAGCTTCCCCTGCGGCCGCCATTCAACTTCTCCCTGTGGCCGCAGGTCACCCCGGCCCAGGTGCCGACGGCCCACCGGGAAATTTCCTGGTATCCCGGTGGGCCAGTCCGGCCCTGTCTTAAGACTTGTATGTTCCTTGCTGATAATGGCAGTTGTCTTAATTGGATATGTGAAGGGTATTTTTGAGGTCTGTCTTTAACTTCAACACACTTGTAATATGTTTGTAATTTAAACAGATTAATTTTTTTAAACATTAAATTCCCCCTTTCTTGTCTGGCATATTCTTCACATGTTGCCAAGCGCAGTTAGAACAGGACAACAGATTGCAATGGACCCAAAAGAAAATTGCAGTGTAATGGAAACAAATAATGTTTTTGGGGAGACTTGGGAATCCATCACTCCTACAGCTCCAGGGGGAGAGAATTGTGTTTTTGTTGTAAGATGAAGCAAAGCCAAAGAAAAAAGTAAAGGCCAGATCACAAAACGGCCCTGTGAAAGCTTCCTTGTTTACATCAGGAACCGATCCATCTTCATTAGTGGGGAGGACAGCTTTTTGTACAAGCTGCAGAATAGGAGTCCGGAGGGGCTAGAGAATTAAAAAGGGCAAGGGGGAAACTCAGCGCATGTGTACCAGCTGCACATACGTGCAACCAGCTTTTGAAGCTGAAAGCAGACCAATCTATTAACCATTTGACTACCCCATGGATGAGCAGAGCTCTTGCAAACTGCATTGCATCATGATACAGGCAAAAAAAACAAAACACATAAAACACACAGTCACGGATATTTTTGTGTAAACTATTTATAATATGTTTAATTCAATTGTGTTCAGTAAATGTGGTTTTGGGGGAAAAAAAACTGCAGTCAATTAAGTCTGTTGAAATACATTATCTTCATGGTAGGTAAATAGTTGGTGAAGGCTCGTCCACAGGGGCACTTGCAGCAGGGCTTCACCAGTTTTGTTTTTTTTTTTTAAATGCCCAATATGTCTAGTATTTCAATTAACATAATAATTATAAAATCATTTAGGAGTTATAAAACAGATACTACAAGGAGTGAATTACCGTTTTAAAGCTCAAACTTCGCAAAATCTATCATGCTGAGATTGCAACTTTAATTCGGTCACAGAATTGTTACACCAAAACTGTTACACCAAAGAATATATTTTTAGAAAGTACATCTCCCAGACTATTTAACCAAGAGTAATATGACACTTTTCATTTAACTCCACACATGTACCTTTGCCCTTAGTTCTATTTCTAGACTTGCTCCTGATCCTGCCCCCAATCTAAACCATAATCCAACTCCAAACTCAGCTCCTGATGCCATGCCCTAACCCTACCTTTGAGGGATTCTCTCTGCTTTCCTCAGTTCTGACATAAGCAGATGGATATTCCAGATCACTTAGTACAGAGAGCTCTGTGAGAGATCTGTACTGTCTGATTGCAAAATGAAAAGGAGATCTCCCTCTCATGCTGCATGACCTACTCAGCTATGAGGATTTAAAGGGATATAAAGGGCTATGCTTAGTGCTCACGTTGAGCACTCCTAATTGTGGCCCAAGATGACAGAATGGGCCCTCAAGTATTGAAAGATACCTGGGGCTCCCATATTTTAGTGTGTGGATGTTGTAAGCTCAGAATCACAGGGGCATGTGTGAACGCCAAGCCATGGTGATTTAGAAGGATTTAAAGGGTTATGTTCAGTGCTCATTATGAGTGCTGCACGTAGCTCATCTGTCAGTCTGAGGGGTCTCTTGTACCAGCAGGGATTTAACCCAGCTGGTATTTTTACGCATGACTGTCTATGCCATCAACGGATATTAAAGTCCTGCACTGCATGAAGGCATAAACCAATGATGGTGAACCTATAGCACGCAGAGGTCATACGTTTGCCACATCTTTTTATATGTGCTCCTTAGACACACTGAGATATTCTCTAATACTCCTCCCAATCCTGGGTTAGGACTAAGCTAAGTATGCAGTGCTCATTACTGTACCCCCTCAGGTATGTAGCAGGCAGTTACTTAGTGGGGCAGCACAAGGTCTGAAATCCTGGAGAACAAGTTGGTGGGAAGTGTTTACAAACTGAAAGGCTGTCACTGTCTCCAGTCCCCTATCCCCAGATACCTCCCATGGACATATCAATTCTCTCCCACTATTTACTGTCATCAGATTGGATCTCTGGTTAGGAGAACAAGGGGATATTTTCATGCCCTCGTTTTGGTAATATCAGTGTAGGGGCTGAGAATCCTACGGTAACCTCTGCCACTGCTGTCATTAACTCATGCTGGAAACAAAGCTTTGCTTGTGTTTAAAAAGCACAAAATATATATTTTTGACCCCTTAGTAAAGTGGGTGAGCCAGCTGGTGGCTGCAATGGGATTGAGTGTGTCCAAGGCTTGCACAGGGAGTGGCAATAATACTCTATATACAGACAGGTGTAGATCTGCAGAGAACATTACTGATCCAGGGATGGAGGATAGGAAGTAGTAGGTAGGACAGATAGGTGGCACAGGATTGGAGGAAGACAGACTTGTCAGGTAATGGAGATGGTCACATCACAATCTCAGTTTTCAGGTTTATTTGTAGTGTTGGCACTTTAAGATAAATAAGTAATTTCACTTTGATTTTGTAAGGGCAAACTATATTTGAACTGTTTAGTTGTTCATCAATAAAATATTACTGCTCCAGAGGCATGTGCTAATTTTATAGCAAAAAAAAAAAAAAAACTGAAATGGTGAGTCCTAGTTAAATTTTGGACATCTTCCTGTCTAATTTTGCTGACACAGCAAAGTTAGAGCACTGCTGTCTAACATGCTTATGTTGGCAAGAATGATCATTTACAAAATAAAAAAATCATAACATAAAATTTGGCTTAATCTTTATTCTGGGTTAAACGTCAAAGCTTTATTATCCAGCTTCCAGAAGGACTCCCACGAAGGCTGAAATGACTGCTGGTTATGTCTGTTGCAATCAGCGAAATCAATACAATGGATCCGACAAACGCTACATGTAATCTCTCAAACCTGGCAGACACAGATACACAATCATTAGCTGTTCCCATGACTGTCATGAAAAATGTATATCGTTATCGTTCTATTACAAGTAAGTACATGAGACATACAATGTCAGAGCTATTCACTAAACTGCCATTACTGTAGGATTGACAAGGGAAACGCAAACTTTAAGAAAAAAAATAGTTATGCTGGAAATAAAACAGAGGTAAAGATTTCTTCCAATGTGTCCACATGTGCCTCAAAATATGCAATTCCCTTTTCAGTTCTCCAGAATTCCAATCTGCATTATATATTTCATATACATGCATATATATATATATATATATAGAGAGAGAGAGAGAGAGAGAGTACCACTTTCTATCTATCTATCTATCTATCTATCTATCTGTCTATCTATCTATCTATCTATCTATATATATATCTATCTATCTATATGTCTATCTATCTATCTATCTATCTATAATACACAAGATCTGGTGCATATATATATAGAGAGACTACTGTTTTATCTCTCTCTCTCTCTGTCTCTCTCTCTCTCTCTCTCTCTCTATATATATATATATATATATATATATATATATATACCAGTGTCCTCTCATGAGCCGCGGCTGTCAAAGCATTGCTGCAGGTTGCCACATGTCTACATGACATGACATGCAACGCATACTGGGCTCACTAAGAGAAGGAGAGGACTGGCTGCTGGAGGTGGAAGATGAGACTCCTGGACCCCCTCCTCACGCTAAAAGTATGCTGTCCCACCCGACCAGCAAGAAATCTAGTGTCTGCCCTTCCTGGCTTTAGGTAAGAGGCAGAGAGGGGGCAATAGGCACAATTATAAATGTTTGAAATTTTATTCCCACCCCATAGCCTTTATCCAACACAACAAACACAAAAAAAAACACACTGCAGCCACTACACACTCCGCAGCCACTACACTAACAAACACTGCATCTACTACACACACACACACACAAGACATCCAGTACACAAACATATGCATTGCATCCACTACACACACTGCATCCACTACACAAACACACACTGAATTTACTACACACACACACACACACTTCATCCATTACAAACACACACACTGCATATGCTACACAAATACACACTGCATCTACTACACAAACACACAAACACTACACACACTGCATCCACTACACACAATGCATTCACTACACAAGGCTTTGTAAGAGGCCTTACAATTTCTGATAGCAGCCCTGCTGAAAAAGGTTACAATATTCTGCTACAATGTTTGCAATCTGCCCTCGTGATTCTATAATTGTGGCTTAAAGGACCACTCTAGTGCCAGGAAAGCATACTCGTTTTCCTGGCACTAGAGTGCCCTGAGGGTGCCCCCACCCTCAGGGACCCCCTCCCGCCCGGCTCTGGAAAGGCGTAAGGGGTTAAAACTTACCTTTTTCCAGCAGTGGGCGGAGAGCTCTCCTCCTCCGATCCTCCTCTTCTCCTCCCCGTCGGCTGAATGCGCACGCGCGGCAAGAGCTGCGCGCGCATTCAGCCGGTCACATAGGAAAGCATTCATAATGCTTTCCTATGGACGCTTGCGTGCTCTCACTGTGATTTTCACAGTGAGAATCACGCAAGCGCCTCTAGCGGCTGTCAATGAGACAGCCACTAGAGGAAATAGGGGAAGGCTTAACCCATTCACAAACATAGCAGTTTCTCTGAAACTGCTATGTTTATGAAAAAATGGGTTAACCCTAGAAGGACCTGGCACCCAGACCACTTCATTAAGCTGAAGTGGTCTGGGTGCCTAGAGTGGTCCTTTAAACATAAACCTGTGTCTGTCCATGAGTAGTCAATCCTAGCAACTGTAAATAAATAAATAATCTATCAAAAAACAGTTAAATATTGTAAAACATCAAAACCTGAAAACGTTGAATACTTACACAGGGCCCTATATATAAGCTGTCTCAGCAACAGTTACTACTAAGAAAGCGGAGCATTGATAAAACACTAAAAATCTATTGTTTAGTAAGCACTTTGAACACTTGGAAATATATCTGAGCTAGTACAAACACTAGACTCAGATAAATATCACATTTGGACTTTTAAAGGGATTCTATAGTGTAAGGAATACAAATTTGTATTCCTTGCACTATAGTACCCTCTGACTCCCCCCTCCCTCTCCTTTCCCCCCGGTACTGTAACGGTTAAAATACACTTTTAACACTTACCCAATCGGCGCTCCACCTCCTCTAATGTCACCCAATTGTAGGACTGAGTGGGACTGGGACACTGCAACCAGGGCCGGTGCTTGGATTTTTAGGTACATAGACGAAGATGCATTTTTCCGCCCCCCCCCCCACACCCAAAAAAATCAAAAACATCTTCACCTATGTGCCTCTTAACCAGCCCCTCTCCCCTCCCCGACCATTAGTGGTCCCTTCCCTGTCCTTTAGTGTTCTTCTCCCCTCCCCCTTCTTGTCCCTGTCTCTTGGTGTTTCTGTCCCATTCCCTCCCTGTCCCTTGGTGCACCCCACACCCAGGGCCACCATCAGGGGGTGACAACCATAACAGTTATCACAGGCCCGGCGGCCCTGGGGGGCCCGGCCGCCCGGGCCCCACGTGTGGGGCCCATCGGGTGGCCCACACACTTAGGGCCACCTGATGAGCCCCCTCCTTCAGGGGCCCGGTCAGCACTGTGGCCGTTGTATAGCGCGACCGGGCCCCTTTAAAAAAAAAAAAAAAAAGCAGCCGCAAGTGCTGCTGGGAGGAAGTGGTCACTTCCTCCCAGCTCACTCCGCGCGGGAGGAGCGCGCGCCCAGCCGTGAAGAGGGAGAGCCAGGCAGTGAAGAGGGAGCCACGCTGACTCCCATCATCCCCAGCCACCCTCCTGCAAAGAAAAGGTAAGAGACAGGAGGGTGGCTGGAAAATGAGCTGTGTGTGTGTGCATGTATGTATGTATGCAAGTCCTGTGTGTTAACACAAAGTATTTGCTGTTTATACACTCTCTAAGTGCATTCTTAAAAGAACCAGCAAAGAGTATTTTTAAAATTTAGTAAATCATGAAGTAAAAATTATTAGGGTAAATGGAAAGTAAAAAGTAAAGCGCATTCCTTTTTTTTTTCTTTTCTCAAAAGATATATTGCAGTGATTTGTTCAGGCCCAGGTTTGTAAAAACTGTAGATTGCACTGTATCCCATAAGATACACACAATTTAAAAAATAAATATTTGATGCACTATGGTTTTATTTTTCCCAAAGGTTTACTTGCACAAAATAAGATTGTGAATGATGGGCTAATAATTTAAGACTGACTGCAAGCTGGAAAACGAGACATACTAAAAGGAATCACAGATTGGAATGCCCATAGAATTTAACAAGGCAGTGGAATGCCCATAGAGAATAATGGAAGTAAAAGGAATGCCCATAGAGAATAATGGAAACAAAATATTTCAATTAGAGACAAAACTATTAGACATATGAAATAAATCTTTTGCCACAATACTCTCCAGATTCAGTGGCAATTTTTGAAATTGAGATTAAGTGGGATTAACATTGTTTTCTATGGAATGACAGGTAAATGATGCAATGGAATGCCCTAGAGTATAATGGGAAGCAATATGTGACTTGGAATCTGAACCGTGAAACATATCAAGTAAATCTTTTGCAGGCATACTCTACGAGTTCAGTGGCAATTTTTTAAATTGAGTTTAAGTGGGATTATCATTGTTTTCTATAGAATGACAATGGTGAATGACTAAAGAGAATGCCCATAGAGAATAATGGGAGGCAACACAAACTCATTTGCAGGTAAATCTGTGTTATGTAGTAAATTCATCTTTACAACAGGTGTTCCCCAAGTACAGGAGTAGATTGTAAAATTAAAAGTAACTGGGATTATAGCCCTTTTCTATGGAATGACAGGTAAATGATACAATGGAATGCCCATAGAGTATAATGGGAAGCAATATGTGACTTGGAATCTGAACCGTGAAACATATCAAGTAAATCCTTTGCAGGCATACTCTGCAAATTCAGTGGCAATTTTTTAAATTGAGATTAAGTGGGATTATCATTGTTTCCTATAGAATGACAATGGTGAATGACTAAAGAGAATGCCCATAGACTATAATGGGAGGCAACACATAAACTAATTCACAGGTAAATCTGTGTTATGTAGCAAATTTATCTTTACCACATGTGTTCCCCAAGTACAGCAGTAGATTGTAAAATTAAAAGTAACTGGGATTATAGCTCTTTTCTGTGGAATGACAGGTAAATGATACAATGGAATGCCCATAGAGTATAATGGGAAATAATATGTGACTTGGAATCTGAACTGTGAAACATATCAAGTGAATCCTTTGCAGGCAAACTCTACGAGTTTAGTGGCAATTTATGAAATTGAGATTAAGTGGGATTATCGTTGTTTTCTATAGAATGACAATGGTGAATGACTAAAGAGAATGCCCATAGAGTATAATGGGAGGCAACACATAAACTAATTTGCAGGTAAATCTGTGTTATGTAGCAAATTCATCTTTACCACAGGTGTTCCCCAAGTACAGCAGTAGATTGTAAAATTAAAAGTAACTAGGATTATAGCTCTTTTCTGTGGAATGACAGGTAAATTATACAATGGAATGCCCAGAGAGTATAATGGGAAGTAATATGTGACTTGGAATCGGAACTGTGAAACATATCAAGTAAATCTTTTGCAGGCATACTCTCCAGGTTCAGTGTAAATTTTTTAAATTGACTGAGCCCCAAGTATAGCGACGGAACTGCCGCCAGTGCAGTTGCAGCGGGGCCCGCATGCCCGATGGGCCCTATATCTTCAGGGGCACTGTCAGCGCTGTGACCGTGTAATAGCGCGACAGGGCCCCTTGAAAAAAAAATAATGCAGCCGCAACGCAAGTGCTGCTCGGAGGAAGTGACAGCCGGTCACTTCCTCCCAGCTCACTCTGCGCAGGAGGAGAGCCAGCATGTAGGCCTTGAAGAAGGAGAGCCACGCTGACTCCCATCAGCCCCAGTCACCCTCCTGCAAAGAAACGGTAAGAAACAGGAGGGTGGCTGACAAATGAGCTGTCTGTGTCACTGTGTATGTCTGTTAGTATGTATGTATGTATGTCTGGCAGTATGTGTATATATGTAGGTCTGGCAGTATGTATATATGTATGTATCAATGAGTATCAATGTATGTCTGTATGAATGTATGTCTGTGTGTGTGTATGTATGGATGGCAGTGTCTGTATGCATGCATGTCAGTATGTATATATGTATGTATACCAGTACCATTGTATGTCTGTATGTCATTATGAATGTATGTCTGTGTGTATGTATGTATGTGTGTGTGTATGGATATCAGTGTCTGTATATATGTCTGTCAGTATGTATGTATGCCAGTGTCAATGTATGCCAGTATGAATGTATGTCTGTGTGTATGTATGTCAGTGTCTGTATGTCCTTATGCGTGTGTGTGTGTCTGTATGTATGTTAGTATGTGTCTGTCTGTCAATATGTATGCCTGTGTGTCTGTATATGTGTGTATGTCTCAGTATGTGTGTGTCAGTATGTATGCCTATATGCGTGTATGTCTGTTTCAATATGCATGTCTGTTAGTATGTATCTTTGTTTGTATCTGTGTCCTTTTGTATCAGTGCGTGTGTTTGTATCTGTGTGTGTGTGTATTCCTGTGGGTGGGCTCCCATGGGGCCCAGACACGGAGCTAAGTTAGGGGCCTTAAAATTTCTGATGGTGGCCCTGCCCACACCCCTTTAGTGGTCACACTCCCCTTCCTGGTGTGCCTCCTACCTCTATTGTTGCATTGCCTAGCGGAGCAGATCCCCTATAGGAGCTTCAGTTTTCTGTACCCGGCCGAACTGACAGGGAGTGCTCTCTCTGTGAGCACCTCCTGTGAGGTACAGGAAACAGAAGCTCATGTACCGCGCTCCGCTCCGCTACACTCTGTACACACTGACAGTCACACACTCAATGACAAACACACAGACGTCACTGGCAGACACAGACTCATTGACACTCATTGACAGACACACTGATAGTCACACACAGACTCAATGACAAACATATTCTCACTGATTTGACAGACACACATACACTGACAAACACACTCATCATACAGTGACAGACACACTCATACACTCACATGCACACACACAGACGCACTCACTCACACACACACATGCACACACACAGACGCACTCACTCACACACACACTGTCACTCACAGACGCACACACTCTGTCACTCACATACGCACACACACTGTCACTCACAGACACACACACTGTCACTCA
This sequence comes from Pelobates fuscus, assembly GCF_036172605.1. Taxonomy (NCBI): domain Eukaryota; kingdom Metazoa; phylum Chordata; class Amphibia; order Anura; family Pelobatidae; genus Pelobates; species Pelobates fuscus. The sequence continues at coordinate 282,795,687 of NC_086319.1, read as the reverse complement.
CAGACACACACTCTGTCACTCACAGACGCACACTGTCACTCACAGACACACACTCTGTCACTCACAGACGCACACTGTCACTCACAGACACACACACTGTCACTCACAGACACACACTCTGTCACTAACAGACACACACACTCTGTCACTCATAGACACACACTCTGTCACTCACAGACGCACACTGTCACTCACAGACACACACACTGTCACTCACAGACACACACTCTGTCACTAACAGACACACACACTCTGTCACTCACAGACACACACACTGTCACTCACAGACACACACTCTGTCACTCACAGACACACACACTCACACACAGACACTCACACACAGACACATCACATACATTCACTAATTATTTTAGAAATAAACATTTTCCACCCAGCCCCTCTACCTGGAGAGCTCGTGTGGATGATAATCATTCCCTGGGGTCCAGTGGGGCAGAAGGGAAGCTCTCCCTCCTGCCGGCTACCATCTCGGCCCCCGGCGCGGCGGGCGGCAGTGCTGAGATCAGATGCGGCGAGGGAGCTCTAATCTCACCTCTGCTCCCTCGCGCGCCCTGGGGGGCCGAAGAGGACGGAGGGGGACTCCCTGGGCTCCCAGGTAAGTCCCCCATACCGCAATCGCCGGCGTGGGATCGCCGGCGACCGGGTAAGTACATAAGACCGCAGGACGTTCTATGCCGCCCTGCGGATTTTAGAGCCATCTAAATAAGGACGGCATAGAACGTCCTGCGGTCTTAAGGGGTTAAAGAGTCCAAACTCAATATTCATCTAAGCCTAGAGTGTACTGGCTCAGGCAAAGTTTCCAAATGTTCAAATAAAAATGTTCTAAACAATAGATAACTACTTTTAGTGTATTTTTTTTTTTTATTGCTTTTTTATTATTTCATAAAACAAGGGTGAGGGATACAGAAAGAAAAGGGGGGAAGGGTTGGGAAGAGTATGCAGGCTGGTCAAGTATTACAGTCTTGTAAATGCGGGTATCGACCCTGCTCAAATCATGCAAGGAAGATATGTACATAGAGGATGGATCATACAATTGGTTACAGTATATATGTACGAGTAACAAGATCTAGCTAAACAATGAGCATCAGATGGTTAAATGATCTTAGGTTAATCGTCAACTGGGCCACCTCTAGGTTGTTTTTGGACTGTACCTATGTCTTGCCATGTGTCTGCACTGTGGAATGGGGGAAACAGGGTACCAAAAAAAAAGGAGAAGCCAGGTATGGGGTGTGGGAGGTCAACCACAGTAGGCCTGCTGAACTCTCGATATATATCTTGTTATTGTGAAGGGAGGTGCGCGTCGAACCCTCTGCTTAACCGTTCCCTCTGAGGAGGTTATGGGGTGAGGTGTGTTTGTGCCTTCTTTGGTGTATTAGTCCACCAACGGTTGCCACACCTTCTGGAGGGAGGCATATCGCTTGGCAGACTCTGCAGCCATTTTTTCATATGTATAAAATAAGTGGATCTTTTCTAAGAGTTGGGACTGAGAGGGGCAGAATTGTTGTTTCCAATGGAGAGCAATAATGTGTCTTGTGGCCATGATTATTAATAGGCCGGTTGGAAATTGCCGATAAGTGTTTGAGAAATTGTAACAATAAACAGGTATATACATCAACGGCTAGGTCATATGCACCAATATGTGTCAGTATCTGAGCCACTATGTCCCACAGTGGGGTTATGTTTTGACACAACCACTAGATGCGTGTCATGGTGCCTTCGCTTTCTCCACATCGGCATCATAGCCTGGAGGTGTGGGGGAACATGTTATGTAATCTTTGCGGCATGAGGTATCACTGGTAGATCAATTTTCTGCGGACCCCAATTTGGGAATAGCACCTAGTGACCCCTTTCAATACCTGGACGTCAGCTCGCAGCCGAGCTCCAGTGACCATTGTTTAGCAAACGGGAATTCTGTATTACATAGTGTTTCCGTCAAGGCTCACAAACAGTCTGAGAGGGCTTTGGGTTTCTTAGGTGATGACCAACATCTGTCAAAAATAATACCTGTTGCATCAGTCAACACGTGGCTCATGACAGTGCCCGTTTGGACATGTGACATGATAATGCTCTTTAGTAGAAGGTATTGGAAAATATATGAGTTTGCAAGTTATATTTGCTTTGCAAGTCTGGGAAGGGGATGAGGCGACCTTTGTTACAATTGTCGCTTATGTGTGTTATGCCTTTGTGAAGCCATGTGCGAAATGTAAACCATAGGGTTATCTCTGACAGAGCCATGATGGGGGCTACTAGGTTAAATTTGTTGCCATCGTCCTGCCGTAAACGGAAATTATCCCATTGGTGGATAGAGAGTAGCGTAGTTGGGAATAGCTGTACATTCTTACGCCTGAGATGTTTAGTTGTCCATAAGATATCTTTCATAATGATGTCTACCTCATAATATTGTAAAGCGCTACGGAATCTGGTGGCGTTATATAAATGGTGATAATAATAATAATCAGTAAAGTGCCCAAGGGAGGGAGGAAGCCAGTTTGACCACTAAGTAAATAATACTGGATTTCCTGCAGTCGAACGAGTACTTTGTGTTAGTTGCTGCACCAGTTGTGTCGGTATACAGACTGGTAACACTTTTTTTTGATTAATTGAGCTTGTAATAGGAAACTGTGCCATACTCTTTTAAAAGTTGAAGTAGGGCTGGGATGAAGGCAACAGGGCTACTTGAAGTCAGCAGGATGTCATCACTAAACATCGACAGGCTGAAGACTTCTTTCCCCAGTTGTACCCCCTGTACATCAGGGTGGTGTCTGATCTTGTGCACCAGTGGCTCTAAGCTAATAATGAATAGGAAAGGAAAGAGGGGGCATCCCTGCCATGACCCATTAGTAGTGATGTACCGAACTGTTCGCTGGCGAATAGTTCCTGGCGAACATAGCGTGTTCGCGTTCGCCACGGCGGGCAAACACATGCGCGGTTCGATTTGCCCCTATTCGTCATCATTGAGTAAACTTTGACCCTGTGCCTCACGGTCAGCAGACACATTCCAGCAAATTAGCAGCAGACCCTCCCTTCCAGACCCTCCCACCTCCTGCACAGCATCCATTTTAGATTCATTCTGAAGCTGCATTCTTAGATAGAGGAGGGAAAGTGTAGCTGCTGCTCATTTGATAGGGAAATTGATAGCTAGGCTAGGGTATTCAGTGTCCACTACAGTCCTGAAGGACTCGTCTGATCTCTGCTGTAAGGACAGCACCCCAAAAAGCCCTTTTTAGGGCTAGAACATCAGTCTGCTTTTTTTTTTTTTTTTCCTGTGTAATGTAATTGCAGTTGCCTGCCTGCCAGCTTCTGTGTCAGGCTCACAGTGGATACTTATATGGTGTCACAATAGCTTAAGCTTGCATTAAAAACAAAAAACATTTTTTCACTGTAATAGATTGAATAGCAGTTAGTTGTCTGCAAGTGTCTGGGTGTCAGGCCTTCGGCGTGTACTCTGCCAACCTCTGCAAGTGCACTTTGCCACTCATATCTGGTGTCACTATAGCGTGCCTTTAAAAAGAAAAAAAGTTTTTCACTGTAAGCTAATAGCAGTCAGTGTCCTTAAAGCGGGTGTCAGGCCTTCAGCGTGTACTCTGCCAACCTCTGCAAGTGCACTTTGCCACTCATATCTGGTGTCACAATAGCGTGCCTTTAAAAAGAAAAAAAGTTTTTCACTGTAAGCTAATAGCAGTTAGTTGTCTGCAAGCGTCTGGGTGTCAGGCCTTAAGCGTGTACTCTGCCAACCTCTGCCAGTGTACTTTGCCACTCATATCTGGTGTCACAATAGCGTGACTTTAAAAAGAAAAAAGTTTTTCACTGTAAGCTAATAGCAGTTAGTTGTCTGCAAGCGTCTGGGTGTCAGGCCTTCAGCGTGTACTCTGCCAACCTCTGCCAGTGTACTTTGCCACTCATATCTGGTGTCACAATAGCGTGCCTTTAAAAAGAAAAAAAGTTTTTCACTGTAAGCTAATAGCAGTTAGTGTCCTTAAAGCGGGTGTCAGGCCTTCAGCGTGTACTCTGCCAACCTCTGCAAGTGCACTTTGCCACTCATATCTGGTGTCACTATAGCGTGCCTTTAAAAAGAAAAAAAGTTTTTCACTGAAAGTTAATAGCAGTCAGTGTTCTTAAAGCGGGTGTCAGGCCTTCAGCGTGTACTCTGCCAACCTCTGCAAGTGCACATTGCCACTCATATCTGGTGTCACTATAGCGTGCATTTAAAACCAAAAAACTTTTTCCACTGTTATAGATTGAATAACAGTTAGTTGTCTTCAAGCGGGTGTCAGGCCTACAGCGTGTACTCTGCCAACCTCTGCCAGTGCACATTGCCACTCATATCTGGTCTCACAGTAGCTTGCACGCATAGTACCACTAATCCATAAAAAAAATGACAGGCAGAGGCAGGCCACCCCGCAGGGGTCATCGTGGTCGTGGTGCTGTGATTCCCTTTTGCCCTAGAATAAGGCCCAGTTTTCAGAGGCCACGTACCCTGAACTTGAAAAGTTCTGAGGACATAGTTGACTGGCTAACACAGGACACCCAATCTTCTACAGCTTCCGCTCAGAACCTTGACGCACCATCCTCCTCCAGCTTAGCTTCGGGCACCTCTCAAGATACCACTCACCCGCCTGCCGCCACCACCAACACTAGCACCACAGCCGCTTCACTTGGTATGTCAGAGGAGTTATTTACACATCCATTTGAAGAAATGAGTGATGCGCAACCATTATTGCCAGAGGATGTAGATAACAGGGATATGTCTCAGGCAGGCAGCATTACAGACATGGACGTAAGGTGTGATGATGATGATGTTGTACCCGCTGCTGCTTCCTTTGCTGAGTTGTCAGATACAAGTGAAGCGGTTGATGATGACGATGCGTCCATGGATGTCACGTGGGTGCACGCTCGGCAAGAAGAAGAACAGGGCGAAAGTTCAGATGGGGAGACAGAGAGGAGGAGGAGGAGACGAGTTGGAAGCACGGGAGGTCGTCGCAAGGAGCTAGTGGCACAGTCAGAGAGCATGCATCGGCACCCGGGGTCAGGCAGGCAGCATTACACACATGGACGTAAGGTGTGATGATGATGATGTTGTACCCGCTGCTGCTTCCTTTGCTGAGTTGTCAGATACAAGTGAAGCGGTTGATGATGACGATGCGTCCATGGATGTCACGTGGGTGCACGCTCGGCAAGAAGAAGAACAGGGCAAAAGTTCAGATGGGGAGACAGAGAGGAGGAGGAGGAGACGAGTTGGAAGCACGGGAGGTCGTCGCAAGGAGCTAGTGGCACAGTCAGAGAGCATGCATCGGCACCCGGGGTCAGCTCGACAGCACGCCAATCAACGCATGCTGTGTCCACCACCAGAATGCCGTCATTGCAGAGCTCAGCAGTATTGCATTTTTTTTGTGTGTCTGCCTCTGACAACAGCGATGCCATTTGCAACCTGTGCCAAAAGAAACTGAGTCGTGGGAAGTCCAACACCCACCTAGGTACAAGTGCTTTGCGTAGGCACATGATCGCACATCACAAACGCGTATGGGATCAACACATGAGTACAAGCAGCACACAAACTCAAAGCCGCCATCCTCCTCCTGGTCCAGCATCTTCAGCCACGTCAACCATTGCTGTCCTCCTTGCCCCCTCTCAACCATCCGCCACTCCATCTCTCACCTTGAGCAGTTCCCGCTCATCTGCCCACAGTCAGGTGTCTGTCAAGGATATGTTTGAGCGTAAGAAGCCAATGTCAGAAAGTCACCCCCTTGCCCAGCGTCTGACAGCTGGCTTGTCTGAACTATTAGCCCACCAGCTTTTACCATACAAGCTGGTGGAGTCTGAGGCGTTCAAAAAATTTGTGGCTATTGGGATACCGCAGTGGAAGGTACCCGGACGGAATTTCTTTGCACAAAAGGCAATCCCCAACCTGTACTCGAATGGCATGTCTGGCACACAGTGTTGGGGCAAGGGTCCATCTGACCACTGATACCTGGTCTGCAAAGCATGGTCAGGGCAGGTATATCACCTACACTGCGCATTGGGTAAACCTGCTGACAGCTGCCAAGCATGGAATGTGTGGCTCTGCAGAGGAGTTGGTGACACCGCCACGACTTGCAGGCAGGCCTGCTGCCACCTCCTCTACTCCTCCTACTCCATCCTCTTCCATAACCTCCTCGGCTGAGTCCTCTTCTGCTGCTGCGTCTTGCTCCACATCAACGGCACCCCCCCAGCTCGCCAGGTACTATTCCACATCCCGGATACGGCAGTGTCACGCCCTCTTGGGTTTGACTTGCTTGAAAGCAGAGAGTCACACCGGACAAGCACTCCTGTCCGCCCTGAACGCACAGGTGGAAAAGTGGCTGACTCCGCAGCAACTGGATATCGGCAAAGTGGTTTGTGACAACGGAACAAATTTGTTGGCGGCATTGAAGTTGGGCAAGTTGACACATGTGCCGTGCATGGCACATGTGTGTAATCTGATCGTACAACGCTTTGTGCATAAGTACACAGGCTTACAGGACGTCCTGAAGCAGGCCAGGAAGGTGTGTGGCCATTTCAGACGTTCCTTCACGGCCATGGCGCACTTTGCAGATATCCAGCGGTGAAACAACATGCCAGTGAGGCGCTTGATTTGCGACAGCCCGACACGTTGGATTTCAACACTCCTAATGTTCGACCGCCTGCTCCAACAAGAAAAAGCCGTTAATGAATATTTGTATGACCGGGGTGCTAGGACAGCCTCTGGGGAGCTGGGATTTTTTTTGCCACGTTACTGGACGCTCATGCGAAATGCCTGTAGGCTCATGCGTCCTTTTAAGGAGGTGACAAACCTAGTCAGTCGCACCGAAGGCACCATCAGCGACATCATACCATTTGTTTTCTTCCTGGAGCGTGCCCTGCGAAGAGTGCTAGATCAGGCCGTAGATGAGCGTGAAGAGTAAGAGGAAGAGTTGTGGTCACCATCACCACCAGAAACAGCCTTATCAGCATCGCTTGCTGGACCAGCAGCAACGCTGGAAGAGGATTGTGAAGAAGAGGAGTCAGAGGAGGAATGTGGCTTTGAAGAGGAGGAGGAAGATTAACCACAACAGGCATCCCAGGGTGCTGGTTGTCACCTATCTGGTACCCGTGGTGTTGTACGTGGCTGGGGGGAAGAACTTACCTTCATTGATCACTGAGGAGGAGGAACAGGAAATGAGTAGCTCGGCATCCAACCTTGTGCAAATGGGGTCTTTCATGCTGTCGTGCCTGTTGAGGGACCCTCGTATAAAAAGGCTGAAGGAGAACGACCTGTACTGGGTGTCCACGCTACTAGACCCCCGGTATAAGCAGAAAGTGGCTGAAATGTTACCAAATTACAACAGGTCGGAAAGGATGCAGCATTTGCAAAATAAATTAAAAAGTATGCTTTACACAGCGTATAAGGGTGATGTCACAGCACAACGGGAATCTAACAGGGGAAGAGGTGAAAGTCATCCTCCTCCTCCCACGACCACGCCGGCATGGACAGGACGCTTTAAAGACGTGTTGTTGATGGAGGACATGCAGAGCTTTTTAAGTCCTACGCATCGCCACAGCCCTTCGGGATCCACCCTCAGAGAACGACTCGACCGACAGGTAGCAGACTACCTCGCCTTAACTGCAGATATCGACACTCTGAGGAGCGATGAACCCCTTGACTACTGGGTGTGCAGGCTTGACCTGTGGCCTGAGCTATCCCAATTTCCGATAGAACTTCTGGCCTGCCCCGCTTCAAGTGTCCTGTCAGAAAGGACCTTCAGTGCAGCAGGAAGTATTGTCACTGAGAAGAGAAGTCGCCTAGGTCAAAAAAGTCTAGATTACCTCACCTTTTTTAAGATGAATGAGGGATGGATCCCGAAGGGACTGACAGTGGGCGATACATTCAACTAAAAAAGGCCTGATGAGATGAGCTGCCTTGGGCTAAAAATAGTGACCCTATGTAGGAGGAACAGTCCCTATTCTGCTCTGTGTCAGTGTGTATCAGGGTCCCTGAGGACAGGTGTCAATCCATATCTGCCAAGTGACCCTATGTAGGGGGAAAAGTCCCTATTCTGCTCTGTGTCAGTGTGTATCAGGGATCATTAGGATAGGTGTCAATCCATATCTGCCAAGTGACCCTATGTAGGGGGAACAGCCCCTATTCTGTTCTGTGTCAGTGTGTATCAGGGATCATTAGGATAGGTGTCAATCCATATCTGCCAAGTGACCCTATGTAGGGGGAACAGTCCCTATTCTGCTCTGTGTCAGTGTGTATCAGGGATCATTAGGATAGGTGTCAATCCATATCTGCCAAGTGACCCTATGTAGGGGGAACAGTCCCTATTCTGCTCTGTGTCAGTGTGCATCAGGGATCATTAGAATAGGTGTCAATCCATATCTGCCAAGTGACCCTATGTAGGGGGAACAGTCCCTATTCTGCTCTGTGTCAGTGTGTATCAGGGTCTCTGAGGACAGGTGTCAATCCATATCTGCCAAGTGACCCTATGTAGGGGGAACAGTCCCTATTCTGCTCTGTGTCAGTGTGTATCAGGGTCCCTGAGGACAGGTGTCACTCCATATCTGCCAAGTGACCCTATGTAGGGGGAACAGTCCCTATTCTGCTCTGTGTCAGTGTGTATCAGGGATCATTAGGATAGGTGTCAATCCATATCTGCCAAGTGACCCTATGTAGGGGGAACAGTCCCTATTCTGCTCTGTGTCAGTGTGTATCAGGGTCCCTGAGGACAGGTGTCAATCCATATCTGCCAAGTGACCCGATGTAGGGGGAACAGTCCCTATTCTGCTCTGTGTCAGTGTGTATCAGGGATCATTAGGCTAGGTGTCAATCCATATCTGCCAAGTGACCCTATGTAAGGGGAACAGTCCCTATTCTGCTCTGCGTCAGTGTGTATCAGGGTCTCTGAGGACAGGTGTCAATCCATATGTCAAGGTGTCAATATGTCATATGTCAGGTGTCAATCCATATCCATTGTGATTTAGGAATGTTAGGTGACGTATGCCCTTTATGGATTAAAACCAGACTCTGCATCAACTATGTAATTTTCCATGGGAGTTTTGCCATGGATCCCCCTCCGGCATGCCACAGTCTAGGTGTTAGTCCCCTTGAAACAACTTTTCCATCACTATTGTGGCCAGAAAGAGTCCCTGTGGGTTTTAAAATTCGCCTGCCCATTGAAGTCAATGGCGGTTCGCCCGGTTCGCCGGTTCGCGAACGTTTGCGGAAATTCGCCTCTGCCGAAACAAAAATTTTGTGTTTGCGACATCACTACCCATTAGTGATATGGAAGTGTTTGGATAGAAATTCTGTGTTGGAGACCCTAGCTTTCGGCATTTTGTATAAGGCTAGGATGCCTGCTGTGAAGGCAGGTGAGAAGCCGAATTTATTGAGGACACTTTCCATATATCTCCAATTTAGCCAGTCGATGGCCTTCTCTGTGTCTAGCGCTAAGAGAAGCCCCTCACCTTTGGAGGATTGCATGTGAGAAAGAATATTGAGGACTTTGCGGGTATTATCCGAGTCGTGAGAAAGAATATTGAGGAGTTTGCGGGTATTATCCGAGCCCTGTCTACCCTTCACAAAGCCTGATTGGTCAGCATGAATTATGCATGGGATTATTCCTGCCAACCTATTTGCTAAACTCTTGGCATAGAGTTTTACATCTGAATTCAAGAGGGAGATGGGGTGGAAATGTGGGCATACAGTGGGTGATTTCCCAAGTTTGGATAGGGTAGAAATATGTGCTATTAACATATCGCTCGAAAGGGTGCCTTTGTTATAACATTTATTAAACAGCGTCGTCATGTGTGGAATAAGAAGGTCTGCAAATTTGCTGTAATAAACATTGGAATAGGCCAGGGGCTTTGTTGGCTGGGAGATTTTTTATAGCCTCCGCTATCTCCATGTCAGTGAAGGGAGCAGAGATGAGAGTGATCTCATCTGGTTGTAATTGAGGCAGCTGTACTGAGTGTAAGAAGTTCTGTATAGATTTCAAAGTGAATTTCGGCCTGTTGCCCCATTTAAAATGCCTTTTTTTTTTTTTTTTGCAGAAGAGCACGTGGGCATTTGTACATTTGTTTATTTTTGCTTCTGTGAGAGTTAACCAGCGTTTATGAGGAGAATTTAAACCCTTTACATTGATGAATAGCTGAAGATCGCTGGGATAGTCGCTGAATAATGATCTCTCACGAGGAGCAGGCAGCTCACATGTCCATATTGGTGAGCTGCTAAGCCACATCCCCCCTTGTGTATATTTTTGTGTATATTAATTTGCAGATTTTTCAAGCTGTTTTAGACCTGCACCAACCATAAAATGCATAAATAAATGTATGCATATTTTCATTGGGGGTATATGTACAATATAGTAATTAACAAATGGGTGCGATGGGATGGGGGTTGGGGGAGTTGTCAGTGAAGTGTTCCTTTAAGCAACAACATACCTGAACATTGAAAATGTGTGTATCTAATCTCAGATATCTGGCAAATATATATATATATGATCTTCAATATAAGACAATTCCAAACAATAACTTGTTTTATGGTTTTTTTTCTTTTTCAGCTTTGAAGATGGAATGCTAGGAATGATCATAATCAAACACAGATATCATTGGCTACCCATATGATGATAGTTTAAAAGATATTAAGTTAAAGTAAAGACATGTTGTTTTTCTTTTCAATTTCTCAACCTAAGAGAGATATAGTAATATATTTATATATTATGTATATCTAAATTACATGTCTCCTTATCAAATTTGGAAAACATTTTATTTAAGGGTCATCTTTTATTTAGATTCTGTCTCTAAACACCAAATAAAATGCTAAATTATTCAAATGATGTATGAGCTGATATACACGCAAACAAACACCTAAGAGTGCTAAAGCTATTGTGTATAAATCATCATCACTCAAATACAGATTAAAGTTCTGTAAAAGATTACATGCAATACAGCTAAGTTCTGAAACATATAAATATAGAGTGTGACTGTAGATGCAAACCATTTGGTCGATCCAGTGATTCTCTTGTGAAATCTGAGATTTATTTTGCTTACTTGTTATTTTGAATTGTTGTATATATTCCTTTACTACATCCATTGGAAGACATTTTTCATATTAACTACCCTTTCCATGAAGATTTATGTTCTCGCCTTCAAATAATGTCATCTTGTCCAAGCACTTCGCTTTATATTAAATGCATTTATTACTTTTTATTTGATCCCTTAATGTAGTTAATGGTTTAGAACATCTTATCTCTCCATTTTCGCCTTCCGTGTATCCATGTTAGGCATTTAAGCCTCTTCTCATGCGCATCCTGGTGTTTCTGGTGCCTGGAAAGGCATTTTGATCCATTTATGGCACCTATTGAAGTATTCCGCTCAGCTTTTTCAGAAGGAAAGTCCTATCACTCCATTAATGTGGTTCGGTTAGCTGTTTAATCTGCTCACACTCCTTTTCGAGGTCTAGATCTGGAGACGTTGAGTACTTAAAAGAGGGATCTCTGGTGCAGCCACAGACGTCCGCGACTGCACCGGACATGAGGTGGATCGAGATGGGGCGGCAAACTCAGGGGCAGCCCGGGCGTCAAAAGCTCTAGCTATGCCACGGGGCAATATAACATAGTAGCATAACATTCATATTAGCTGCACAAATGTTTGTAATAATAATAAGCGATTTGTAGTCAAGATGGAGATATGTCAGAATAGAATTAGTAATAATCTTAGATTAGTCAAAATGCACTAACTGACAGTGTGCTTAGTACAAATTAGAGAGAATATGGTCCTGGGGAAGACAGTCATGCTGGCAATGTAAGAGACTAGCAATCAGCACTAGTACCGTAGTAGATTAGATTAACATTAGATATAACCTCAAGTGTAAAAAAAAGCCATACAGCACTATACCAAATTAATTATAGATAGTTTGGTGGGAGAGGGGGACATGGGAGTGCCGAGGGTCCAGATCGCAAACTGAAACTCAAGGAGATCGTCCGTTTCCCCTTAGTTCCGTCCCCGGTAGGCTGCAACAAAGTTCCTGGGCTCTCAATGGAGTAAACTCTGGGGTGAGATAGCGATCCACTAGCCCGGGTTCCTCTGACCAGAGCTGCACATATAAAGTGACGTGGGTGTCAACTAATCAGGTGCAATACCCTAATTTCAACCAAAATGCAGGAGGTCAAGCAATCCATGTCTAGCCAGCTTATAAGTCAAGCTCCACCCCATATATTTGTTTTGTCACTTAATTATAGCTGTTTTTTTGTTATATATATTTGATCTATATTTTAGTAATGGTATTTTTTTTTAAATAATATTATTATATAATATAATAATATTTCTTGATATTTTAATATTTTGAAAAAATATTTAAAAAAATTATTTTAGAAAATTAAATTAAGGCCTCAGTTAAGTGTCAGTTTATTTTGATTTCTTGGTGCTTTGTGTTATTGCTTATTTTTACATTATATTTCTCAATACTCTGACATATTTTCTTTTCTTTTCTCTTCTTCTTTACCACAAATCAGTGTCTTCAGTTCTTTCTTGTTACACTGTTTTAAATTTATTGAAGATCATACATTCCAGGCTAATCATGGAAGCATCACTCATAGGTAGCTCCTCCCCCAGGCAACACAGGACAGGAATTAAAAATAATTAATCAGACTATTTAGGTATAAAAGGCCCCTCCTCCCTTCATACCCTAGTCGTTTTTCCTGTCCTTAGCCAGACAAACAGGGATTACCTTTTATTAAACATGGAAATGTTTTTTTTTTGCCCACCTTCCTGCATTTCCGTGGGTCTACCAAATGAAGTTCAGCCTCTCTTCATTTGAAGAACTCCGTAATCAGCCTGCACGGCAGGACTAACTGAGTTAGGTTTCAGATTAGACCTGAACCAAGCAAGGACTCAAGATTACTCAGATGAAATAGGGGTCGGTGAGTACCTTAAAATTTTCCCCTTAGATAACCCCCCTTCACTTCATTGCATGGATCTCTGGGGCAGTAGGTTTGGAGAAGCCATAGTCAGCTGGCATGTTTTTATTCATCTCTTCAATCTACCTTGTGTTGCTCTGTTAGTGTACTGATGTATTGGACTCAGGATTGTTTGGTTGCTTATGTGGGATTCTTTATTCTCCCTGCTTTCCCCTCTGCAGAATTACCTGCAGTTTGATGTCCCGTCCGTTTCCCTGTAGAGGAAGCAAGGAGGCATGGTTTGATCAGGTTGCGCAATGATGACGCGATCGATGCTCGGCTGCACTTCTCATGCGTGAATCCTAGCATTAAAGAGATAACGTGTCAAAATGTAAAAATGCTTTTTTTGACGCCAGATTTGACAGTCTGTTTCTGTGCAACACCCTGAACCTGTTTCTGCAGTTTTGGACCTTTGAAATTGCTGTCCTGGGCATTTATATCTATATTTCAGGTATAGTGAAATTCTTTGTACTTTGATCATTTTAATTTTAGCTGTATTTATTTTTAGCCTTGCTTATATAATATTTTCTTTTAGTATGGCTTCTCCCTCTGCCTCCAGAAGATCAAACTCTAGAAAAAATAGGTGAGCGAAATACATTATACCATCAGGGGGTTCTTAAAAAAAGTTCTATAATAGGCTAATGAAAAATATTTATGGCCTTATATTTCAGCCGCAGCACAACTCGAGATCTCCCCAGGAAAAATTGAAAATATGGATCTCTCAGGCTATATTGGAAGGCTTTAGGAATACTTCTGAAAGAAGACCATCTAGCAAAAGAACTAGAATTGATACTCAATCATCAGAATCAGAAGTTGACTGAGATGCTCTAGAATTTTAGGAAGAAGAAGAAGAGGACTCACAGGATTCCCCTAGATCCTTGGATGCCAGGTCAATTGATAAGCTTATTACGCTCTTGAGAAACCTTAAGGCTGCCAGAAGAAAGACCTGACTCCCGGGAAGCTGATAGATACTTTGAGGACTTGAAGTCAACCAGACCTACCTTTCCAGTACATTCTGCGATCAAAGATGTTATATTCCAGGAATTGAACAAACCTGAAAAAAATCCATACTGAAGTTTAAGATATCCAGGGTTTATCCGTATTCTTCAGGCAACAGTAAGGCATGGGTTTCTATCCCCAAAATTGATGCTGCAGTCATAAGAATGGATAAAAGAACAACTTTGCCATTTGATTCTATGGCATACCTGAGAGAACCGATGGAAAAGAGGTTAGATGCAGACCTGATAAAAGCATACTTGTCCCTGGGCTCAGCTCTACATTCTGCGGTGGCCTTGACTACATTATCCAGAGCTCTAGAGGTCTGGCTGGAAAACCTTGAAGAGGATATTGAGAGGGGAGTACACAGAGAAAACCTGGTGGAAAGCCTGAAAGAATTTAAGATGGATAATGCATTTTGTTCAGAGGCGTCTTTGGATATTACCAAAGGGTGATTTATTATTTGGCAAAGTGTTGGATGACAAAAGACAGCTGACGGCAAAAAAACCTTTCTACCTCAGGAGAGACAAAAAACAGCATCTTCTTCTGGGAGAAATAAGAGATACACGGATCAGTTCTTTTCCGGGTAGTAGATCTTACAAACTTGGAAGAGAATACACCAGAATTCCTAGCTGGAGAAATTACCAACAGACATATTCTACCAAAAACCCAAGAGGGAAAGGACCTAGAACTTCAAGTAAAATCTTCTTTAGGTTGGCAGGTTCAGATAGGGCAGATTGGTGGAAGACTTCAGTGGTTTTACCCTATCTGAACCCAAAACATCACAGACGCATGGGTGCTCTCCATTATAAGGGAAGGCTACAGAATAGAATTCAAGAATCTTCCAAGAGAAGACATTTTCATACGATCAAGAGTATCAAAAAGCCGAAAAGAACATGCCATGAAAGAATGTGTTCACAAACTTCTACACCAAGGGGTAATAGAGGAAGTCCCAAAAGAAGACCGATACAGAGGTATATATTCTACAGTGTTCCTAGCACCAAAGCCTATGGGGAAATGGAGACAGATCCTAGACATAAAAAATGTAAATTCCATGTTGAAAAAAGAACTTTTAAGATGGAATCCATTTCTACTATCATAAAGAACATAAAGGAAGGAGAATGGATGATGTCTATCGACTTAAAGGACCCTTACTATCAAATACCAATGCACAAGAACCATCTAAAGTTTCTAAGATTCTGGGTGTTGGGAAAACACTTCCAATTCAGGGGCCTTCCTTTCGGTCTGAGTCTAGCCACAAGAACGTTCATCAAGAAACTCGTTACTCTGATTGCATTCTTGAGAAATCAAGGAATTCAAATTTCCCATTATCTAGACGATATACTGATAGTGGGTCCTTCTCGTCAGACAGTTATTCTTCACACTCAAGCTGTCATAGAAATTCTTCAAGCCCGGTTGGCAGATAAACACAGAAAAGAGCGCACTTACACCCTCCCAAATATTTTTTTTTCTAGGAGCAGTAATAGACATCTCAAAAGCAAAGGTCTACTTGTCTCCAGAAAGAGTCAGCAAGATAAAAGACAAAGTCAAAAATACTCTAGGGATCAATTGAACATCAGCAAGGTACCTTATGAGCCTGATGGGCTCAATGACCTCCACAATAGGGTTGTGAAGTGGGCTCAATGGAGATTCAGACCAATCCAAAAATACTTTCTTCGTCAGTTCAACAAAGAAAGGGCAGACTGGAAACAGAAAATATTTATTTCCCCTCGAATAAAACATCATTTAATCTGGTGGGAAGAAGACAGAAACTTATTTTAAGGATTACCTCTGGAAGAACCTCACTGGCAAACTATAACGACGGATGTGAGTTCTCATGGATGGGGTGCCCATTTCAAATCCCTATGGAAACAAGGGAAGTGGACACACAAAGAGAGTCTGCTACACTCCAACCTGAGGGACTTATGTGCTATTCAGAAGGTTTCCTTCCTTTCATTATACAATCATGGGTTCTAATAAGGACAGACAACCAGGCAGTGGCCTTGTATATAAAAAACACCGTGGCACCCGCAGCAGGCTTCTGAGTCTGAAAGCAGTGTATTTTCCAGGTACAGAGAACAAAACGGAAGACTTCCTAAGCAGATCAGAAATCCTTCCTGGAGAATGTAGACTTCACCCGAAGGTATTCAAGGAGATAACTGTCCGGTGGGGCATACCACAGAACGATCTTATGGCCACAGCAGAGAATTGCCAGACTCAGAAATTTTACTCTCTGCATCCACATCAGCTGTCGGCAGGGCAAGATGCCCTATCACAACGTTAGATATTTGATCTGGGGTATGTGTTCCCTCCTCTACCGATGATACATCGCTTCTTGTGCAAAGTTTGGACAGAAGGAAGGAAAGTAATAGCGGTGATTCCGAATTGGCCATGAAGGCCCTGGTTCCCTTTGCTCATCAAGCTGAGCCTGACAGACCACTGGCCATTACCTCTGAGGTCAGATCTTCTGACCCAAGGTCCTGTTTCTCACCCCAACCCAGAGATTCTGAACTTAGTGGCATGGCTTTGGAAAAGGAGAGATTTAAGAACTTGGGTCTCTCTGAAGCAGTAGTTGATACTCTCTTGAAGTCAAGAAAAAGATCGACTTGTTATCATAGGATCTGGGAGACATTCAAGAATTGGGCATCCTCTAAAGCTATTGAAATTGTCAAGCCCACAAATTAGCAAATTTTGGAATTCCTACAAGATGGACTTGATAAAGGTCTTAGCCTTAGTACATTGAAAGTACAATTTTCAACATTATCTGCTCTATGCCACTTTTCCCGGTCTTCGGATCCGCAGATTGCAAGATTCTTTAAGGCTGCCTTAAGAATCAGACCCCCCAAAAGGAATTACTCTCCTCCATGGGATCTTCCGCTGGTTTTGGATGCCTTTACTGAAAGTCCGTTTTCACCTTTGGACAGTCTGAACGCTAACCTGCTTACATATAAAACCTTGTAGTAGTAGCTATAACGTCAGCACGACGTATTTCTGAAATTCAAGCCTTCCCTGTGAATGACTCTTGTACTCAGCCAAAGTAAGATCAATGATCTGTAATAATCTAGATTTGCTTGTACTTTTACTAATGATTCCGTTAACACAATGTATACATTCCATTGTATTTTCTATAAAGACACCAATAAATGTTTGGAATGTTTAACAATGCTGCCACAATAAGAGGTAAAGATGTTTAACAAACCAGCTGATATGTGGGATTGCAGCCTTATTATAGAGCTAGCTTTTCAAACAGACACATTTTCTTTTTTTATTACAAGTTGAATAAAATGACTTTATCATACTATCATTGAAAAGTTATCAATGCATCATAACTCACATTTATTGTAGAATTATATACTATCGTATTGCCAACATGCATAGACTAATCAGTGCATTAGGAGCAGAAGGGGTTATATTTTCGGCATTGAGAGGCCGTGAGTTAGAGGAGCCCATGACAGCTTGAAGAGGGGATCTAGTGACAGATGTGGACGATGCTGCAGAAAGGGCCTGAGTGATTTCTCTCCACAAGCCTGCTGGGGAGAGCCACGAGATAACTCACCAAGTGTAACTCTTCTACAGGCGGGTAGAGAGAAGAGAGGTGCACGGATAAGAGCTCCTCTCCCATACAGGAGAAGATAACTTGGCAATTAAAGCTCTCAATGGCTGACAGCAGTGGACAGCTCTGACACACATCACTTAGGATTTTGCAATCATGTGGGGTTTCAGAGCCTTTTACAGCAGACTTTTGGGTGCTTAGCTGAGATAAGATCTATTGTTTCCCCCACTCTAGAGAGCCTTAATATTCAGACAGATGGTGTTTGAGTGGTTTGGGGATTAGTTTTCTTTGCTTTGTTTCTGTTGTTATGGCAAAGTTTATAGAGTGTGTTTACCTCAAATACAGCATTGACGTGGCATTTATGGTTTTATGACAGATTGTGGGACCGACGGGGAGAATTCTAAGAACCTAAGGGCTAATTTTTATATTAACACTCTGCTAGAGTTCTGATATGAAGGTGATAGATAATAGGAGCTTAGAGGCATTATGGGAAATTACTTCAATCCTTAAAATGCCTGAACATAACTATAAATATGTCATCTTCATTTTTGAACAAAATGTGATCTATCTATCTGTCTGTCATTCTGTCTGTCTTTCTGTCTGTCTTTCTGTCTGTCTGTCTCTTGTGGACAACCACCTATCACTAATTTATATATAATTAGCTCATCATTGTTCCCCAGCCAATCAGGGCCTGTCTGAAGCCCTTCTCTGACCTCACTTCCATGCCATGTTGTGGTTTCAGTAGCCCAAGATGGCATTCTTGCATTCACTGTGTTTTCTGGTTTTGACTTGGCTCTGTATGCTGACTGTCCTTATTTCTGGAATCCTTTCTCCCGGCCCAGTATACTCATTTATCCTATACTCTCTAATCCTTGAACTTGGCTATACTCATTACATTAAGCCGGCCACTCTAATGTCCAGTAGTATGTACTGTCTTCGTATAGGATACTGCTTACTCTTAGCTTGCATGTTGGGGTAAAACCTTAGCATTCCTTTCATAGAGGAAGAAGGTGAGAAAGAGATGTCATTAACATATAGGCCTTGATTTCATATTTCAAGATAAACTTGAAATATTAAAGGGCATATTTTATGGATAAATGTTTTAAATTATTATTTTTTTTAAATTAAAATGCCATAAAATATACCATATATATAAATAATAAATCAATATATCAAAATAGTTTTCAAAATATTAAATCATTTAAACTTATCTAAAAATATGAAATTGAGGTTATAGTCTGAATGCCATCCAACAAACCAAAAATATAGACTTTGGAGAGACGGGACGAAGACAACAGGATGGATACATTGTAAAACAGAGGAATTGGAGTGAGAAACACAATAAATGCATGTTCTGAAACAGACAGAGAGATTAAATAAAAGGGGGACTTATAGACACACCCCAGAAGCGAGACATTTTAAAAAAAGACAGAGACACACAAAAAGAGACAGAAAGAGAGAAAACAGAGCCAACGAAAGAGAGATCAAATGTGCGTGTGGGTGGTTAATAGCATTATGATAAGAATTATTAAAGGGGGCAATGGGTGGTCTTGATGAATTCCCTCTCTTTTTGAAGACTAGACTGATTCATATAGCGAACTGTTAAAGTCAGGGGAAGCAAGATAGATGAGTATAAGCAGTGACTTAAATGCCAAAAAACATAGCATTTCTGGACAGGGATTCAAGTAATGATTTGCTTCACATATGCTGAGGTATTTTCTTTTCATTGTTCCTTTGCCATAGTATATATCCATTTTTATAAAAATTATCTGTCATTTGTTCTCCAATTGTTAGCTTTCAGCTCCAACATTTCTTATATCTTTATATTATTTACTTTAAAGGGAAAACATAATTTATTGGGAAATTAAGCCATTGGGTAAAACATTGAAATTCACTTACAGTTCTGCTCAAAAGTTGCACACCCTTGGGGAATTGGTAATATATGTACCATTTTTTAAAGAAAACATGAGTGAGCAGGCAAAACACATTTCTTTTATTTCGTATGGGATTCATATTCAACTACAGGTTATAACAAAACGGCACAATGATAAAACAAAACATGGCAACAAAGAAAAAAATAAAACAACCCCTAATTAAAAGTCTGCATACCCTTAGTTCTTATTACTGTGTATTGCCACCTTTACTATCAATGACAGCGTGCAGTCTTTTGTAATAGTTGTCTATGAGGCCCCTAATTCTTGCAGGTGGTATAGTTGCCCATTCGTCTTGGCAAAATGCCTCCAGGTCATGCAAAGTCTTTGGTGGTCTTGCATGAACCGCACGTTTGAGATCTCCCTAGAGTGTCTAGATGATATTAAGGTCAGAATACGGTGATGGCCACTCCAGAACCTTCACCTTTTTCTGCTGTAACCACTGGAGGGTCAACATGGCCTTGTGCTTAGGGTCATTATTTATCTATAAAATATTTTACCAGGAAAGATACATTGAGATTTCTCTTGTTTTCAATTATGTCCTGCTGGAAAGTCCAAGAGCGTCCCATGTGTAGCCTTCGTGCAGAAGAATGCAAATTGTCTGCCAGTATAACATACAGCATTCATCTTGTCATCAATTTTCACTAGACCCCTCTCCAAACATAGCGCTTATGGCTGTGACCATAAAGCTCTATTTTGGTCTTGTCACTCCAAATTATAGTGTGTCACAAGATGTGAGGAGTGTCAAGGTGTTGTCGGGCATATCGTAACCAGGCTTTTTTCTGGCATTGGTGCAGTAAAGGCTTCTTTCTGGCAGCTCGTCTATGCAGCTAATTTTTGTTCAAGTATCATCGTATTGTGCTCCTTGAAACAACCACACCGTCTTTTTCCAGAGCAGCCTGTATTTCTCCTGAGGTTACCTGTGTTTTTTTTTTACCTTAAACAATTCTTCTGGCAGTTGTGGCTTAAATGTTCCTTGGTTTACCTGACCTTGGCTTGGTATCAGGAGATCCTGGAATTTTACACTTCTTAATAAGTTATTGAGCAGTACTGACTGGCATTTTTAAGGCTTTGGATATTCTTCCATATCCTTTTCCATCTTTATAAAGTTCCATGACCATTTTATGTAGGTGTTTTGACAGTTCTTTTCTGCTCCCCATAGCTCAGTATCTTGCCTGCTCAGTGCATCTACATGAGAGCTAACAAACTCTTTGACTATTTATACACAGACACTAATTGCAATTTAAAAAGCCACAGGTATGGGGAATAAACTTTAATTGCCATTTTAACCTGAGTGTGTCACCTTGTGTGTCTGTAGCAAGGCCAAACTTTTAAGGGTATGTAAACTGTTGATCAGGGCCATTTGGGTGATTTCTATTATCATTATGATTTTAAAAAAAGGAGCCAAACAACTTCGTGATAATAAATGGCTTTATTTGATCACTATGTATCAATAAAATATTATTTTTTGCATGATCAGTCATATTTTCTAAATCAATGCCAAAATGTCAAAATTTCTGCAAGGGTGCGCAAACTTTTTTTTTTGTTATTCTTTATTTATTATTATTTATTATTTATTATATTTATTATTTATTATTATTTTTCGTGCTCAGTTGTACAAGAAAGGTAATTTAGGCATTTCACGTATAATTTAAATTTTTCACGTATAGATTGGTTTCAATTATTTACGCAACATTTGTGGTTTGTTTCAAGCTGTACAGTGAAATGCTTGTGGTGAGCACATTTGTGTCATGACCATGTTAGGGGACAAGCCCGGGTCTGGCTGGTTTGTAGAAGGCTGGTAAATGGTATGTATTGCTTTCCCGGGATACTACAGGCATGTGGTGTGGTGTACACTCCTTTGTGGTGCAGGAGGGTACCATTCTGCCTAGGGGTCTACGCATGTGCGTTCTTATGTTTGTTCCTTTGGTGCTTAGGTGGTGCCAGGGTGCGTGTATCTCCTAGGTACTGTGCGCGGTGCGCATATGTGTTAGTCTGGATTCTATTCCAGGTGCGATCTGTCATGCATAATGTTACCCCTGGTCTGAGTGGGATGGTTGGGGGGTCTTTGGGACGCCTTTTGACTTCGTAGTGCCTTTTGTTTGTTGCGGGCCTTTTGTTTGTTTGGTAAGCGGGAGTAAATGTGTGGACCCCTTGTGGTCGGGGGTTGTGGTTGCATTCTTGTGTGGGATACTTTGCATGTGTGAGTTTGATGTGGTTGTGATATGTAAGCAAAATAACGTGAACAGAATAACAAAGTAATACAATAGCGAAATAGCAGAGTAACTCTCGGCTGTAGACTCTCATTTGTTGTATCAAAGTCCAGAGCAGGTTCAGGTATTCTGAGGTTGCTGGTTCTTCGCCATTTGGCCCGTTGAGGTGTTGGCTATTATGTCGCAGGTAGTAGTTTGTGTGTCTTCTGCAGTGTGATGTTGTCCCGGGTGAAGTCCCAGTGCAGTCAAGAAGGTAGGGCTCCCATCGGGGAGGGGAGGTTGTGGGTGGTCCCCGCGTGATGGACAAGTAAGGAACCGGTGTTACCCCATCTGTATGGTATGTTGGCTTTGCGCAGGGCAGTCGTCACTGTGCCAAAAGATTTGCGTCTGAGTAATGTGGCCCTGGTTAAGTCTTGGAAAAACAATAGTTTTGCTCCTTAGAATTCTAGTGGCGTTTTGCCTTTCAGGGCAGTCATTATGTGAATCTTGTCGTGTATGGTGACACATCTTAAGATAACGTCCCTAGAGGTGTTAGGTGAAATGCGGACTGAGTTGGTTACTCTGTATATTCCATCCAGTGTTATTTTCTTCGCCACTGGGTGTGTCAGAATTTTCGACAGGAGGCGCAACGTGTAGTGCGGCAGTTCTTCAGTGGTGATGGTGTTGGGTATGCCGCGGATCTTAATGTGTGCGCGGCGTTGTTTGTCTTCTAGGGACATTATTTGTGCTGCTAGTACATGTTGTTCCGTTTGCAGCTGTTGGACCGAGTCTTGCAAGGTGGTTATGTTGTTGTGGACTCTTGCTATGTCCAGTTCTGTGTTAGTGACTCTATCTGTGACCTGTTGCATGTCCCTTTTGATCAGGGCTACATCAGCGGCTAAGAGCTTCTGGATGTCTGCCAGGAGTGCTTTCAGGTCCCCTTTGGTGGTGGGGGCTGAGTCCTCTGGTGAGGTTGGGAGTATGGCTTGTCCCCTATGTCCCTACCTTGGGAGCTGGCTCCGGCTGCAGGTTTGGGTGTGCGGCGGCCCATGTTTGGTGTGTCCGGTGGGGAGAATGCCTGGTAGTCGCAGCCTTCCCCCTGTCTGCCGAAAAGCGCCTCTAGGTTGAGGATTGGCGCCGCGTGGTAGGCCGCGGTTTTGCGCCGCAGCCTAGGTTGCTTGGCGGCTTGGAAGAAGGGCATCTGCCTGTTCGCCCCGTTGCTGTGAGTCTGGCTATGTGCCTTGTTTGGTCGGATGGTCCCTCTTTCGGGTGATATTAACAAGATTGCGGGCGGCGGTCCGGGAGCTGTGGAAAATGGCATCTATACAGGTTGGTCGTCAGGCTCCGCCCCCGGGTACGCAAACTTTTGAGCACAACTGTATAGCATATTTTAAGATTTTGGTCATGTGATTATCCATTTTTTTATAAATTTAAATTAAAGATGCATCAAATGACATCACAGCCACAGCACACAATGCATTAAAGGAAGAGAAACAGAAACATTAAAGTGGCACTGTCATGCCGAACTTACCTTTCCCCAATCACTTCCTCTTCTCTCCCTCTTTTAGAATCTGTTCTTCTTTTCTTCCTATATGATCTAGGAGGAGGGACTACTTTGTTTTATGTATTTTTCCTACGTTTGACCTTCTTTGGCCAAAGGAGGAGCTTAAGTCTGCTCCATTTCCTGTGGTCAGAGTAATTTTCACACAATACTCACCTCTCCTTCTCTTGTGTTCTTGCGTACTTTATTTTCTGTTCGAACGTCCTGTCATTTAAATAGGGTGTCGGCGAATTCACCAAATTTCGCTCTAACAGAAGGAGTACAGTTTGCCTACTTAGTATTAGTAAATAAGATAGACATTCTGCCTCTACTCGCTATGCTATGAGTAGGGGCATGTCGACTAAACAGTGAGAAGCCATAGGCGGAGCTGTGCAAAACGGTGCTGGAATAAAGGTGAGTAAACCCACCTCTTAAAGGCAGGAATGGAAGACTGCCACCTAAAAGGCGATTTTAAAACTATAGGGTCAGGAATACATGTTTGTATTACTGACACTATAGTGTTCCTTTAATTGACGGCTCCAACTGCCAATAACTGCATTCGAGCACAAATACTCCACAATCGGTGCAGCCTGGTCACCAAGGGAACAGATCTCTGTGTTTTCATGTACTTTCCTGAATGTTATAACATACTGTATGATATCGGAGCAACTTCCATTTTGCAACTCCTTAAGCGGAAATTTTCATTAACAAATTGAAATCTCTAAAGCAAAAGGATTTACTTATACCCCTAAATATCTTTACTAAGTACCTTTGTATATTGCTAGAATAATAGCTTATTCTGTTTAATAGTTACAAGCAGGTACTAGAGAATGGGCTGGATTGGTTTGGATGTTGTTCCAACTGTAGGAAGAATAATGAATAACAAAGTTCCCCTTGCCCTATATGAACACTGAAGCCTCTTTCTCCATCCATTTCCTGAAATGTCCACATGCGTGCAGCTGACACCTCGCAGAGGGTGATGAAAAGCTATGTGTTAAGTGAATACAAGGTGGCCCATGTATAGTATATACAGTAACACAGGCGGGCACACCAGCAGTTTGTGTGATTTGCTGTAGCAACCAACAATCAGTCTGTGTTGCTGGCAGAAGAAGAGATAAGACTTAGTGATCACGGATTAGTCTATGAAAAGGCTTTTCTCCCAGCACGTACTGTACCAAATAACATCCCATTAGGTGCTACAATAAGGCATGGAGGCGTGTGCTGCGTGTTATAAGCAAAGTACATTATGGCTGTTGTTCATTAAAATGGAATCATTTTCTAAAACAACACATCACATGCTTATCAGGAAGCCTCGTTCGGCCTTGTACTTCGTGCTCAACCAGAATGCATCGTTTCTTATATAGGGTTATCATAATTACCTTAAAATGAGAATCCTTGTAGCAAACACATTATTATTGCAGCACACCATTAAATTTGGAATACTAGTAGTCATTATTTAGTGCCTATCAGTTAACAAGACGTGTGGAAAGCCAGTCTAGCTTGCTGAGGATGGTGCAAGCTTAGAATGTTCATGTAAGGTTCAATAAACGATGGGCTAACACTTCTGTTCCCAATAAAGTCATTCACATTTTTATTTGCTTTTTAGTATAACTATTTGATTACATATTATATGTTTTATTATACCTTTGTTGAATTGTATAATAAAAATATAAAGTTGTTACATGTTGTGCAAGAGGAGACTGAGAGGGTCAGATAGCAATGACCACGACATGACGCTCAAGGAGTACACGCTTTCGATTCCTGGGTTTCCAATAATAGCAATTAACACTAAGCAGTGCCGACCCCTATGTAATTTCAGCATGCCAGGAGTCACTGAGATAGCAAAGTAAAACACAAATTAACCATATCCTTTTAGAAAATAATCAAAACCTTCTACAATAGGTCAAATTAACAGGGCCAGGCCAGCTTCACCAACCACTTGTAGTGATTTTCCTATATTTAGATTATTGTGTCCACATGGTGAAATGTTTTATGTCTATGGATTTAATGAGTATATGTTCCCTATACAAGTCAAGACAAAAAGGAATTGGGGGCACACCCAGAACATGCATTTTGTAGGAATGGTGCTGCCGTAGTGACCAAAGTTCATACATAATACAGATTAAGTTACAGCGCACACATACAAATAAATATTTAAATCTTATAAGGCTACTTAAAATCGCCTATCTCAGCAAACAAATATGGGGATTCAGTCCCACCCTATGGTCATATTGTGTTAAGCCCACCACTACTTCACAGTACCATAATATCGGTGGATCCGCCACTCATTCCAAACATGTTGATATTTACAGTTGCAGGTCTTTTAAGAGCAAAGGGGCCTGGACGGGATGTAAACTGTAAAACTGAGAAGAAGCTAAAAATCCTTCCCCACAGCACCTTGACAACATTTTGTACTTCTGAAACTTTTTTTTGTGCAAATAAAATCAAACCCAGAGTCATGTAGCAGAAATTGATCAGGAAGGATAGGTGATGATCCCTTAAAGGACCACTATAGGAACCCAGACCACTCCAGCTCAATGAAGTGGTCTGGGTGCCAGGTCCCCCTAGTTTTAACCCTGCAGCTGTAAACATAGCAGTTTCAGAGAAACTGCTATGTTTACACTGCAGGGTTAATCCAGCCTCAAGTGGCTTTCTCACTAACAGCTGCTAGAGGCGCTTCCGCAATCCTCAAAGCAAAAATTGCATTGAGGACACGCTGGACATCCATAGGAAAGCATTGAGTAATGCTTTCCTATGGGTGGTTTGAATTCGCGGAGAGGTCACCAGCGGCGAGGGAGCCCGGCACTAGATTAAGGTAACCCTTTTTTTATTAAGGTTTAACCCCTTCAGCCCAGCGGGAGGGTGGTCCTGAGGGAGTGGGGCCTAATAACCCTATAGTGCCAAAACAAGTTAGTTTTCCTGGCACTATAGTGCTCTTTTAATAACTACAGAAAATAAAACATGCATAGTCATTAACTAAATAGTACATTTTGGGAAATTCAAGAAAATGCAAAAAGAATTTCAAATTTTGCGCTAATAGTAAAACTAAAAATATTGCTGAACTGTTATGAGTTGGACTCCTGTGGCCTAGATTGTAAAATTTACTAACTATTCCCCTTTATTTACACTTTAGTGAACGTCCCTGATAGATTATAATTGGATTGTTTTCCATAGACACCAACAATGTGAGTTAAGTATTTTTGTTTGCCTATTATTACAGTACCTCACTGTCATGAAGATTTACATTTGCATTTGTTTGCAAAGAAATGTTTCTTTAAAGACTTTCTCAGCATTTCTACTAATCCAGTTTTGTTGTTTATAACAAAACTTGTACATTTTGGCTTCTCTTAAACATACGTACTGGTCAACAGTCAGTTTTATAATCAAATAAGGTTTACAATGTAATTCCATTTTCACATTAGGCAGAGAGCCCTTCTAAATTAAGGGGAGTTTTATCAGGAGCACATGCTAGGAGATTAAATAAAAATGGAGAATTGAAGGGAAACCAAAAAAGTATTAAGTGATTTCGCAATGAAGTAAGTAAATGTTTCATGGGTATGATATGACTTTGCTGTTTGCAAAATAGAGCTATATAGATAGATAGATAGATAGATAGACAGACAGACAGACAGACAGACAGACAGACAGACAGACAGACAGGTAGGCAGGCAGACAGACAGACAGGTGGATGAATAGATTAAGCTATAATAAACTCATAATGTAAGTTTTTGATTTGCAGAATTAGCTCAAACCCATTTCTTACAACCATGCATGTAAAACTGTTATCTTTTAAGTGCACTGGTATACAACAGAGCCCAGCGCACACGTAGCTTTTGGGCGCATGGTTATGACAATCACACCACCAGTCATATAAAAGCCCAATCTGCCCTAAACACAGTGCCCTGTTGTGGTTCCTAGTGTGCCTTGTGTCACTAGTGTCCTCTTAGTGCGTTCTTGTAACCCTTTTGTGATAGTTCTTTGGTTTTGACCTGTCTTGCTCTCGACTATTCTGATTTCTGGTTTCCCTGACTCGGCTTCGTTCCTCGTTTTTGTGTATTTCTGTCTTTCCTTGACCTTGGCTTGTTTCTGACGTTTCTTGTAGTTATCTCTTTTATCCGGCTATTTTAAGGACAGGCTTAGGGACGTTCTTTCTGTCTCTGTTTCTACTGGTGGTTTTCACTCTGCATGTTGGGTTAATTATTACAATGATAAAATTAAGAATGTACATTTCTTGCAGAAACGTAGCGTGAATAACTTTGCGATAATAGTCTTCTTTATTTATGTTAGAGTCAGATAGCCATCGGCACAGAATAGCCGATAGCTTAGCCTATTGCCCAGACTTTATGGTAACATCATCAATTTACTAACATGAACGCTAAACAAATATATAAACAAATAAAGGATCCTTTGACAACATGTGCATATCAGAGATACAGTACATTATTACTACGTGGTGTTATGTGCTTTGTAACAATACTACTTATACATTGAAGATTTTCTCAAGGATTTTAAGACATCAGCAAATCGGTTGTGATGGAAGAATGCTTCAACCTGACTTTGTCACTTACTAATTGTCTGACGTCATATCAGAGCTGGGGTTCCTTACCAGATATAAATACAATTGAAAGGGACACTACCAGCACCATAATCACTACAACCCTTCTAGTGGTTAAATTACCAGGACTGTCCTGGCACCATCCCATGCAACATGTCAAACTCTTTTAGCACAATTTATCACCTTTCCTAGTTTCTGCTTGGTGTGTGCCCTACATCTGGTCTTCTCTATTTGAAGAAGTCAATTTAGAGCAAAGCAGGACCAATACAGGACTGCAATCATTGGTTTAAAGCATCAGCAGAGTGCTCTCAACCAAGGATTGCAGTTGCTCTTAAAGAAACATTTGGCTTCTTCTGCTGAAAAGGCCAGATGGGGCAGATGCACTACAGGTCCCCGACCCAGGTGAGTTGTGAAATCATGGTAAAATGATTACTGTGGGTTACTTGGAAGTACTGGAAGATCAGTTTTTTGGCTATCCTTACTACCGGACCAGAAAAACACGTAACAGCACCAAAATGGCAAAACCATGATGGACCAGATGGGCCATGTTTTAGTCTTAGTTTGGCAATGTTATTTTGTTAGACCAGGTTCAAACAATATGAAGATAGACTCTTTCATAAAATACAAGTGCATCGTAAAAAAGTTTTAAAATGTTTTAAATGAAAAGACAGCATTCACAGAATCCACTTTACCTGAGCAGGCACAAGGAATTACAATGACACGTTCATCAAAACATCGGTTAGTCAACCAACATCCAGAACTACTTCTAAAATGATCTACAGTCTTTCTACTAACCGAGGCTGCAAACAATGCTTCATGATACCCGCTTGGGGTGTGGTAGAGAGACAGTCACTTGAAATAAATAGAATACAACAAGGTTAAAAGGAAACAAGAGTCAGCCATAAGGAAATGGGTATTTTCTTAGATATGCCCAAGACAGTTTTACATACTGTTGTGGTCGTGGATGTTTATGCATTTGTACTATATGTGTTCTGTGTGATGAGTATGGGTAAATGTGCAGCATGATTGTAGATCAATGTTTTTTATGCTGCAGCTTTTTAAATATCATTGTAATATTTAAACCACGTGAGATCAAGTGTGCTTAACTTTGCATGTATAAAGATTGAATTGGCATACATACAACACAACAAACTTCTAATTAATCATGTCAGTGTCGCAGAGCAGCGTAATACACAAAATGAATGTCAGAAGAGCTAAAAAAAAACAACATACATGAAAAAAACGTTGGGTCCTGTGGAACTTTATCATAACTGGACAGTGGACATATAAGTGGCCCATACCCCAACTTGTTCAGTAAGATGAAGGGTAATAATTAATGTGCCAAGAAAAAACATTCTCTCATGAATTGCCGGTAATGTGTAGAGATGTACAAATGTAAGCCCATTTTGGGGGCATGATTTGGGTTGGCAGCACAGTGGCAAAATTTATTGATAGTCTTGGAAACCAGCTATCTCCCATTATACTCTTTTTAGAGTCCCTGGAAGTAACAAAACCCAATGCTTATCAGTCATTAGTGGAGATATTAGAGCTGCAAACTAGCCACTACTCGTTAAAGTTAGCAAAAGCCTATTTTGTGATTAAAAGCTAATCTGTAAAAATCACTAACAATGGAAACAAATCCGTAGTCGATTTTATTAAAATTAAATTAACGTAAATTCCCTAGATGAAAGGTGATGCCATGTAAAAAAAAAACATTAACAGCAACTCAATAATGGTAGTGGAATGGGTCAGTTAAAGTTCTATTGGCATTACTCAAAATATTCCATTTCCAAAGATATGTTGGGTGCAGCCATGAAAATCCATGTAAACCATCTGCTTCAGTAAAACTAATGATCACTAAACGACACATTAACATCATATTTATTACTGGAAATGTCCATTAAAATTAGTATTATTAATATTATAAACATTTCTGCAATAGCCCAGCCAAAATCAACACTATAAATAGGATTGACAGAGCACTTTAGGGCTGTCTCTGGTCCAAATTTCTTCTTATTGAAGCTGCTTCCTTGTGTGTGTGAAAGTTATTCCTACTTCAGCTTTGTTTACATAATTAGCTAAAATAAGTTAGCATTCTTTGAGGAAGGGAGTAGGATATGTTGTGTTTCTGTGCTGTTTTAAGAAGTCAGGCTATGATTTATATAGAGGTAAAAATGTCACATTCTAAAAATGTCTCTGCATTTATCAAGCTATGACTAACTAGCCCATTAATTGCAGTGCAGACATCTTCCTGCTATCTAAATAGTAGCACATCTCGTGTTTTTTTTCACCGTTTAATAATTCCAAAGAGGGTTATAGCTGTAAAACTAAGGGGTTTATTCACAAAACCAAATTGCAATTGGCTGGTAATTAAAAGTGAAATAAATGTGTTGTTTACATTTTACACCAAAATAGCCAAACTCCTGGCACCATAATCTCTACAGTGCATTGTAGTGGTTATGGTGCCTAAACTAAATTATCTCAGGTAATAAAGGTCAATCTGTCTGTCTCTACCGTTTCAACAGTTTTCAACACATGCATTTTCTTTGTACCCTACACTATGTCAAAGCTATTTCCCTCTTACACATATAGGTATTAAATTAAAATGTGGCTTGAGCTATGAGGTGCTGTCTGCACTGCAAGGAGATGTGAATCCATTTACATTTGCCCTATTTACTTATACTAGGTAATGGCTAGATATACCTAACAACAAACAAATAGCAATAAACGTATACAATAAGTGTGAAAGTGCACTTAAAGTGTAACCTCTTTCCACCATTAGATATGAAGATATATGGAGCCCTAGAGGTGCCAGATAAAATATCTCTAGTACACAAGTTACTAGTTCATGCCCACAGATAAGTACAGTGTGGCCACAAGGTCGTGTACAAAATAATTAAATAATTAGAGTGCATAACATTAATAACTCGGGCACGCTAGCTACTATATCTTGGGCACTGGAGGCCCTCATACTATAAGCAGACCATAAGGCACCCGAATCAGAAACCTGTCAGTAGGTTACGTGTACGGGCAATTAACTAGGTCAGACACTCAAACTATTTAAAGAAACACTGTAGGCACCCTGGACAGTTCATGTTATTAAAGTAGACTGGGTGTCATGTGCCCCCTGTTTTAACCCTCCAACTCAGAACATTGATGTTCTGCATGTTTTCATTGTAGGGTTAATCGGTCTCTGGTGGCCATCATGCTGTCAGCAACTAGAGGCACTTGCATAAATAGCTGAGTAGTGCATTGGGAATATACATTTGTATTTCTTTTTTTTTTTTAATTCTTTTTTTTTTGAGTGCAGAGTTAAGTACAGGGGTAAACAGTGACTTGTTCAGTATTACATTTCACATTAAACATTTGGCGCAGGTAGTCAAGAGGTACTGCACTTTTTTTTATAACAAGATAGGAACACAAGTAAAACAGGTTATGGCATAGTAGTGATGTACAAGGTTTATACAGTCGAGTGTCACACTAGGCTGGTTTGTCGAGGCTCTAGGCGGTTTAGCGGTGCTAAGTTGCGATGAGGCGTTTAGCAAAAAACATACATGCTTAGGCTAAAGAATTGACATTAACGCTTAAATGGTTGGTGAGATGCCTTATTAATATATAGGAAGTTGAATAGGTAAATGGTACACATGCTTAAACAGAAAGATTTGAAACTAAGATGATGTAAAACTCAACTTTTGTGTGTCAAGGAAATCATGAGTGAACAGAGACAGGCATAGTAAATTAAAATAAACTGACAGGCTATACATGCTGCCTAAAACACTTTAGCTTTGAGATAATATTGCAGGGTTATTCAAAGTACAAGTAATGGGTTATAGGCTAGGTGTCACATGTAAACTGAGTGTAACTTGTAGCTAGATGAACAATGAGCATATTATGCAATACAACAAGATGTGGTACCATTGTATCCCTGCCCACTGTGTGCAGTTGCCCAGTTTAGGATTTCTTTTTCGATGGCACAGAGAAATGTGGTTGCAATAAATGCTATTCCTAAACATATGGTGAGTAAGTAATTGCGAGGGGCTATGAGACGGTAGGCTGCATGGAGGGTGCCGCCCGAGTCCCTTCAATGGTGTCGGTTACCGGCGCTGGGCTAAGTGTGGGGCCCGGAGGGTTCCCTTTGCTTGCTCCTGGTGTGTCTCCAGTCCTGGGTGCCTCTGCAAGGTATGGGTTGCTTGGTGCTTTTTGTCACGTGTGCCAGGCCAGATGGTGCACGTATACTGCCGTGGACTCTGTAGCCTGGTTCCCGCTCTCTTGGCAGCCGCCATCTTAGGTTGAGCCCTGGGCCTGCTTGGTGATCGGGCAGAGCCTCCAAGCGTGGCTATGTGGCTAGGACCGGGATCACCCCCCCCCCCCCCGTTCCTAGGGGGGGGGATCGGGACCGGGTCCGCCGGTGTTCCATGCGCTTGTTGGGCTCCGTTGGGCAGGATAGTGGAGCGGCGGCCGTCCACTCCACTCACCGCCAGGCAGGCGCCCACCTGGCGTAGCAGGGGCCTCTCCTCCGAGGGACTAAAACCCTTGCGGCAAGCCTCTCCTCGGCTCCGGTAGCCCGGTAGCCCATGTGTATCGAGGGTCGCAGATGGTGAGCATTTTTTCTCCCGAGAAAGCAGATTAATGGGATCGTGTTGTGCGGTAGCTGCTCTCCCCTGAGGCCATTCGGCTCGGCGGCCGGCCCCGCCCCCCATACATTTGTATTTCTAAAGTTATACTGTTTCTTTCTTTATTTATTTATTTATTTAATGCGCACAAAATAGTTAATGCGTGCACACAAGTTAACTATCTGGTGCACATGCTGTACTGTCTCATGGGCATGATCTACTAAATAGTGCGTATTAGATAACACAGCATGCGTACAATGTAAAAAATGCTATGCTGCACCTCTGGAGTTTCAAAAAGATGAGGGAACAAGCTAAATATAAAAGTTGTTGTATTGTTGCTAAACATTTCATTGGGTACTTTATTTGTTTGCTGGGAGCATAAAATGGACCATTAAGATGGTTCTCCCACTTTGAGACAGGGGACTTACTGGGATCCTGATAATTGTTTATTAACATTTTACCTTACATAAATCAGATAAAGTCATGGAAAGCATTCGGCCGGTCCCACCAAATATAGAGAGTCTGCTAGACTACCAAGTTTTTTTATTTACCTCTATTCCACAGCATAAATGGATGTAATATCCTGAATTGCAAGTTAATTATGTCTATTCTATTATTAAGTGGTGGAGGGCATGAAATGCACCAAGTCAGAAAAGAATTAAGATCCCACGGGTCCTTAGGTATGTTACTGATATGGGGCCCTCCATTCAATCTTCCCATACGCATGGTTCTGGGGCCCCTGTCTAACCCTGGGCCCTAGGCAGTCACCTAAGGCCCTTATGGTTAATCCTGCTCTGTTTCAAGTGCCTGCTGTGTTTATTTTTCCTAAAATGTTATGAACTGTGCTATTCTTTGCACAATAAATATAGTTGGTGGAATAAATTTCTTCTACGATGGCTATTGTAGGGTGCTGACTACTTTTGGCTGTTTATGTGACATATCTGTAAAGATAGCGCCACCTAGTGTATGTTTAGAGTAATGTTTTCTAATGTGCTATGAATGGCCAAGCGAAAACAAGATAAAACACAAGAAAATATAATAAACACTTATTTTAATGTTTCTTTGTTACCAGTTAAATATGGTGCTAAAAATATTTCATGCCATTCATAAAAGACTGTGATGCAATTCTATAACATTGCTTATCCAGATACCTTAGAATGGCCAATTCAGGGACTAGTCCAGGGGTCCTCAAAAGCTGTCCCCTCCCCCCCCCCCCCCCCCCCAGATGTTGCTGAACAACAACTCCCATGATTCTTCGGGTATCTATGCAATTCAGTTGAGTTGTAGTTCAGCAACATCTGGAGGGCCGCAGTTTGAGGACCCCTGGACTAGTCTATATTGTCAAGTCAATGCTAGATTGTGCTGTAAAGAGAATACTTTCTATTAATCCAATGGATTCCCTGTTCTTTCTCAATCAGCTCTTTTACCATTTTCTTAGCATTGTCTTCTAACTTTGGCTCTTTGGGTTTTTACATATAGTTACCCTGTACTGCCACCTTGTGGGCAATACAAATATATTAAATGATATTGAATATTCATATATGGGCATTGAATCACAGCCCTGACTATGTATATACCAAAATGAAATAAAGCAAACTTAGATGCAAAGGAATTATTTGCAGTAAAAGAACTGTGGGTATGGGGAAATGTCCAGATTACTCATAATACTGCATAGG
Source organism: Pelobates fuscus (assembly GCF_036172605.1). NCBI lineage: Eukaryota > Metazoa > Chordata > Amphibia > Anura > Pelobatidae > Pelobates > Pelobates fuscus. The sequence goes on along the minus strand of NC_086319.1, from coordinate 282,761,660 downwards.
CAGCCTGCTAGAACACCTTGTGCCCTATTTGGGCCTGGAGCGCCAGCTCTTGGCTGTGAGGGTATATCCTTGAGCAGACATAGAGGTCACAAAGATCTCCCTGCTGGCCCAGTGTCCTGTCACTGACTTGAAGGAGGTTTGAGGTCTGCACTTGTATCCACTGCAGATCACTTTAACAATTCCCTTGCAGTTCCCCAGTGCTTCCCAATGACTCAAAGTGCCACAGCCAGCTCTGAGTTGTTAAAGTGATTTGCATCTGATATTGGTGCAGACCACCAGGGAAAGGTAAGCAGGAAGGGGGCAAACACACACACACACACAGACACTACACATGCAACACTCCTCTAAACACACATGACACTTTGACTCCTCAAAACACAAAATTCAGCCACTACACATACTCTCACACATATACAACACCATATACATGCACTTCTCACAGAACAGAGCTTTGGAGGGGGGGCATCCGGCCTAGAACCCTGGGCAATTTTAATCTGCCTCTGCAAATGTCAGCTGAAGATATTGATGGGGTTTGGTTATAAGAGGGTTGAATCTTTGATAAAGGACAATGTAAAATTGAACACTGTTTTTATAAGAGGTTCATGTCTGATGTATGACTGTGTATTTTTAGACCGTTCTATAATGTTGGTCTGTCAGTAATAATGACTCATTTTGAGTGTCGTATTTGTGCATAACTAACACTAAATTTTGTTTCATAATTGCTATTTCTTTAGCTGTAATACCAATAGTAATACACCCCCTCAATATAGAGTAGGTTAAATGTATTCTGAACTCCAGTTTGCATGAAACAATTACATACTGCTGTGCTTACTGTACATGGACAGAATAACTGCTTTAATATAAAAACAGGAAATTATATCATCACCCAGGTCTTAGAACAGCTACATGATTGAATGAACTCCTACTTACAGCCAACAGGACATAAGAAGAGAATAAACTTCATCTTGTGAGACAGTATGAATAAACAAACTCTGTTGAAGAGGCAATAACGCATAATGTCAATTTATTTAAAAAGCATGTAGAATATGTGAAATATGTATAAAAGTTACAAAAAGTTTTTTTTCTTTCATCATTCGAGAAAGTATGTATTTTACAGTTTATTTCCATCAGATTACAGCTTCGATTTAAGTCCAACAGTAGAAGAATCTTTTTCTAGGTTCTCTTCTAAAGAGAAATGTAAATAGATCTTCCATACTTGCCTTCTGTGATTTACTCTTTTATAGTATTGTATGTAGACTTATTTTCAGAAACCTATGTTACGGTAGAAGGTCACGTCATGAAATAAGTCGTAGGTTTTGGAGACAATTTGACATTTGCAGATGTTGCCTACAAGTTCTATTTACCACAAAATGATCTGAAATAACTAATCATGAATGTGTGTTATATTTCAGAATATACTCCAAAATCCATAAAAGATTTCTTTCAACTAGATCTCGCTTAGAGTCTGCAAGACTCCATGGTTACTCCACACTGTCTTTTTTCATGGACCATTATTAGAAGCACTCATGGCTTTTACAAATCCCTGGATTTCTTTCTCAAGGAGCTTGTTCCTTTTTTCAGCATCATCTCGAGACCGTTCGACATTCTGCAGGGCTATTTCCAGGGCCATACGTTTATTCTTTTCTTTCTCCAGTTCCTCGTTTAATTTCACCACTTTTTTCCATGCCTCATAATTGTCTTCCTGTAGACTGTAAAAACATATGTATAAGTGGCATGTGTTGACATACAGGTTGGATGGTATGCCATCCCTCTCACAGAGAGCTCATTCATAAGCTACATTGATTTTGTAATATTTGTTATTGACAACCTCGTTGTTATTGCAACTGTGTTACAGGTTTTCAAGAAGACCAATATAATAACTAATAACTGTAACACCAAATGGCATATATGAAAAATGAGTAAACGTTAATTGGCGGATTTGGAGCTCCCACATGAGAACATGGAAGAGGGAGTGAGCTGGACATTACATATAATAAATGTGAATGATACAATGTTATTTAGACACAGTCTCTCTACTGCTGCAGTGTGTATATTGGATCATTGGGTAGAATGGTGGGGTCTGTGTCTTCTTCATTTTGTGCTGTTAAACCTAGAACGAGACAGGAGGGGCTCTGGTGTATGTGGATTTTACAAATAAAGAATATATAATAAGATAATGTTTATGTTAAGTAAGAAAACCATCTGCACTTTGTATGTGTTCTTTGTTTGCAGAAAAAGTGAGTTTGTACATGTGAATTTGGTAGATATTGTATAAGCATTTTTCTTTGCATTTTACTTTCCCTTTTAGGTCATCTGTTTTTTTGTTTTTTTTTGGGGGGGGGGGGGTTGTAAGGTCATTATTATATCTAGTTTAGGGTTCAGTTAATAAATCCTTATAAGTTATTTTTTTTTCTGACACTCCGTTGTTGAGATGTATCACTACTAGGGTAACATCACAGCAATATTTATTAGGAGAGGTTTATCAGGGTCATAACAGGTGCTATTTTATACAAAATAAAGAGCCATCACCATGGCTACCAATCAGTAGGTACTAGTGAGCAAAAGGCCCTGGTGCAAGATTTTTTGGGGCCCCCTATTGCTACAGAAGATTAACCTCTAATTCCCCCAACAGGTTCTCACTTACCACAGCCTAATACCCAACTTTACACTCACTAGACCCTACATCCCCATACCAGTTCCATAGTTACATGGTTACATAGCTGAAAAGAGACTTGCGTCCATCAAGTTCAGCCTTCCTCACATATGTTGTTGCTGTTGATCCAAAAGAAGGCAAAAAACCTAGTCTGAAGCGCTTCCAATTTTGCCACAAACTAGGAAAAAATTCCTTCTTGACCCCAAAATAGCAGTCAGATGTCTCCTTAGATCAAGCAGCTATTACCCCACTAATTAGAAATTATATCCCTGTATGTTATGTTTTTGTAAGTATTTATCCAATTGCAGTTTAAACATCTGTAGTGACTCTGACAAAACCACCTCTTCAGGCAGAGAATTCCATATCCTTCTTGCTCTTACTGCATAAAAACCTTTTCTTTGCCTTAGATGAAATCTCCTTTCTTCCAGCCTAAATGTGTGACCTCGTGTCCTATGTATAGCCCTGTTTATGAATAGATTTCCAGATAAAGGTTTGTACTGGCCCCGAATATATTTGTATAAAGTTATCATATCCCCTCTCAGGCGCCGTTTTTCCAAAGTAAACAGATTTAATTTTTTTTAACCTTTCTTCATAACTAAAATGCTCAATTCCTTTTATCAATTTGTAGTTCGTCTCTGTACTTTTTCTAGTGCCATGATATCTTTCTTTAGAACAGGCGCCGAAAATTGCACAGAATATTCAAGGTGTGGTCTTACCAGCGATTTATAAAGAGGCAAAATTATATTTTCATCCCGAGAAATTATGCCCCTATTTATACATGACAAAACCTTACTGGCTTTAGCAACTGCAGATTGACATTGCATATTGCTGCCTAATTTGTTGTCTATAACAATTCCCAAATCCTTCTCGTGTGTTATCCCTAATTCACTACCATTTAGCGTGTAAGTTGCTTGTGCATTCTTAACCCCGAAGTGCATAACTTTGCATTTCTCTATGTTAAATTTCATCTGCCATTTTAGTGCCCAGTCCCCCAATCTATCCAAATCCCTCTGCAGCAAAGCAATATCCTGCTCACATTTTATTACTTGACAAAGTTTTGTGTCATCTGCAAACACTGATACATGGCTTTCAATGCCTATTTCTAGATCATTTATAAATATGTTAAATAGAAGTGGTCCCAAAACAGAACCCTGAGGGACACCACTTACCACTTTTGTCCAGCCTGAAAATTTACCATTAATTACAGCTCGTTGTACTCTATCCTTAAGCGAATGTTCTACCCAAGAACAAGAATATTCATCTAGACCAATTTCTTTTAGTTTGAAGACTAACCTATTGTGAGGAACTGTATCAAATGCCTTGGCAAAATCCAAGTAGATCACATCCACTGCAACACCCTGATCTATACTTCTACTTACTTCTTCGTAGAATGCAATTAGGTTAGTTTGACATGACCTATGTTTCATAAAACCATGCTGATTATAACAAAGTTCTTCACAATGAATTCCTGAATATTATCCCTTAATAGCCCTTCAAATATTTTCCCAGTTACAGAAGTTAAGCTCACAAGTCAATAATTTCCAGGCAAGGATTTTGAACCCTTTTTAAATATAGGAACAACAGCTGCCTTCCTCCAATCCTCCGGTACAACACCTGAAACAGAAGAATCTTGAAAAATTAAATACAGAGGTTCACTTATTTCCCCACTTAGCTCCTTAAGTACTCGTGGGTGAATACCGTCAGGCCCCGGAGCTTTATTTACATTAATTTTCTTTAATAGCTGTAGCACCTTGTCTCGAGTTATCCAATCACAAGTTATCTGCAAGTTTTTTGCAGCAATCGTTTGCATATCTCTTGCCATAGGATCCTCATTAATATATACGGAAGAAAAATAGTTATTTAAAATTTCTGCTTTTTCCTGGTCTTCATTAGCTAATAAACCCAACTCTGTTTCCAGTGTAACTACACTTTCATTTTTTGTTTTTTTAGAATTGATGTACTTTTGGGGGTTGGTTTTGCATTCTCTAGCTATCAATTTCTCATTTTCTAGTTTAGCCACTTTAATTGCCTTTTAGCAAGCGTTATTGGCTCCCTTATATCTTAAATAGGATGCCTCTGATTTGTCTGATATAGATGCTTTAAATGCCCTTTTCTTATTTTTAATCTCTTGTTTTACTTCTCTACTAAGCCACATTGGTTTTAATTGGATTCTTTTATATTTATTACCCAATGGTACATACTGAGAAATGTACCTTTCTAATATTTGTTTGAATAGTTTCCATTTATCCTCAGTGTTTTTTTTATCACTAAGGAGTTTATGCCAGTTGATATGTTGTAGAGCTGCCCTAATCTTATTGAAATTGGCTTTTTTTTAAATTATATGTTTTAGTATACCTCACTTGCTTTTGCTTTTTTCAGTTTATTTCAAAATTTACCATATTGTGATCACTATTTCCCAAATGCTCCCCTACTTGAATATTGGTTAAAAGATCAACATTGTTTGTTATGACGAGATCCAGACAAGCATCCTAGTTGGTGCTTGTACCAGTTGTGACATAAAGGTGTCATTTAACACATTCGAAAACCTGATTCCCGTTGCTGAAGTACTAGTCCCTCTTCCCAATTTATGTCTGGGTAATTAAAATCTCCAATAATTAACGTGTTACCTCGATTTGCAGCTCTTTCAATTTGCTCTAACAGCTGTCCTTCCTCAATAATATTTTCATTTGGTGGTTTATTACATATCCCAACCAATAATTGATTTCCATTTGTTTGCCCCAAGCAGATATCTACCCATAAAGCCTCCACATTTTCCTCATCACACTCCACATGCCTAAGATTTGACTTTAACTCATGGTTGACATATAAACATACCCCACCACCCTTCTTGTTTTTCCTATCCTTCCTAAATAAAATGTACCTATTTAAATTAACTGCCCAGTCATGTGTCTCATCCCACCATGTTTCTGTTATGCCTATTATATCATATTGTTTAGTGTATGCTATTACCTCTAGTTCTCCCATTTTGTTATATAGGCTCCTTGCATTAGTAAGCATACATTTAATATTATCATGAGTCTTTTGTACTTTTTGTGAATTATCAATATTACATAACTCCTCTGTTCTGAGCTTTCCCCTCCCCCATCTCCACCCCCTTTGTTCTGAGCTAAAGCACATCTCCTTTCCATCCTATCTCCATTTTCTAGATTGCTTTGACCCTCCCCCCCTACCACTAGTTTAAAATCTCCTCCAACCTTCTAGCCATCCTATTCCCCCAGCACAGCAGACCCTCTTGCCAGTGGCGTACATACCGGGGTCGCAGGGGTCGCTGACGCGACTGGGCCCGGCCCACCAGGGGGCCCGGTCGCCCTGCGACCCAGGTATGTACCCACAGGGCCAGCCTCTTCTGCTGGGGGGCCCAGGAGCCGGCCACCTCAGGGCCCCCCGAGGCTGGCCCTGCTGTCACCCGGCTGGCGGGCGTGCGAGGGAGCACTGTCCCCTGAGTGCTCCCTCGCGCACCGCACTGAAGCCGGGGCCGGAAGATGACGTCATCTTCTGGCTCCGGCATCAGTACGCGGCGCGCGAGGGAGCTGAAGAGGGAGCACTCAGGGGACAGTGCTCCCTCGCGCGCCCGCCAGCCGGGTGACAGCAGGGCCAGCAACACCACTGGACCCCAGGGAATCCCCTCAGCTCTTCCACAGGTAAGAAGGCTGGGGGGATTAAATAAAAAAAAACGTGTGAGTGTGTTAGTGAGTATGTTAGTGTTAGTGAGTGTGTTAGTGAGTGTGTAAGTGAGTGTGTTAGTGAGTGTGTTAGTGTTAGTGAGTGTGTTAGTGTTAGTGAGTGTGTTAGTGAGTGTGTGTTAGTGAGTGTGTGTTAGTGAGTGTGTGTGTTAGTGAGTGTGTGTGTTAGTGAGTGTGTGTGTTACTGAGTGTGTTAGTGTTAGTGAGTGTGTTTGTGTTAGTGTGTGTGTTAATGTGTTAATGTGTTAGTGTGTTAGTGAGTGTGTTAGTGTGTTAGTGAGTGTGTGTGTTAGTGAGTGTGTGTGTTAGTGAGTGTGTGTGTGTTAGTGTTAGAGTGTGTGTGTGTGTGTGTTAGAGTGTGTGTTAGTGTTAGAGTGTGTGTCTGTTACTGAGTATGTTTGTGTGCGTCTGTCACTGAGTGTGTGTCTGTCAGTAAATGTGTGCGTCTGTTCATGAGTGTGTGTGTGTGTCTTAAGCACTTACCTTTCTCCAGCGCCGGACTCCCTTGGCGCTGGGGATCTCTCCGTCCCGATCCGCCTCTCAGCTCCGAATGCACATGCGTGGCAAGAGCGACGCGCGCATTCAAACCGCCCATAGGAAAGCATTACTCAATGCTTTCCTATGGACGTTCAGTGTCTTCTCACTGTAATTTTCACAGGGAGAATCGCAGAAAATCCTCTAGCGGCTGTCAATGAGACAGCCACTAGAGGCTGGATTAACCCTCAGTGAAACATAGCAGTTTCTCTGAAACTGCTATGTTTTCAGCTGCAGGGTTAAAACTAGAGAGACCTGGCACCCAGACCACTTCATTGAGCTGATTTGATCTGGGTGTCTGTAATGGTCCTTTAAGTGTATGTGTTTATGCATGCAGTGGCGTACATACCACGGTCGCACGGGTCACAGCCCTGTGACCAGTTGCCCGCCGCCATGTGTTGCGGCCCCAGCCCGCGCAGAGTAAGCACGCATTCAAACTGCCCATAGGAAAGCATTACTCAATGCTTTCCCATGGACGTTCAGTGTTTTAGAATCACGGAAGCTCCTCTAGCGGCTGTCAGTGAGACAGCCACTAGAGGCTGGACTAACCCTCAGTGAAACATAGCAGTTTCTCTGAAACTGCTATGCTTTCAGCTGCAGGGTTAAAACTAGAGGGACCTGACACCCAGACCACTTCATTGAGCTGATGTGATCTGGGTGTCTGTAGTGGTCCTTTAAGTGTGTGTGCATCTGCATGCACTGGCGTACATACCGCGGTCGCAGCCCTGCAACCCCTGCGACCAGGTGCCCGCCGCCATGTGTTGCGGCCCCCGCCCACGCAGAGTAAGCGCGGGGGGGTAGGGGAAGCCCACGGATCAGTTTTCGCACCGGGGCCCCATGGGTTGTGTGTACGCCACTGCCTCTTCCGTTTAGGTGCAATCCATCATGACTATACAGGTTGTACCCAAGCGCAAAATCGGCCCAGTGCTCTAAAAACCCAAAAGCCTCTTTCCTGCACCAAGACTTTAGCCACGCATTGACCTCTCTAATCTCCCGCTGCCTTTCTGCTGTAGCGCACAGCACAGGTAATATTTCTGAAAAAATTACCTTGCAGGTCCTTTTCTTTAGCTTACTTCCTAGTTCCCTGAACTCATTCTTTAGGACCTTCCATTTTCCTCTGACTTTGTCAATGGTACCAAGATGGACCATGACAGCTGGGTCATCTCCAGCCCCTCCCAATAATCCCTCCACTCTGTCGGCAACATGCTTCACAAAATTAATCTGCCATTGTTCCTTGCAAATTAAGTGTCTCCCTGCCTAGATTACATTTTTCTTGCCTATGTGCCCTTTCTATTGCCAAATTAAATTTGCACATTTGCCTGCCAATTAAGCATCACCCATCTTGATTTAGATTTGCACATTCCCCTAATATGTTATTCCCTCCCTCTTGCTTCCCCCCAAATAGATCTTCTTGTTTTTTTTTTTTTTTGTTATTGATACACTGCGCAAGATCCCTATCTTGGCTACTAAAGTCCTGTGCTCTGTCATATTTCTGCCCTAACTACCTGGCAGACTCCTTCTGACTATGACTAAACAGGTCCACTGGTGGCTCAGTAGGAAAGTTGCCAGTGATACAGACACACACAAAATGTAGTTCAGACAAACATTCACACACCATGCAACTCGCAGACATACTCCATACAAATCCTAGACAATTTTCATGCAGTTCATACACAACTTCTATGTACTACACAGAGACATACTATGCAGTTCACGGACACCCTTCGTATTATTCGTATTCGCACTCCACTCTATGCAATTTAGACATACTCCACACAATATCTCCATGCAATTATGTCTGTCTCATTAGAGATATTGCCTTCTAGCTTAAAGAAGCAAGGTGAATTGCTAGTGTAGGACTCACCTGAGGTTTGCCTTGACCTGACAGGTGAGCTTACCTTTTACTGAAACGTTTAGTGAAACTAACAACCTCTAGTTATTTAAATGTGCATAGGGATCTGGGATAGTTTGCAAGTAACTTTTCCTTTGTTTTTGTATTGTATGTTGGGGCTGATGTGTACTATAGTCATTGCTGCCACCCAGGAGTAGTGGGATTTTGAGCACAATACTTAATTTTGTATGTTTATACTCCATGCTCTATACAGACACACTCCATACACAACATAAACACAACACCATTCATTTCACAGACACCTCACAGATACCTCATACAGTTCACAATATTTTTGCAGGAAATGAAAAAAATTTGACAAATTAAAGTACCAGGTTAGCAAACAGCACTTACCACCTTTCCTAGCAAGGCGTTAAGCAACAGTCCTCCTACCTGGTTCCCTTTCTTCTGACAGATGGACTACTCACACATCCACCACAGGGGAGGGCTTCTTGCCTTGCTTCAGATCCAAGACTGTTTCCTCCATCATCCATTGGGATGGCAAAATACATTCTGGAGTAAGAAGTGGTGGGGCTAGAATCCATCGCTTATTGACACTTATGGGATCTTACCTCATAGTAGGAAACCATGGTATGCGCTCACCACAGCTCACCTCTACTGGACCCTCACTGCTCTCCCTCCCATGATGAGTGGCCAGTGGCCGCCCCTGTGACCTGGTATGTACCCACTGGGCCAGCCTCTCCTCCTGGAGGGCTGGCCCTGGTGTCACCGGCTGGCCGGTCCTGCAGGCGTGCGAGGGAGCACTCTCCCCTGAGTGCTTCTTCTTCAGCTCCCTCGCGCACTGCACTGATACCGGAGCCGGAAGATGACGTCATCTTCCGGCGCCGGCATCCCTACGCGGCGCACGAGGGAGCTGAAAAGGAAGCACTCAGGGGAGAGTGCTCCCTCGCGCGCCCGCCAGCCTGCCTGCCCGCCCAGTGACCGGCCGCCCAGGAGCCCAGCAGTACCACTGGACCCCAGGGAATCCCCTCAGCACTCCAAAAAGTAAGGAGGCTGGGGGGATTAAATTTAAAAAAAACATGTGTAAGTGTTAGTGTGTGTGTCAGTGTTAGTGTGAGTGTTAGTGTTACTGTGTGTGTTAGTGTTACTGTGTGTGTTAGTGTGTGTGTTAGTGTTACTGTGTGTGTTAGTGTGTGTGAGTATGTGTTAGTGTGTGTTAGTTTGTGTGTTAATGTTACTATTAGTGTTACTGTGCGTGTGAGTGTGAGTGTCTGCTAGTGAGTGTCAGTGAGTGTGTCTGTTGAGTGTGTGTCTGCTAGTGAGTGTCAGTGAGTGTGTTACTGTGTGTCTGTTACTGAGTGTGTTTGTGTGTGTGTTAGTGAGTCTGTTTGATGTCTGTTAGTGAGTGTGTGTTTGTCAGTGAGAGTGTATGTTTTGTAAGTGAGTGTGTATGTATGTCTGTCGCTGAGTGTGTCTCTGTCAGTAAATGTGTGTGTCTGTTAGCTAGTGTGTATGCGTCTGTTCGTGAGAGTGTGTGTGTCTTCAGCACTTACCTTTCTCCAGCGCCGGACTCCCTTGGCGCTGGGGATCCCTCCGCCTCTCAGCTCCGAATGCGCATGCACGGCAAGAGCCGTGCACGCATTCAAACTGCCCATAGGAAAGCATTACTCAATGCTTTCCCATGGACGTTCAGTGTTTTAGAATCACGGAAGCTCCTCTAGCGGCTGTCAGTGAGACAGCCACTAGAGGCTGGACTAACCCTCAGTGAAACATAGCAGTTTCTCTGAAACTGCTATGCTTTCAGCTGCAGGGTTAAAACTAGAGGGACCTGACACCCAGACCACTTCATTGAGCTGATGTGATCTGGGTGTCTGTAGTGGTCCTTTAAGTGTGTGTGCATCTGCATGCACTGGCGTACATACCGCGGTCGCAGCCCTGCAACCCCTGCGACCAGGTGCCCGCTGCCATGTGTTGCGGCCCCCGCCCACGCAGAGTAAGCGCGGGGGGGTAGGGGGGCCCACAGATCAATTTTCGCACCGGGGCCCCATGGGTCATGTGTACGCCACTGTGAGTGGCCACATGTGGGCCCTTAAAATTTGGTGGGCCCTGGTGCCGTTGCATCTCCTATACCTTCATTAGTTTCGTCCTTGAAACCATTTTAATGCCTGACAACATTAAACACTTTGCACCCATAATAACACCTGTTTTGCCCTCCTAAATCTTCCCCGTTGTCTTTTCAAAGTTGTGTTTTTTCACTTTGGTATTCAAGAAGCACAATATAATGCTTACTTCACTACTTTTTCTTGTACATTTAAACCATGTCATGATATGACCTCTACATTTAAAACATGTCTCAGCGGCTAGATGCTATCATCCCTTCCAATATTTGGCCTAACCTTCCATAGTAGTTTGGCAATATCTACAATTTTTCTATGTTGAAATGCCTCATTTATTATTCTTGCTCTCAGAGAAAACACTGATTTATATTTACTATACTTAAACATGAATCTATGTTTCTAATTTATATTTCTTACCTTTTTATTTGTTCTTCAAGTTGTTTCTTTTCAAGGTCTGCTTCTATATGATGTTCAGTTAAATTGGGCAATATGGCATAGTTTTTGCAGCCCTTGCTCTCAGCTCCGGGGCTTTTTAAACAATGTTTTGGATAGGTCATTGTTTGCTGTTGAAGTTGCTGAGCTTCACAGCTATTTTCACACAAGTCTGCTGGATTGGATATTGGTCTATTCCCACTGTCACCCTGTGGACATGGAACATTATCATAGGTTGATTTACGTTGGCACTTTAAATCTTCTGACAGAGTTCTCTTGTGTCCAGTAGAAGGCAAACCGCAAGCCTGGTGCCCATTGGATGATACAGGGGACATCCAAAAGTCTCCACGGAATATTTCAGATTTAAGTTCATCAGCAGTGCTGTCTAACTGCTTGCTTGCAGTATTGAACTTTGCATTGGGTAAAGTTTGAGTTCGTTTTCTTGGAACAGCTTTCCATGACCCATTTTTATTCTTTAACAATGATCCCTCTTCCAGGGCTGTTATGCCATCTTCTGAGCTAGATGAACCACGAGAGTTACTCACATCTTTCTGAAAAGAGATGAAATCTCAACTAAGAAATATGTAATGCTCATTGCTGATTAAAACGTGTCATCTCTCGTCACCAAATGACCACTGGTGGATCAACTCAAGGTTATGTGTCACATCTATCTGCACATCTATTTGCTAGAAGGCCACATGATTTTCTGTGAAGAGATCCTGACATCTAAGCAGACACACCCTAACGCATGGCCAAATTCTCTTCCCTGTTTGCTGTTTAGGTCTCTTTAAGCACACTTGTTTTAATTTGGGATAGCTTGCTATAAATGTTATGGTTTGTTGTATTTGTTTTTGTTAGTAGAAAAAAATAATAATACAACACATCAAAAATATAGATAATGAAGTGTCACAAGAAATGTTTAAATATAATAGTATATCAAATTTTGAAATTTGAAATGTAGTTATTACATTTTTGGGTAAGTTATAAACTCCTTTATTTTCTCCATTTTTTAATTTTCTTTTTTTTGTATATATAATAAAGCCAGCACCAAATACAGTGGCATGGAAAGATAAACATTGTTAAACATTTGAAAAAAGAAAAAATGAAGAAATAAAAGAAAGAAGGATCCTAAATCTAAATTAAACAAAAAAAATAAATAAAAAAAAATGGGATCTAGTATTTGGGAAGAGAAAATAATCTAATAAAGAGAGCAGTAAATCATATGAAATGTGAATTAAAAAAACAAGGGAAAAAATAATTGAGGAAAAAAATGTAGTGCAAAAGAAAAAAAATTGAAGTAGTAAGTAGTAAAATATATGAAACATAGCGGTAGGAGCCTGACCTGCAAGCTGGCGAGACGTGTGGTGTCTGAGCTCCTGCAACATAAGCAGACTTGGAAGTATTAATCCTAACCATCACACTCTCACGCTGACCATACAATATTTCACGGGTCAGGGGCTCCAGGGCAATCTACGACACCAGGTGCCCGGTCAAGCCTGCTGCGGCCTACCGTGACTGGAGATGGGGAGAGGTAGCCGATCTCCTCGTGCTTTTACTCCAGGCCCTGATCCGTGGCACTCCTATCCCCCCTGGACAATCTAAAGCTGTTAGATACAGCCTCACCGCTCCAGCAGAGCAGATTCAGTTTCAACCGCAGGCATCTTAAGATGGCGACTGTCTTCCACTCTGACCCACCACATGGTGTGAGTTCAACAGAGGACACTCTACGACCCTATCACTCTCTTCCTGATGGGTCTCGACGAGCACTTTCAACAGTTCTGGCTCAAACTTCAGCCAGCAAGATCAGACTCCGGCAGGGAAAGCGGGGAACCCACCGACCCAAGGCAGAAAGGCCTCCTCAGGATAACGCAACAAGAAAGCGGCAAACAAAACCCCATACTCACCTATCTGGGTTGAGGGCCACCCGAGGCAAGACCTCCCAGCATCGCCCAGCCAGGCGGAGGAATCCCTTCAGACGGCTGCGACTGACACCTAAATCCACCGACCTCTCCCTGAAGGGGATAGACTTGGTCACAAGAACACCAGAGTCTGTGGTACACAGATGCTGGCCCTCCTGCAAGTCCGAGGCTGGAGATACACCCTGCCTCTGAGTGATGTTTTTCCTGATGGAGTAAAAGCATTGCCACTTAAGGGAGTCGGGTGAATATGCTCACAGGACTTCCGCCCGAGTTTACACTTAACCTATGTTTTAAAGCCATGCATCTAGTTTTCATTTTCCTTATTTTCTCTCTGTTTGGGAGTGGTGTGGCACCTAAACGTTCTGCAATCAGGGGTGGTAAATGTAATTACTATACTCCAATAGCATATCTGTAACAAGTCTGGTTCTACCTACTATAGCCTGTCTAAGCATCTACTGCATATATCTTGACCCACTCTTTAGCTATATGGCAATTTCTATGTATTGAGTAACTTTTCTTATAATTTTCGTGTTTTTAAAAAAAAAAAAGTGCAGTTTCCTCATATTGTTTGCTGGATAACCGTATATGTGATTTATTATCCTGAATATGTACACTATCCATTTTATCTTTCTGCACGTCAAAAATAAAGAATGGAAATAAATATATATATGAAACAGGTTAAGAATTCCAGATAATTCTTACTTTAGTGAATAATCCTGTTAGTATTTGTAAGTATAATTTAGATGGTAGTTACCTCTTAGTGTACACCTGAATCAAATGTACTGAGCACACCTCTGATTATATAATGAGTGTCTGCTGATTTGATGGGCTATATAAAAATACAATTGGGGTCTTAAAATTCAAAGCATTCTGGCTGTAATCATTTATTTAATTCTTTATTTTTGTGGTGCAAGTAGTTAACATACTTTATGCAGTGCCCAAACAGCAGTAGCAAGGATGATAATATACATGCATTAACAAGTACAGGGCATAAAAGATCACTGCACACTTTTTTTTTGCTGGTCTAACTTGTCCAAGGGATAAAGTATAACAGTAAAACAGATTATGTGTTCAATGTGATTTACTTAGACAAGTGAGTGGTTATGTGAAAACTAATTGTAATACAAGCTTATAGGACAGGAGTATGCGATAAGAAAGAAATATAAAAAATAGATTGTCAGGTAATCTTATTTGTCAGCTTGAGTTGTTAGGTAACAGGCTATCTATAAACATGCCTAACTAGTAGTTAGGGGTCATAAAATCTAGAATTATAAAAAATAAGGTGATTAAACATGCTGGATCTAATAAGCATGTTAGGTATGTTATATCACATTAGTCGACTGACTATATAGGAGCTGAGTCAAGATGCAGGAACCGTCCCCATGACAGACGTGAGACCTCATAGAAGGAAGCAGACTTGTGGTTAACCGATGTCGGATCTGCCATGTGGGAGCATCAGGCAGCAAGTGTCCACCGAGGCAGGGATCTGGGCACAGTCCAGCAAGGCTTGCCATTCGACTCCATGCTGATTGCCTCTGGGCCGCAGTGATTTAAGATGGGATCTGCCATGTTTGTGCAGCAGGGAGCTAGTGTTCCCCTAGGCCGCAGCAATGCAGGATGGATATAAGGTGAGTTTGGGGTTGGCCCAATAGCAGGGATACGGTGCTTTTCTGCAGAATCCCTTTTTCCCGGCGGTGATGGTCGTTGTTCAGCATTCCGACCCTTCGGTACGGCTGTTGTCGGCAGCATGACTGGGTCCACTGTACGGCTCATAGCCAGCGTGGATTGTTGAGGAAGCGGAGGAGAGCTTTTCTGTCATTTTGGGATGTGAAACTAGAAGGCCGCAAACACATAATTTAGCCTTTGGGTGAGTGAGTGTGGCTGGTACCGGGCACTGGGACGGTTGCCTGGTACCGGGATAACCCCCACCGGACCGAGGGGGGCCGAGGGGGGGCAAGGGCCTCGATTGAAGATTCCAGGCATGTATGGCGGCGGGGGAACGGACGTCTTTTCCGCGCCTACCACGTTTTTAGGCTGCACATAACCCTTGAGTGCCTCCAAGATTTGCTTGTTTGGTGCCCTCTCGACTTGTGTCCTTTATTTGGCATTTTTAGGTCGTGTTGTGTCCTTTTTTTCCAAGTTATTTGCTGTGCAGAGCAGGAGCTGGAGCATCAAGCGTACGCTCTGTTCAGCAGCCAGGCCCCACTATAATCAACTATTTAAATAAGGATTATTGAAGGATAATTTATTTTACTAGTTGCCTGCTATTGATCGTGTCAAGTTTAATCGAAAATGAAGCCCTAGACTTCAACCAACTTCCTTCGACGTTTATTTACCTTGGACTCTTCCGACCACGTATGATAATTAAAAATCAAATCTTTTGTCTACAGTATTCTATTCAAGTATAAATTCGTAGCCTAATCTTACATATGCGAGAGAGTGCAAAGTGACTTTACGAGTACAATATTAAGTGTACATAGTAAACTTGATGGTAACTATTCCAGATCATCATGATGCTTAAAGGAGCAAGAAACATTAATTGGCCACTAGGGGCCATGCTTCATTTAAACGTATTACTTCATTAGTAGACATAGATAAAAAAAATGTGCCGATATGAGCCAGCCCCTTTGGCCTCACATCACAGCAGAATGCTTCATTTCTTCTTCTGCTGGCACAAAATATCATGTGTAGCCATACCTCGCTTAATATATATATAAATATATAAAGGTTTTGCCTGGGATTGTGGGAGGGGCTTATTTACCTGCAGTGCTGCAGCTAATGAAAGGAAAGCTTTTAGGGAGTAGGACATTTTATGCAAATATTAGTAAATGCATACCTGTTTTTACAACAAATAATGATCTGTATTAAAAAAAAAATATGTATTTTCAGATATAGAGTTTCCCTTTAAACGCTGCAGTGATCCAAAATAGCTACCATAAAGGTAACTAGTAATATTGTACTTTCAAAGATCTGGTATGTTTTTCCCTTATGTAGAATAACTTTGTAATTATCCCCACAAATATAGCATTTGTTTATTTTAATTAATCCGTAAAATGAGATAATAAAATAAAGCTTAATTTGCTATACCTCATTAGGTCTTACCGTTTGTGTTTTGGGGAGGACTTCTCCAGGTGACACAGTCTCTTCAGATGTTTCCCATCCCACAGAACTCCGTGGGACCTGTAACTTTTTGCAGTCATTCTTCTGGGGTGCAGGTTCAGCTGGCAAATCATTGGTTTTGGGGAAGAACTTTTCATGGTAGCTGATCATCACTGTCATGAGCTTCTGGATCTGAGGAGTACCTGCGTTTACGTTATGAGGAATATGTATTATCTGTGCAATTATCCCACCTAATAAACAGGTAATACTGTCGGATCTTCACTGTGTTGTCTGGGGGCACTGATCTATGGCAAAACCTACACTTATATGTCCTTGTCTGCCCGAATTAGACCCCCAATTAGTTCAACTGCCTTCATAATATGATATCAAGCACCCCTTCATAGTGTAACTCCAACTAGTCTTGTCTTGGGCAGACTGGACAGGAATTGTATTGTACTTGTCAAGGGCAAATGGTTTGGTAGAAAGTTATGCATATGTGTATATATATATATATATATATATATATATATATATATATATTACATTTAGGTCTAACACTGAACTTTTTCTATTGTTTTATTGAAATGCTTTAACATGTGTCATGGAATGATTGTAACTTTGCATACATATTTTAAACCAAACCACAAATCAGTAGAGAAAATGAAAAAGAAAGTTAAAGTGATACTTATAGTACTCTGAATACTGTCTTAAAGTATTACAATAACAGGGAATGTACTATACAGGTACAATAGAATAAATAGTGGTAATTACTTTGCATTATGGCTACTGGATCCTCTGTTTTTGGCTTCATAAGGTTCACTCCTATCACCATGGCAAGGTTGTCCACACTCATCTTATTTACGCTGGAATGTTTTTGTACTTCGTATAAAAATCTGCAAAGGCACAGGTAAAGTGTATGCTCATTGATCAAACAACAATCACAACAGAAAAACTACTCAAAAATCAACAAACGAAAGTAAAAAATGGTGCAGGAGAACATCTGTAATTTTAATGTATTTATAGACTATATAATATATATGTACAAAATACTAAAATAACTATGCAAATAATAAGAAGAAATAAAATAAGACTACTTTCAAATTAAATAGAATCACATAAATGAGAAAAACAAAAATCTATAGTGCAAAACTAAGCAAAGCAAATGTATTAACATAGATATGTATAGATGTCTGAATAATATCAACAGATCATTTGAGTTATGTGAATGTAATGATAATTATGTAAAATAAAAAGCATAAAACATGCATAAAATATTTTTTTTCCCAGCAGGGCTACTGAACTACTATGGAATAGGAACGGTATTTCTCCCACTAGTATTCAGAATTCCTTATATGTGTTTGGCCTAACACACTACAGATCCAGCATACAGAGCACACATCAGCAGAGGTCCGTATCCACACAGGACCATTGGCGCACTTGTAGAGTCGAGCTGTCTGCAGTGCACGTCCCCCGGAGCGAGATCCTTGTCGGGACGCACACACAGAATCACACGCACACACGGCGACTGGATTTCAAGCGCAAGTCTGTCAAGGCAATCCACATCAATCCCAGCCAAATTCGAAGGTCCTTGCATATTACTGACCCTCATAAGACTGGTAATAACTGTATGAACTATTCCTGATCTATATTTTTAACTTTTTAATCAATAAACAGTTTTTTTGTAATTTACATCCAGTTTGTACCATTGCTTTCCATTTTGGTGATACACTGTTTATATTACTATAGCAAACAGTCTTCTATACTGCATTGCTACATTACATATCCTTTTTTTATCCTGATTGTATCTTTGTAATATACAAAGTATAGCATTTGGTGTCAGTATCAACTACTTTGGATCAGGGATAGAGATATTTGCACTGCACATATTATTTGCTGCATAATATCATTCATTATTCCTAATCTATTTTTATCTTTGTTTTTATCTGTCACAATTTTATCCTTTTCTATTAGCATTATTTTTATCCTTTTATTCCTTCCTTTTTATTCCTAAAATTATATTTGTATTTGCTCATGTATATTTATATCTTTATATACATCTTATATTTTATATTTATATTGCACTTTCTATTACCACCATATTTTAGCCATAATCACAGGTCAGCTCCTGGTATTTGCACACTACTTCAGAGTGTTCTCTCTAACACACTACATGTTTATTTGGGATTATCACTGTTATATAATGTAGGTCATACAACCACTTAGATATTCTACTATACCAAAAGAATAGAATGATAGAGTATTCTGTCCATCAGGTTTTGAGCTCTTGGCAGTAAAAAGCTAAGCACCATATGCCCCTTTAGGACTGGCACAGCTTAGAATCATCAAGCACTGTAGCAGACTGTGTAACAAAGTATCTCCATAACAAATAAATACACATTTTGTTTTACAATATATATTAAAAAAAATAATACCTGCATATGAAGCTCAGTAGATTGTAGTTCTCTTTAGGAAGGAGCTTAATTTGTTTCATTAGTTGTTTGTGACCCTACAGCATAGAACAGAATGGTAGAACATATATTTTAAAAAAAAAAATAATACTGTAAAAGTAACAAAAGAAAAATAATAATAAATATCCTGTTTGTTTGTATTTGTGCACTCACACACATCAGCATTGATTAACAGCGATATAAACATTACTATTGCTCAGATCTACGTATTGTATTTGTGTATTGAGCATTAAGTGATATTTGGTGACCTCTCTATAAAGCTTCAGCCATGGCATGGCTCAAACCACATTGTGACAGTGACAGCCTATTATGGCCCTCCTCACACATTACTCAAATGCAGGGTGTGCCCATAATAAGTCCAAGTGGGTTAACTGGATGTAAGCAGCAGTCTGAAGAGGCAGGCAGTGATGGATGTGTCCCTTTGCCTCCCCTCCTACCAGCAGTGTCTAGGCAGTAGGTTGTCTGCTAGCTGCCTGTCACCTGTTTATATTTCTGGGTAGAACCTGTGGAAATTTCTAACTTAATAAAGGACAGATGATTATGTTAGCTGTCCATCACCCAGAAGCTGAAATAAATACAATATTACCCTTGTGGCATGCAATACCAGTAGTGAAATTGGTGAATAAACAATAATAAATTACCCCTTAAACGGTAGTAATGTGTGCATGTATCCTCGAATACCCCATTGTTACAAAGCATAAAAATAAGCGTGAGGAATGCCGTTGGGGTACCTCATGCATGTTGTTATATTTATATGCACTGCAAAAAACAAAACAAAAAAAAAGGAGTGTGAAGACTTCTCTGTGTCTCCGCAAATATGGATATGAATAGAAAATACACAATCTAAAATAAATAACAACAAAGAGGGACCACAAATGGAGTAGATAAAATAAAACACCATAGAAAATGAAAACTAAGATACACCCACAAACGTAGGAGTAAAATAGGCGGAATATATAATTCAAATGGCGACTTATTTTCTTCTCTTCACCCACTCTTTAAGCTTTTAAGGTAAGAGAGAAAACAAAACATAGTGTACGACTATATATACACTAAGGAAATACTTTATTAGATTGCACTAGCCGGATGCCCCTGACGAAGTCTTAGGATTGCTTTTATGTTGCAGATTTTATTGTATATTTTGTTTCATACTCGCATGCTTCTCATCCTGGAAGTTTACCAGCTTCTTCCTGGATATTGAAGATACATTGCGATTTTGATGGACTTTTTAACTACTGATTTCTAGACATGTGCAATACGTTTCGGTCCGAATATGTATTCGGACGAATTTCGGACAATTCGGACACTCGGGTACTTCCGAATGTTCGAATTGCCGAAGTGCCGAATTGCCAAGGTCCCGAAGTTCCGAAATTACAGAAATTCCGAAGTGTCGAAGTGCCGAAGTGTCGAAGTGCTGAAGTGCCGAAGCACAGTATTGCCTAAGTACTAATAAACTTACCCAGTGAAAGAAGAAAAATGTTACATTGTAAATAATTGTAAATAAAAAGAATACAAACATAGCCAGGATTCAGCTGTAAGCATTTGCAACACTTACAACAATCAAGTAACATACATTCATATAAAATGTAAGTTACTTAGCCTGTCAATGTAATGACCGGAATGAATAAGTAGATAACTCCCTAATTCCCAC
Source organism: Pelobates fuscus (assembly GCF_036172605.1). NCBI lineage: Eukaryota > Metazoa > Chordata > Amphibia > Anura > Pelobatidae > Pelobates > Pelobates fuscus. The sequence continues at coordinate 282,741,231 of NC_086319.1, read as the reverse complement.
GGTATTAGGGAGCTATCTACTAAAAGGCTGAAAGACCAATTTAGGTCTTTCAGCCTTTTAGTAGATAGCTGCCTAATACCGTGGGAATTAGGGAGTTATCTACTTATTACTTAGTATTAGTAAATTATGCCCCTACTCGCTATACTGCAAGTAGGGGCATGTCTATTAAACAGTGAGCAGCCTGTGGCTGCTCACTGTAGAAAAAAAAAAAAGTAAGTAACCAATCAGAGTTATGAGTCAAATTACACAGCGTGGGAAAATTCCAAAGAACTTTCCCACGCTGTGTAAAATGACACAGAGCACTCTGGTGGATTTCAAACCAACCAATCAGAGTGCTGTGACAGGTAAATGTAGAGACTTACCTGTCAGTCTCTTCACTTACCTGTCAGAGCACTCTGATTGGATGGCTTAAACCCACCAATCAGAGTGCTCTGAACCTAATTGCAGGGCGGGGCAAGGCTTTATAAGCCTTCCCCCGCCCTGCAGAGCTCAGTCTGTGCGGAGCCCTCCATGAGTGAAGATGGATTTTTTTTTTTGTGCTCGTTTTTTTTTTGTTTTTTTTATAAGTGCGTCGGTTATTATGTTTTTTTATTTGGCCTTTTTGGGGGCTGAAAAAAGAGGATTTTAGAAGAAAGAAAACATTGAATGGTAAGTTTTATTTTTATTTTTTACAGGTACTTAGTTAAAGGTCCCCCCCTCATTAGTTTTTAAGGTGAGGGGGGTAGGTAGGGGGATAATTTTTATTGGGGGAGGGGGTGACTAGGGGTTTGGGGACCCCTAGTCACCTGGGGGGAAAAAAAATTTTAGGGCCCCCACCCGCCGCTCAGGGGTGGGGGCCAGGGGGGAGGACCTTAGCCCCCCCCTTATTAGTAGTTAGGACCCCCACCCACCGCTCAGGGGTGGGGGCCAGGGGGGAGGACATTAGGTTCCCCCCCTTATTAGTATTTAGGGCCCCCACCCGCCGCTGAGGGGTGGGGTCAGGGGGAGGACACTAGGTGTCCCCCCTTATTACAATTTAGGGCCCCCACCCGTCGCTCAGGAGTGGGGGCCAGGGGGACGACATTAGGTCCCCCCCTTATTAGTATTTAGAGTCCCCACCCACCGCTCAGGGGTGGGGGCCAGGGGGGAGGACCTTATGTCCCCCCTTATTTTACTGTAGGGCCCCCACCCACTGCTCAGGGGTGGGGGCCGGGGGAGGACATTAGGTTCCCCCCCTTATTAGTATTTAGGGCCCCCACCCACCGCTCAGGGGTGGGGGCCAGGGAGGAGGACATTAGGTCCCCTCCCCTTATTCTGATTTAGGGCCCCCACCCGCCGCTCAGGAGTGGGGGCCAGGGGGAGGACAATAGGTCCCACCCATCATTTTACGTTAGGGCCCCCACCCGCCGCTCAGGGGTGGGGGCCGGGGGGTACTATTTATTTTATTTTTTTAAACAGTGAGCAGTCACAGGCTGCTCACTGTTTACTGGACATGCCCCTACTCGCGGTATAGTGAGTAGGGGCAAAATGTGCTAATACTAAGTAATTTTTTTCTTTCAGCCTTTTGGTAGATAACTCCCTAATACCGTGGGAATTAGGGAGTTATCTACCAAGCGGCTGCAAGAGAAGTCCCGAGGTGCCGAAGTCCCGAAATTCCGAAGTGTCGAAGTTGCAGAATTTCCGAAGTGTCGAAGTGCCGAAGTTGCAGAATTTCCGAAGTGCCGAAGTGCTAAAGTGCCGAAGTTCCGAAGTTGCCGAATTTCCGAAGTGTCGAAGTGCCGAAGTTGCCGAAGTTGCCGAAGTTCCGAAGTCTTGAAGTGCCGAATTGCCGAAGTCCCGAATTGCGAAAATCCCGAATTTCGGAATGCCGAACCGAACCGAACATTTTCCCCATGCACATGCCTACTTATTTCCCGTGAGTGCAATCTAATAAAGTATTTCCTTAGTGTATATATAGTCGCACACTATGTTTTGTATTTCTCTCTTACCTTAAAAGCTTAAAGAGTGGGTGAAGGGAAGGGAAGAAGTCTCCATTTGAATTATATATTCTGCCTATTTTAACAAATCTGCATTTTTTTTTATTGTGGGTATAGCCTAAAATCAGCTTGAAAAAAGCTACAGATCTGTTATCTGCAGCCACTGCAAGCCCTCCCCTTCTAACCCCACCCAGACTTTATGTGGCTGTCCAATCACAGACATCCCAATCCAGCTCAAAGAAAAGTCTTTGCAAGGCAGGTGCTCTTGGCAATTTACTACCTCTTGAGGTTAGCTCCACTGAGCAACAGGAAGTAACAGGACTTGTTGTCTGTTTGACAGTCAGGGGGGTGTAGCAAGGTTAATTTATAAAAGTGTAGATTTTAATTTAAATCTGCTTGTTTTGTAAAATTAAAGAGGACGCAGCCTTCACGCATAAAGTACTTTAACTAATTGATGTGCAATAGGGGTGTGGAGTCTTCCTTTAACTTAATTTGATATACATATATCAGTTATCAGCATATCCTATTTTGATTAAATATGCTTGCGTTATTGTATGAATTGAATGAATGAATGCAGGATTTTATGATACATTACGTACAGACATGGATATTCTCTAAACTGTGTCTTGTCAGGAGCTGGCCACTAAATTGATACTATTTTAGCATAAAATGCTAAATTCTCTGATCGATTCCTGACAATTTCAATGTTTAGTGAATAACCATAACATGGTCTGCTTTCCATGTTGGTACTTTTTGATGCATTATCAAATCCCAGCAAGATACTTTCTCTTAATTTCCATCGCCTACCTTTTTTTCATCAATGTTGATCATTCTTTCACTGCCAAGAAAATCTTCAAACTGACACCATGGGACGACTGGCTCTGGCAATTCCCGTAGGTACATTTTAAATAATGATGCCACAGTGTGGACATCTGTATCTCTGACAGAGAGAAAAGTATCATACAGTTAACATTCCCATTAAAATCACACATTAAGCACCGTGTAGATCACCTGGATTCCATTGTATTCCTCGAGGCACAGCAAGATCAGGCAATTGCAAGAACAGAAATGTTCAAATCCTGGGCTGTTAGGGTATGTTGATGAATGGGCTAAAAACCACAGGTGTAACAACATCCCTTGATCTTCTCTTGGACTACAACCCACATCAATCCACAGTCAGCAGAGGATTATGGGGTTGTAGCAGGAGAGTCATAGTTGGAGAGCCTTGCATTTAGGAATTTGAGTTTCGACAAGAACTTTATTTTCCGTTTTTTAATATATAATACAAAAGGGTTTACTTGTGAGAGCAAGTAATATGGAAAATCGAAAATGAACTGCAAACTTGGCTATTTTTATCCATTTTGTTATATATTTATTGTTATTGTGAATTATGTCAATCCTATTAATGTAAATATATACATTTACTACAGTTTATTTTTTGGAGTCTTGTACTCCTTGAGCTGACTATTAAAATTAACGGATATCTTTAATAAGAGGTTATCTTCACCTCCTGTTGGACTTTGGCCTCCACTCACCATGCATAAAGTCGGGGTAAAATCACATGGCCCCTTTCATAAATTAAATGAAAAAAAGGACTATATGAAAGTTTTTTTTATTAAATAGTGAATTGAAAGGGAAGTCAAATAAAATTTCATAATTTAGATCAAAACTGAAACTGAAAATCATTTTTTTCTAATTTGGCTATTTTGCCTAAACATGAAAATCACTTTAAATTATCAACAATTCACACTTTAACAAATAAATAATCCTGAAGGAAAGAAGCAGTTAATGCATTAATTGACAGTTGCTGTTTCAGTTAATTTATTATACTTCCATAGTCCGTGGCTTTCACTAGAATTCATTGCCATCTCACATTAAACGGTTATGCTTTCATACCCTAAAATTACAAACATTTACGTTTTTTATTTGGGACAAAAAATCTCCTTTAAAGATATTGCCCCTAGTGTTACCTGCTAAATGATGGCCTCTCTCCAGCATCAAAAGCTTCCTTTAGCTGTTTGACCAGGTTATCCTGGCCGGGAAGACGGAATACGCCTTCTTCACCGAGACCTTTCTCTAGAATAAAGTCTGCACATTTTTCCACTAATATAGGAATTAAATGTCTTCCAAATTTCTTCTCATAAGCGATGGTGTCCACCAATCGTTGACCAAACACAGCTGAGAATATAAGAGATACCTTGTCAATTTTCATTACCAAGCAGTCACCATACAGGATTGCTTAGTGGCCCTATGGTTTTTATCTTATTTGCAACTGTGTTTATGGGCTAACAGTAAGGTTATCATAGATACAAAACCACCTTTTGTTACCCAGTCTTTTAACAAATGCAGGATTTTATAGAGCTGCAAATACTAAATAATTAAGGCATTCCATGCTGACAGAAGCAACCAGATTATAATATTGTGAAATATCATTAACCCTTAAAGAGTTAAACCAGGAGTTAAGCTGAGGAAAGAATTCAGAGCAAGAGTGTTTTTTTTCTCAGTACACTTCATGTACCCTTTGAGAGCCAGTGGGTAATTTACACTTTCACTGGAATGAATTAACATAGTTGCCAACAGTCCCACTTTTTTTTTTTTAATTCTTTATTTTTCGTGCAATAGGGTGTACAAACAGGCCTGATGTGCCACGATAGCAGGACAGGCTTATCAACAGGTACATTATCGTGACAGGATTGAGGTGCACATTTTAGTTTTTGAAACGAACATAACATTGAAGTAGAAACATATCTGTGTAATGTGAATCCGCAGCTGAGGTAACAACGTATATGTTGGACAGAAAGCTTGTGCTCGGCTGAGGAGCCTGGGGCTAGTATTTTATGACTGCTTAGTAGCATAAGTGGCGTAAATAACTTTAGTTGTCAAAAAGGTTCTATAGGGTTGTGCATAATAAAATGGCTTAGGCACTAGCGTACTCTGAGTGGTATGGTCTGTCAGGGCTATGGAAGTGTTTGGTCTTGCGTCTCCTATGCCGGCTGGGTTGTGGCCTGTGTATGGGCATCGTTACGCTCCTTAAATCATATGGGAGGTCTATGTTAGGGGATAGGATAGTGTGGAGGCTGGAGACTGCGCGAATTTCGGAACGCTTGTTTCGGGGTTGGTGCGTCATCAACATCTAGGTGGTTTGCTGGGTCATATAGATTTTACGCCTCTGGGTGTAGCTTAAGTGGTTGAGAGATTAAGGGCTCTCGGTTGTCGGCCGTAGTGACCCACGTCTGTGGCTGTTAGGTTGTGTTGGCTACAGAGTCATTATAAACATAAACACATATATACAACAGTCCCACTTTTAACGAGACTGTTCCATGTTTTGGGTTCCTTTTCTGTCAACAAATGGTCTGCGCTCTGTACCTGGGCCCATGCCAGCTTGCCATTCTCACATGCTACCTCTGAGCTGAGAGGAAATGATTACACTTCACTTCCTCCCAGGGCATAGAGCGCCACATGGAGGATAGAGACAGAGAGAAGGAGGGGCGATGTAAGAGGGAAGACGGTTCCTGGACCAGCAGCAGCCCACTTGCATTAGCTGTAGCCAGCCCAAACCACCTGTACAACTTAATACTTTAGTATATATAAATACTTTAGTGTATATATATATATATATATATATATACATATATATATACATATACACACAGTATATATATATATATACTGTGTGTATATGTATATATATATATATAAAAATGCATTTAGTATATATAAATACTATATATATATATATAGTATTTATATATACTAAATGCAGTTTTAGTCAGTGTGGGGAGACTGTGTTTAACACAGCCTCCCCACATACGGTCATTCTTTCCACTTAGTCACTCACCACCCCTCTATATTTATTTTCCCCCTCCTGCTTACCTCCTGTGGTTCAGTGGGTCCCTGGTGGTCCGGTGGGCTGCTGGTGGACTCTCTGGTGGTCTGCTGGTGGACTCCCTGGTGGTCCGATGGGCTGCTGCTGGTCCAGAGTGTTGTTAGAGCAGTCGGATGCTGAAACCCGGCACCTGTACTCTGACATTCACAGTGTGCCAGGCTTCTTTAACAACACACTGGACCACCACGGAGTTCACCAGCAGCCCATCATACCACCAGGGAGTCCATATATAAGAGCAGGCAAAATGCCGCCCCTGTAAAAGTGCCACCAGTCTGTCCTATGGATGGGCCGGCCCTGCCCTAAATTTTTCGTTTGATTAATGAGATATAAATAGGAACAGGAACCATAAGGTTTTAGATCCCCCTTGAGGAAGGCTATTGCCGAAACGTCCTGGTTGCTGTATCTCCTGCTCTGGGTTATTATGCCTATGTTATTTTGGGTATGTGGGTACCCACCTACCCTCATTCAGGATTCACAATGGCACGTGACAAGACTGCCTCTTATCCCCCATACTATTTGCTCTCTCATTACAACCACTTTTGCAATCACTTTTACACAATATTGAGATGAACGGAATTAAATTACGGACTGAGAAATATAAAATTGCAGACAATTTACTGCTGACCATTATTGATCATTCACGCTCAATGCCACCGCTATTAGCAGCACTAAATGAATATGTCGTGATATCTGGATACAAACTAAGCATAGAAAAAACTGAAGTGCTACCAATCCACATCGATGTCAAATCACTCCGAGATCTTAAACAAACATACCCATTTAATTTACAAACCACAGATATACAGTACCTAGGGACCCATCTTCCGATAGACTTATCCCAGACTTAATGACTTAACTACACTCCATTGCTTCAATAATCCTTATTGGATTTTAAATCCAGGACTGGCCTCTCAATCTCTTGGTTGGAAAGAATGGCATCCATAAAGACTAATCCTTTACATTTCAAAAAGAGCTGGAGGGCAAAGCCTTCCACATTTCATGCAATACTACCACATGGCTCAAATAGCTCAGGTCCAACATCTACATGTACCATATGGGATTAAAAGATGGGTGGATTTAGAACACACCATTTTCTATAGGGACTTCCCCTCACCTTACATCTAGTTGCCAAAGCAAGCTAGCACCCCAATACCTCCAACCACATCCACACTGCAAAACGTCATTAAAACCTGTGATGAAATAACAGCTAAATGCTCTCTGACCACCAACCCCATCCCACTTACTCCAGTCTTATGCTATGCACAATTTTCTCCAGGCATGACTCCTCAACATTTTACTCAATTTGAGGACAGTGATCTAATTTGCTTTTACCAGTTTTTCCAAACCCAACAAATAATACCCTTCCCAGACCTTCCACAAACTACACCTTTAATTATTTTTTCTATCTTCAAATTCGAAGTTTCCTAGTCATGTCTACTAATAAAAAAGCAGGCATATCAGCACTAACCCCCCTTGAAAAACTTGCATGCAATGCCTGATTCAAAAGAGCCAGACTTCCATACTCTACTTGCTCATAACCAAATCCTTCAATGAAGGATACAAAACTTTAAAGCGGTGGTATCTCACCCCTCTCAGGTTAAAGCAAATGGGCAAAACAGATTCAGATTTGTGCTGGAAAGGTTGAGGGTATAAAGGCACATACTACCACCTTTGGTGGGAATGCACACAAATTGCCCAACTATGGCTTTAGTATCACAGCTAGTGTCCAGGAAACTACACTCACACATCCCATTAGAGCCCTGGATTTGGCTTCCCAGAAGTCAAAAGAAATGAATTGCCACAGATACGCTAGCCACAAGACGAGCAATTGCAGAGAACTGGGATAGACCTAATATTCCATCACTGAATATAGTGATATGTAAAGAAGAAGACACAATGAAGATGTAGAAACTATCTGCCCTGATTCATGACACTACTAAAATCTTCAATAAAATATGGAACATTTGGCTCTTTGAATTGCCATTATCTACAAAGAGGGCCCTGCTCTGGCGATGGGTGGGGTCAACCCTATTCCTCTTCTACCTCCTCTCCTCTCCCTGTGCATTCAAACACCTCCACTACACACAAATATACTCTTACATTGACACACGCCTACTCCATACAAAAACACACTTATATTCAAATACACAGACACTACACTCATATACAACCCACACAAGGGTGGGCAAAACACAGATCTCCAGCTGGCGAGGTATCATGGATGTTGTACAGCCATTGCAAATCTACCTTTTGGCTACTCCTGCTCTATAGGGGAATCCAAAAAATGCATTGCACCAGGGCCCACTGTTCATTAGCTCTGTAACTGAACAGAAATGTCTGAACAGAAATGTCTATAGTCTAACTCTATATGTTGCTTTTAAGTTTTGGCCCCATCTCCTGAAAACCACACAACAAGAGAAATGCAGCCGTTGGAACTAATGTAACAGGGAAAGACTTAAAAAAATGATGGTTAGTGCATAAAATAAGAAATAAAGAAAAAAACAGCCTAACATATTTAAGGAATTGTGGCCAATATTCAATTAACATTAGATGTAAAGTTCCAACAATGCTTTAATAAATCTCCCTCAAAGTGCCCCAGGAATATTTTTCCCAAATGTTATCGACTATAAATTAATACTGAAACTTTTTCAAAATCTATGGGATAAGAACAATGAAAATTATACTCATAATAGTTCTGTTCAAGGCTTGGAGATCTATTATAGAGGTTTCTTGCAAAAGCAGACATTTGAAATGTAACATATTCTTACTAAAATATTTATTTGCATAGTATTTCTAATACTATAGCTAAACTAGTTCATGCACTGTCTGATTCTCCAGCATGATCAAGGATTAAAACATTTGTTGTTAACATATTACAAATATACACAGACGTTAAGGTATCGCTACCTTTTCTCTGCGATACTGCACTTTTCCTCCTGAAAGCAAGGCAAATCAGTCTCATCTTCAAAGCCGAAACGCAATCAAAATCCCATCCTGCCATTTTCCTTGTTATAGGCATTTTTCTTAAATACCAAGAGCACCAGAGGCCCGTGTTTCTCTAAAGCAACTTGAATATGCTATGAGAATGTGCTGTTGTCTCAAAACTTGCTGTGGCTCTTGAACCTGCCCATACCTGCCTCTCACACAAAAGGCTCTCTTTGTTTTAAAGTAATGAATAAAAACCAACATTACTGACCCCCCCCCCCCACCACCTCCTTGTGAAATCTAAATTTTAGAGTAGAACTGATAATTCTTTCATGCCCACAAGTATTAAAAGTATATTCCGTATAAAACACAAATTACTCAGATCTGGAACACGGAGATTAGAATGCCACCCTGCTCTCATGTCCCACTCTAATCAGAAATGGAAAATGGCACAATCATAATCAGACTTAAAGTGCAGGTAGAGAAAACAATTATTTTAGAATTACACATATGACTTTTTGATATATAGTGGGTAAAATAGGCATTCTAATAAATATTTATTACGGTTGATTCTTTCCCAAATACCAAAGATACACATAGCTATCATCAGCATGCACTATGTTTAGTTTGAGACTGGAAATAATTCTTTTTGGCAGAGGAAATGACATATAACAGGAAAAATGAGTAGGCAGAGGGGCAAACCTGGTCAAATGATTGTTCCAGTGGGTACAGCCTTTACTAAGAAGTGCTGCAGATGTCCCAGGTAGTCCTTGGTAGCAAAAGAGATGGGATAAATGACATAGTGGGGCAATGTCTGGAACCCAAACTAGGGACCACTCAACTAATTCCATTACATGCACCAGGAAGAAGGCTAATTGAGCCAAAACACGTTGTGCCTTTGCCGATTCCTTACTAGACTTTTCTGTGTTGGGTATCTATGCAATTACCCTGTGTTTTTAATCCTGTCCATTTATTTATTTTGGTTCCTATTAAAATAATAACTAGTAAGTTACCACACATTATTGGAATTACCTCCATAATTTCATGATTGTGTAAAGGGTATAGAACAAATGAGCAGTGAAGGAACCTGTCCTTAAAGGACCACTATAGTGCCAGGAAAGCAAACTCGTTTTCCTGGCACTATAGGGACTTTAGGTCCCCCCCAACTTCAGGGTCCCACTCCTGCTGGACTGAAGGGGGCTGAAGCGGTTAAAACACTCAGCGCTGGGGAACTCTACTCCTCCTGCTGACGTCAGCACGCATTCAAACAGTCCATAGGAAAGCATTTCTCAATGCTTTCCTATGGACGTCCAGCGTCTTCTCACTGTGATTTTCACAGTGAGAAGTGCAGAAGCGCCTCTAGCGGCTGTCAGTGAGACAGCCACTAGAGGCTGGATTAACCCTAGTGTAAACATAGCAGTTTCTCTGAAACTGCTATGTTTACAGCTGCAAGGTTAACACTAGAGGGACCTGGCATCCAGACCACTTCATTGAGCTGAAGTGATCTGGGTGCCTATAGTGGTCCTTTAATGCTTTTACAGCCAAAGCCAGCTTTGTGGTTCTCTGTAAAGATGGAAGCTATACAGCTGCACTATGAAAGTTCTGTATTTGTATCTTTGCAGATAAAACTAATACTTGCACATACTATTTTCCAAAACACAGGAAAGTATTATATACTGTGTTTGGGTATCATTTATTGAGCTTCCCACGGTTTTCTTTTTTTATATTGTACCAATTTTTCATTGTGCCTGTTTTGAGTGATTTGTGGCACCGGGTTAAGCTGCATGTATTCGTGAATAGTGCCAGATCTCACTCCACATTCACCATTGCTGTTTATTTTAGATAATTCCATTAAGTTCTTTTATGGCTATGTTGTCCTACTATTTGTAATATGATTTTATTTCACACTTTAACCAGAATAAAACTGTGTCAGCATGCTAGCAGAGGTGGAGTTCTCAGTGAAAAGCTGCACACACAGAAAACCAAAAAGTACCATGACCACTTCAAATCATTCAAGGGGTCTTGGTGCTTCCAGTAACCCTTATGTTTATTTGTAAATGTTACATAAGTACTTTTTAAAGTGTCTTATCTGTAAAGCATTAAAAAGCTGGTAAATTATTTCTGGAATATTACTTAAAACTCTGTTTCCATGTCATTGTTCATGATTATAACAGTGAGAAATCTGCCCTTGGTTGCAGTGTGTTACCTCCAGATACGAATCCTGCAGCTTTCCTAATAGCTTTTACCCAATCCTCCATCTCGGCCTGTGTAGTAGCCATCAGGACGTAGGGCTCAGATTTGCATTGATCCATAGATGCTCCTAGCAATTCAATAAAAAAAAAAAAAAAACAGCACAATTAGGTTGAACTGGTGCTGGAGTCGTAAGCATTCCAAACAATACTCAGCTCTTAGCCTGTATTGATGTTTAAGAAACCTCTAGATGTATAACAAAGGAAACTGTGACTTGTTCATAAATTTAAACCTATTTAGTTTAGAAAAACGTTGCCTGAAAGGGGATATGATAACATTATACAAATATATTCGGGGCGAATACAAACCATTGTGTGGAAATCTATTCACAAACCGGACTTTACATAGGACACGAGGTCATGCGTTTAGACTGGAAGAAAAAAGATTTCGTCTAAGGCAAAGGAAAGGTTTTTTTACTGTGAGAACAATAAGGATGTGGAATTCTCTGCCTGAAGAAGTGGTTTTATCAAAGTCCATACAGATGTTCAAACAGCTACTAGATGCATACTTGCAAAAACAGAATATTCAAGGATATAATCTTTCAATGTAGGGTAATAACTGCTTGATCCAAGGATAAATCTGACTGCTATTCTGGGGTCAAGAAGCATTTTTTTTCCTAGCTTGTTGCAAAATTATGCTTCAAACTGCCTTCTTCTGGATCAACAGCAAAAAAACAAATGTGAGGAAGGCTGAACTTGATGGCCGCAAGTCTCTTTTCAGCTATGTAACTATGTAACTATGCAACTACAATATAGTATCTGCTCTGCTCCACAAGTTTCCAAAGCCAAGCTTGATTATACATAATGTGGTGATTTCAAGTGATAGATATGTAGGCAACATTTAGTGTCCAATGTCATGAAAATGTACCCTTCCAAGAGACATTGTATCATCTAATCACCTGACTCCTATAGGTTTAGCTATTGTTTAGATAAGCAGCAAGTTTTGGAGATACATGTTTCTTAAATGTTTCTGCACATAAAGGTTGTGGTTTCCTGCTACTGCATGATGATCAAATTATGGTTTCAATAAAGGATGCTTATAAAAAAAAAAAATGTGCGTGCTTCAGGATTATACTAGAATAAATTTTCATTTTATTTTCTTACTGAATACAGCCGTGAAGAATGCATTTATTATGTGTCGCTAATTACAATCATGCAGTGTTCACCCTGTGTCCTATCAGAATATGATATGAATATGATATCTCGGCTTATCTTTGTGTTTCATTAAACACCAGAAGATTCTAACTTTATGATATATCTTGCCTCAGCCAATCCTATGCAGAAACAACATTACATTTTTATTTTACTCAAGGTTTCTTCATTTAACACTTAGCAATATTATAGTTGCTAAAGGGGGGGAAAGATTTTGAGTTTAAAATAATGATAAAATAATGATGGTCTTAGATTGCAGCTACTGTTGCAGACATAAAAACATGCATTGTGACCTACATTCCATTTTACGGAACTGTGCAGCAAGCAGACCAAACTAATCTGCTAATATCACAAACCATGAGGTCACCCCTCTAAAATCCATTCCCAGATTTTCTTTTAGCTCCAATGACCTTAAAGGACCACTCTAGGCACCCAGACCACTTCAGCTTAATGAGGTGGTCTGGGTGCCAGGTCCCTCTAGGATTAACCCTTTTTTTTATAAGCATAGCAGTTTCAGAGTAACTGCTATGTTTATACTGAGGGTTAATCCAGCCTCCAAAACCTCTAGTGGCTCATTAACAGCCGCTAGAGGTGCTTGCGTGCTTCTCACTGTGAAAATCACAGTGAGAAGACGCCAGCGTGCATAGTAAAGCATTGTAAATGCTTTCCTATTCGACCGGCTGAATGCACGCGCGGCTCCTGCCACGCATGCGCATTCAGCCGATGATGTCGGGAGGAAGGAGGAAAGGAGGAGGAAAGCTCCCCGTCCAGCACGGTGGAGGCACCCTCAGGGCACTATAGTGCCAGGAAAACGAGTATGTTTTCCTGGCACTATAGTGGTCCTTTAACCCCTTAAGGACACACGACGTGTGTGACATGTCATGATTCCCTTTTATTCCAGAAGCTTGGTCCTTAAGGGGTTAAGCATTGTCACCTCATTTGCTGAGTGTGACAGCTTTTACAATCTTACATCCATCCCTGCAACAAGGCCATTTAATTTGAAGACTGCAGCTTTAAGGCCCAATTTTACATCCATTACTGCAATGAGGCCATTTTACTCAGCTCTACCCACTCACCCTCCCACCCTGGTTCCTTCTAACTTTATAGCATGCTCGTCCAGCTGTTTGGAACCACAGTCAATCACCTCCTCATTCCCTTCACATGTTATCAGTTTCTGCAATTATGCTATTAATACTCTCTTTGCCATCACATACAAATTCCTCTGCTACCTCTTGTCTCGTCTCCCCATTTTAACCTTTAGATTGTAAGCTCACGTGCAGGGCCCTCTGCCTTTTGTATCGGTCTGTTCTTATTGTGTTGTATTTTTCCCAATTGTACAGCGCTGCGGTATATTTTGGTGCATTATAGATGCCAGTAATACATTTTTTTTTCTTTAATTACGTATTCTGGGAGAGGGTCATGGCACTCCTGGCACCATAAACGCTAAATCTGGCTATTAGGGGATCTATCTACATAAACCTGTTAAACAGGGACAGAGCTAATGGTGGTGCAGTTGTACAATGACACACAGTGTCTCCCTGTGGCAGAGCAACGTAAGTGCTTAAGAGAAGCAATAGGGGAGTCATGAACACAACCAGATGGCATCCCAAGCAACATATCTGATACTGTGAAGCTACACAGCTCTGCATATATAAATGTGTGTCTGTGTGAACACGATACGTTGCTTAACCCCTTCCAATCAACATGTATATACAAGCGAATGCTAATTCTGTGTTTCAAAGAAATCCACACATTTCCCTATTCCATTTCTGTTCCATGTATCTCTGCACAGGGAATATAAATATGTTTTCTCCTTCCTCCAGTGCAACTTACAATGTAGGTTAAACGTCAGTGCCTTGTTCTAGAAGTCACAGGTAGAGGGCGCTGAGCAATCTGAGTATTGTATAGGAGGTTTTGCAGGCTGCAATAGCACCTTGAAATTCCACTTATAGTACAAGCCGTCGTGTAACTATTTACAAACATTTTATTTTTCCAAAGGCATGTTAGAAAGATGCAAACCTAGTTTATCTGTTTGTATTTGTCATTCCTAATGAATTAGACACAAATGGATTCATGAATCATATACAAATATTTCAGTATCACAAGTACAGAATACCAAATAATCTCCAAATTCAAAATATACTTGTGTAAATGTGCCAATTTGTTATGTATTAAAAAAATCTATATTTTTTTTTTTTTTTTAATTTAAAAAAAAAAAATCTATATTTAAACAAACAGCTGTTTTTGCCTATGTCTGTAGCTATACATGTTTCAAAGATATATTATGCTAAAATTAACTTAGTAGAACATCAATTAATGAATGAGCATGTTGTCATGGCAAAACAACATATTAAGTGTTTGCTATTTTTTTTTTCTTACATTGGCATCTTAGTTTGATATATTGTTGCATCATGCACTATAACATATCTTTGCTGCAAGGTCAACTGGCTTTTGTACAATAAAAACCCATAATAATCACAGAGTTCTGCCTCAGAATGAATGAGGAACTTAAAATGAACTCTCATTGGAATGGCGCCTGAATGGAGTGACTAACTGCGTTGGCTAGGGATTAACCTTGCCTGGAGAGTAGGTCAGTTTGAGGGGTGAGGGGCTCTTCAGCATACATACACTATGCCGAAGAATTGATTCACAGAGAGAAAGACTTTCATTTTTTTTTAATAGTTATTTTTTTACCATTTTGTACATGTTCTATCAAATCTGCAATACAATGTATAGATATTGTCAAATTATATTTATTTAACCTGGTCCACTTATTATTGTGCTGTCTTTTTAAGGCATCTGGCAGTAAAATATGAAACGTTAACTCATTTCAAATAATATAACATTGCAAAACAGTGTGGCATGTACAGCTTGTCTTGACAAATCAAAAGCTATTGAGCTGCACTGCCAAAAATGTCATGTATTTACTGGAAGTGAAAACAATTTTAAATAATAAAGGCCTTCATGGCTTCTGGCTGGATTGTGGAAATCCATGGGGTGAATGAAAGGCGAGACAGGCTTTATAGCTATTAACACAGTAAGTACTATCTCAAAGTTAACAATGCTAGAAATGACATCAGTATACAGCAAGGGCATGCTAGGCAATGTCAAAGAATATTGGAATAAAATATAATTAAGTAAACCAAATAAATAAAAACAATATTATAGGATACTTAGTTTTGTGACTCTAGAATGCTGCACTTAAAGCTTGATTCTGACTAATTTGTTACCATTATTGTAATTTGTAATCAAATAATGATCGAATTAACCAATATGTTGATAAAATATGTGGGACACTAGTAGGAATAGGCTGATTTTGGCAGCAAAAATTAAATGTGTCACATGGACTTCCCAACAAACACAGCACACTTTCTGGGTAGCGCACAATAGCAATGCTTGCCTTGAAATCTTTGTTTTGACAGAAATTTACCCATTTCTCTCAGACTTCTTCTCAAATATTTTTCAATTCCTTTTGAGACCTCCCAGTTCAGACATATTCCCATTCCCCCAAAAATTCTAATTTCTTCTTAGAGCACTTCCCTCAAACAATCGGACACCAAGCCATTTTTTTGAACCCACTGTTTCTTTCACAAACGCTCATATGATTTCCTTTCTAGTCACGCAGTTACTAAGCCTAACCTCATATACCTCTTGAGTTCATGTCTTTACACTGGACAAGTGTTAATGGAAAGCGTGTTTGGTTGACCACTGACCAGGAGGCAAATATAGTGTATTGAGGGAAATGAGCCAATATCAATAATGTAAGTGACTGTTAAAGATCCTGTAGACATGAAGAGTCAGTCATTTTCTTGGCCAATGCAATTAGTAGCGCGGCCTGTTGGGGAATGCAGAATTTAAAGGAGGCAGATAGACCCATTAGTTGCAGACCTGCTCCCCCTGAAGGCCAGCAATTTACTGAAATATTGACTGCACTAATAACTCAAAGTTGCTGATAGTTGTATATTTTGTTTTACATTTATTTGTGCAGTTTTTTTTGTTTACTTTTTGGTATTGTTTTTTTGCTGCACAGTGTGACATCTAACAGTTATAAATCGTCATACAGTTATCTGCACACTGCCCATTAACACTCATTCATGTGCAGGGAATTGTGGTAACATGGTGCACAGCACATACAACCATCAGGGTTATTTACTAAACTGAACATGGTTATTTGTCAAAGTGAATTTAACATTTAAGGCCAAATTAGCTTCAAGAGAAGGCATAGCTGACTTGGAGGATTTTTTCAATGAATCTATTTTTGTCTTAAATTTATAGGTATTCGTAAAGGTTTATTTGTTGTGTTTGTGTTTCAAATGGATAAGGGAAATAATACAAATGTACAGTTCTGCTCAGTTTAGGTTTAGTCTTTTGCTAAGTAACATTATTTTAAGATATATTTAGACATAATATTTAATGAGTATTAAAGCCAAAATGCCCTACTACGCATTTAATTATTTTAAAACAGTTTAAGGCTCTAAAACATATCACAACACTTGCTGCTTAGTTCTTATTTCCCTCTTCCCTGTGGTTTTGTTCCAAAGGAAGCTGCTTTTCACATATATCTCTGCATAGCATTTTTTAGAGTTTTAGAACTAATGGGTCATGCAGGGACTCCACATTCAGACACAAACACCTTCTGTTCATTCGAACTGGCAGGAACTGTTCTTTTTTTGACACTAAGATGACACTCATAACTACATTGGGCATAAGAAGGGGGCACTTGACGTCACACACGTGCCCGTTCATTAAGTCTCCCAATGAGCTGAAATGAATTATCCAGATAAAGTATCTTTATTAAATGAGTGGTAAATTTACTATGATGTATGTTTTTAAGTAGCCAACTAGTCTTTTTTTTTTTTTTTTAACCTGTTTGTCTTGCACATTAGTTGGAGGGGGAAAAAAAGACATAATTTGAGTGTAAAATTATGTACATTGAGGATGTTATGTATCATTGCAATGGAGAATTATGAACTCAGGAGGTGGTCAGAACAAGGTGGGCCATTCCAATGATCCCACTTGAATCACTGATGACGTTCAGTGGTCCCAGTATGCATGTATGCACACCAGTATGCATGTATGCACACCAGGCCTACTAACATCCTCCTTAGCCTTCCCCGCTCTAAGAAGCTCATACAGTGAGTGCTGATTAAGCTGGATCAGGGAATGTTGGGAGGTATGGCATGGTAAGAGCCGTACATAAGATTTGCGACTTCCATTCAGAGTCAGACAGAACATATCTGTGAATTTCTAACACTATGCCAATAAATGAGAGTGGACTCTCATACACATACACATTAGCTGTGTAGTTAGATTACATTTTATGATATGTGACAATGACACTTGAGATTCCAAGTATTTTTCAAGCAAATATACTACATATACTTATTTCCTGGTTGATGAACTTTCTGTGCCAGTAGATATGTTTTCTTGTTTGTGTGGAACAACGCCATCTGAATGGATAAGGATGAAGGGATTGGAGATTGGAGATTTACAAACTGCAGTTGGGATACAGATTGCTTTCGCCCTATCCCCAAAAAAATCCTTTGGATTTCACATCAGTCAATCAGGATTTTTACCTGGGTTTTCAGACCAACATACCTGGAATAATCTCAAAAGTAAACTTCACAGCATCATCTGGGCTATAAGAAAACTCTGTGACTCGGCTCCCCGGTAAGTACATAAATCCCTAGACAGGGTGAAATAAAAAGAAAGGTTTCTTAACAGAATGAAGGCAAACTCTATTCTGAAACTGTATAGCTTACCAAATACCTATGCTTTTACCTGTTGTCATATTCTACTGAAAATACAATATAATCCTTTTTATTTAAACTGCTCTAATACCAGTTTCCTCACAATAATGGTGATATTAATTTCCAAGATAGTTATTACCAGTAAGTGATTAATTAAAATTCAAAGCAGAGGTGTAAGTAGGAGTCATCAGGCACCGGTGCAAAAATTGCCCTGGCATTCGCCCCCAGCCCCTCTGTGTGTCTCATTCCCTTCCCAGCCCCCCAATGTGTCTCATTCCCTCCCCAAGCCCCTCTGTGTGTCTCATTTCCTCCCCCTAGGCCCTCCATGTGTCATTCCCTATCACCAAGCCCCTCTGTGTGTCTCATTCACTATCCCCCAGCCCCTCCATGTGTCTCATTCCCTAGCTCCTGCAGACCCTTCATATGTCTCATCCCCTAACCCCATGTGTCTTTCTCCCCTAGCCCCTTCCAGCCCCTCCGTGTGTCTCTCTCTCCAAACCCCCTCATTCCCTCCATGTGTCTCTCTCCCCTAGCTCCCCCACATGTGTCTCTCTCCCCCATCCCCTCAGTGTCTCTCTCCCTTTGACATCCCCATCCCCTTTATGTGTCTTTCTTCCCTAGCCCCCCCCCATCTCATCTCGCCTAGGCCCCCCATGTGTCTCTCTGTCACGGTGCCTGATCAGCACCTCAGTGTGACTGCATCTGATCAGTGCGGTGGTTACTCACCTTACCTCTAGAGCCTCTCTCTCCATGCAGTTTGTAATTCAGTGGCCGACAATCTCCAGTGGGACAATCTCTCCCCTAGCCTCCCCTCTATGTGTCTCTCTCCCCTAGCCCCCTCCATGTGTCTTCTCTCCTCTAGCTCCCAGAGCCCCTACATGTCTCTCTCCCTAGCCTCCCCAGCCCCCCCATATGTCTGTCTCCCTTAGCCCCCCTAGCCCATCCATGTGTCTCTCTCCCCTCCTCTATCCCCTAGCCCTCCTCTATGTGTATCTCTCCCCAAGCCCACTCTCCATGTGTCTCTCTTCCATAGCCCCCAATTAGTCTCATTACCTCCTGCCCCTACTGTACCCGTTCGTGGCTGCCACCGTACCCGTCTGACAGGAAGTGTGTACTGTCAGCCGAGGCGATCAGCAGGAGCCCCCTGGAGTCATGGGCCTGGTCACGGCTGCGACCCCTGCAATGGCACTGATTCAAATCTATAGCACTAAAAAGCATCTGATGCCAATTTAATTGTGAAACCAGGGTAAATACGCAGTGCTGCCCTTAACATCTGAAGTTTTAATATGCTGTAAATGCTTATATAGTTCCCTTATCCAGACCACTTTACATAAATTGGAAAATTATACAACAAATAAAACATTTTGACACAGTCAGTGCCCCCCTCTCCTCTTTGTAAGCAGTCAAGTAACCTTCAGAGAGCTGGAAGCTCTTGCATTGCAGCTTCCGTTAGTTCCCCTGTGTTAAACCTTGCATTGCAGGGATAGTTCATTTGCTGGGAGCAACAAATAGATCTAAAACAGGTTAACTGCATCATTGGATGGTTACAGGGTGCTCCTTGCACCACAACCACTGCAGCGAATCTTCTTTAACTTGTTTTAACAAGCCTGTCGTATCCACAGTAATTAAACCTTTCAAGGTGCCTACAGCAGCTGAACTGAATGATCCGGAATCAATCCCAAAAATCCAAGCTGTCACAAATATAGTAAGTTATATAGGCCTTTGGTATCCAGCCCTGAACACCAAGCTGTTGAAAGACATTGCTCAGAATAACTCACCACAGCTATATCATAGCAAAATAGATTGATTTTACCTGTATTTGATGCTAGTAGTTACATTTTTATACTATACTTCAAATCTTCAGTTATCTCATTTGGATGCATTTTATTTTACATGCCATTGAGACTTGCAACATCAACAATCAAGAGAGAGACACAACTTTAGATCTCCGAAGATTGCTGAATGCCCTTTTTTTTAATATAAAGTGTGAGTGACCCACTGGCACAAAATTACTCTATTTGGGTTCCACAGAGTTGCACTATGTTTTATTCTTATTTCCCCTAGTTGGATTCACCCTATATATTGTATGCATACTTGTTGAACATTTGAGGAGATCTTCGGGTTATAATCAATACTAGAAGGGAAGTTAAATATATATATATTTCTTATATGCACCTTCAACTCACTTAAGCACTTTACTATCTTAATTGGTGCTATTATAAGCAACACTATATTGTATTTAAATTATTAACTTTTTGTGATATAGTGAAAGATTTTGCACTTTTTCCCCAAATTAGATTACAACAGCTTGAGGGCTGAGGTTAGGCTATTTTTAACTACATTGTACATTGATGAGGAACTACTTTATAATCATTTATTCAATTCCTGGCAATTTTCTTATCACATAATCTTTTTTTCCATGTCTGGTGTACACTCAGATAGTCTCAGGTCACTGGAAGGCAAGGTACAAGGACAACAGCAGAGGGTCTTGTTGACAAAAGTTGGGTTGGTCTTACAAAATAGCTAAAAACACCTTCACCTCCTACGTGTTTGATTTAAAAAGCTTATTAGTAAAGAAACCACGTTGTAACATGGTAAACTGTTATTTCCTGCCCTTTCCCTTGTCACAAGCATTTATTTAATATCTGCTCCATTTTTGCAGCAATAACATTCCAGCACATATCAACAGGTGCAGGATTTTGTTTGCACTATCTGGATCTTCTATTGCAAAATAATTGTAACGGTTTGGGGTGAATGAGCTCAGTATGCAGAGAAAGGACAAAGCAAAGTCACTTCAACATAAAGTCTTTATTGTTTAACCCCTTAAGGACCAAACTTCTGGAATAAAAGGGAATAATGACATGTCACACATGTCATGTGTCCTTAAGGGGTTAAACAGGACCAAGAAGCAAAAGGGAAGCCTTTTAATGGGATAATCCAGGAAGGATTAGCACACAGTTAGTCTTTAGCAGGTAAATAAAGTAGACAAACTAGGCAAACCAGGGAGTCCAGTCCAGGATCAGACAGGCAAAGGTTAACCAAGCAGTCCAGGACAGGATCAGACAGGCAAAGGTTAACCAAGCAGTCCAGGACAGGATCAGACAGGCAAAGGTTAACTAAGCAGTCCAGGACAGGATCAGACAGGCAAAGGTTAACCAAGCAGTCCAGGACAGGATCAGACAGGCAAAGGTTAACCAAGCAGTCCAGGACAGGATCAGACAGACAAAGGTTAACCAAGCAGTCCAGGACAGGATCAGACAGGCAAAGGTTAACCAAGCAGTCCAGGACAGGATCAGACAGACAAAGGTTAACCAAGCAGTCCAGGACAGGATCAGACAGGCAAAGGTTAACCAAGCAGTCCAGGACAGTATCAGACAGACAAAGGTTAACCAAGCAGTCCAGGACAGGATCAGACAGGCAAAGGTTAACCAAGCAGTCCAGGACAAGTTTAGACAGACAGAGGGTAACCAGAAATCCAGACAGAATCAGACAGGCAAAAAGTTAACCAGAGAGTCAGGCAAGCAAGGGTTAGCCAAGGCAGGATAAGGTAGGCAAGATTTAATCAAGGCAGGTTCGGCCAGGCAAGGGTTAATAATAGCAGGCAAGGGTTAACCAAGACAGGATCAGGTAGGCAAGGTTTAATCAAGGCAGGTTCGGCCAGGCAAGGGTTAATAATAGCAGGCAAGGGTTAATCAAGGCAGGTTCGGCCAGGCAAGGGTTAATAAAAGCAGGCATGGGTTAATCAAGGCAGGTTCAGGTGGGCAAAGGTTAAAGGAACACTAAAGGGTCAAGAACACAAACATGCAGGGCCGGATTAACATAGGGGCTGATGGAGCTGCAGCTCCAGGCCCAGGCCCATGGAATAGGCCCATTGATTTAAAAAAAAAAGCACCATCTCCATCAGATACATGGCACTTGGGAGTGTTTTACTGTTTTTGGTCGATATGATCCTGTAATTAGGCCCGTCATAATTGTCAGCACCAGGCCCACTGGGCTCTTAATCTGGCCCTGCAAACATGTATTCCTGACCTTATAGTGTTTAATCCACTATTTAGGTGGCTTGCGCCCCGTTTAGCCACCTTAGAAAATATTAAAACTCACCTTGTTTCCAGCGCCACGCGGGTTCGCCTCCCTGGTGACATCATTAGCTGAAAATCGGCAAGAAGGCAGGATGGGGGCAGGGCCAAACGCAACGCTGTCTATGAGAAAATTTCAACATGGAGACGCTGAATGACAGTGCTGCCTACTGTGCAGGAAGCACCTCCAATGGCCATCTGAGGAGTGGACACTTGGAGGTGTCCCTAGGAGGCTGTAGCGGTACTTACCCTTTCCAGGGGCCGGCCGGGGTCCTCTGTTCAAGCCGCGCGCGGCCCTGCTGCTGCACGAGCCGCGCGCGGCTCATCCGACGGCTGCAACAGGAAGGCGGGCAGTGACCGCGAAAAGCGGTCACGTGTCCCGCCTGACGCTAAGAGCGCGACGCAGGTCTCGGGCGCGCTCTTAAAGGGACAGTGGGAGCCTAAATTGGCAAAGGCCTCCCATTGGTCCCTGTCATGCCACACTCCCCACACACTTACCTTTTGGGGGCGTGGATGTGACAGGGACCAATCAAAATAGATGTTAAGATATATATACTCACCTTTTTCCCTTAGTTCCTTGCCCTATCATGGTTTCTGTTTCAGTTCCCTTTAGCGCTTGTTGTATTCAGTTGTGTTCCTTCGTACTTGACCGTGGCTTTGTTTTCTGACTATGTTATCTCTTTATCTGTTCTGTTTGCTGGCTTGCTGTTTACTGTGTACCAGACCCCGGCTACTCCTAGTTTACGCTGTCTCTTTGTGCCCTTGACCTCGCATCGCTCCTGTCTCTGTACTTCTCCTATATGCATTGAGTCCGGCCACTCTAAGGTCCGTTAGACGTATCTCCCCTCTGTGTTGTCTTCTGTTTAGTTGAATCCTGTGTGTTGGGGTATATTTTTGTTACAGAGGCAATGTAAACACAGCATTTTCTCTGAATGAAATGTCTGAAGACAATGATTATACTCACCAGAACAACTACATTAAGCTGTAGTTGTTCTGGTGACTATAATGTTCCTTTAAGCAAGGCATGTACAGACAAGTAAGGGTTCACCAACGCAGGAGGTTCAGGCAAGAAAGAGTTAAACAAGGCAGATGAGGTTTGTATCCTCTAGAGCAGTGGTTCCCAACCCAGAACTCAAGTGACCCTAACAGTCCAGGATTTAGGGGATTACCCAGTTTTGTCTGGGTAAATCCTGGACTGTTAGGGGGTACTTGAGGACTCTGTTGGGAATCACTGCTATAGAGGTTCACAGGACAACTGAGCCAAGAACCCAGGAAGGTCAAGGGTTTAATTAGGGGACAGGGAATGGGAGTTCTCCCACGAGGACGTGTCTATAGGTGTCCACACACTCCCTTATGTAGGTGGGATGCTATTTCAGTTTGCCCTCTCAACCAATACCCCCACACTGATGCCAGAAATACTAGAATGGATCTCCCAGGGCTCTGACATCCTGAAAGGACCATGGAGCAGCGTGGGGGATACACTATACATACAAAACAAGGTGCCCCCTGGAGGGAAGGCAAGCCATAGGTCAGACAGGGTGCACCTCCCTTCTCTTACACGCCGCAAACCAAGTGGAGAGCCTGCAGGAGCTGGCTGGCAGGCGAGGAATACGTTTGGCGGGCCGCTGAAAAACTGCAAACTTTGCCAGTGGCTGGGATGAGAGCTCAGCATGTACCTCACTCCGAGACCCATGTGACCAATGAGACGCCGAGACCCATGTGGCGCCCAGTAGGTGAGTGCGGTGCATCTGCCTCTCCCAGTGCGCCATGAAAAAAAATTGCCTGTCCAAGTCTTTGAAAGACCAAAACTGTAATTTCTAATATTTGTAAAAGAATGACAAGATACTCATTCATATTTATGAAAGTCACGTGTATTTATTTCAGATACAAAAAAAAAATATTCTTAGAGTTTCACCCCTTAAAAACTGGATACTAGTGAAAATCTGTAATTTGAGAATGGATTTGCAAATCTCAAGCCAAATTATATATGTTGGAGAACACCTCACAATTCCCATGTTTAATGAATAAAATCCATTGAATGCTAAGGTGAATGATAGGTATGTACTAATAAAAAAGAAAAGTTAAATAAATAAAATGACTTTTTACATTTAAAGAGGAACTGTTAATTCCAGGCTTTTTAATAGTATGTTTATATTTCCCCGATATTTTGCAAACATGTATTTGTTGAATTAAAAGTAGAAATCCGCACCTCTTTATCCTGTAACTGTGTGCCTCCATCTTATCTCTCGATCAGTTATTGTTATAAATGCTATGCAGCTGGCATGCACCACAGAAAAAGCAGAAATGAAACATTGTTTCTATATCTCTTCCTAATTTGTAATGTTTGACCTAGCTTTGCCTGGGCTTTGATGTAATTTGCTAAATCTTTTATAAAATGTTAAAAGAAACGTTTGGGGGGCCTGACCAGCGAGGCTGATAGACGTGCCACTGCAGAGCTCCTCAGACAATAGGGCAAAATACCACTTTTTAGCCCTAAAAGCTTATGAAAAGGCAGCCCAAATAGCTTCATTTGACCCATGAAAGGGCACTAAACCGACCTTGCAGCTTGCGATCATTTTGAAACTGGCTGGCAGACAGACTTGCGCCATGAGGCCTGGCGACCGTAGAGCGGGAGAGGCGGCCGATCCCCCGGTCCGGTGCCGCGAGATGCTGACACAACGCAAGAAGGAACCCCGTTACCCCCCCCCCCCTTGGACCGTCAGGGGTGATCGCGGTCCACACCTGAGAGAGAAATCGAGACCGGAGCGAGTGCAGAGGGGGAACACATGGGGAAATATGCTACACAATGCGGCACCCAACATGGCGGACGCCTCATGTCTAACCCTTACCTCACATACCTGTCTCTTGCCCTCTCCAAAAGGGCAGCCCACCTTATTTGATTGTAAATTCCTGTCCTAATGTGTTTTACACCCCACCTCCTATAGAATGTAAGCTCGTTTGAGCAGGGTCCTCTTCAACCTATTGTTCCTGTAAGTTTATTTGTAACTGTCCTATTTATAGTTAAATCCCCCTCTCATAATATTGTAAAGCGCTACGGAATCTGTTGGCGCTATATAAATGGCAATAATCAATAAAATAAATAAATGTTCCCCCGAGCCCACAGACCCACAGCATGAGACTCGGCAAAGACTAGAAGCAATCTTCAACGACTTCTGGCGTAAGCTGGAGGCCAAACTGAAGCCGACAGCCTCACAACGGCTAAGCAAGTGCCACAAAAGCAACAAGCATGGCGCCACCGGGAGAGCTACCGAGTCACAACCCAAACGCAGCAATGCGGGCCTACCAGCACAAGAGCAGGAGGAAACCTGTAAGCCTAAATTAAATCCCAAACCAGCATCGCCCGTCAAAAGGGTGTACAAAGCTGCCGCCCGGACTGCCCGACGTCCTTCTGGGCTGGGAGCCCATCGGGGGATTACCCCATGCTGTCCATACACCCGTGGGGACACCCGAGATAGGGAGAACCCGCGGGACCCCGAGCCAACCACCATGTCTGGGAGGCTCCATGGACTCAAGGCGAGGGCTCTCGCTAAGGCCCGGAGCCAGAGAGCCGGGAAGCTGAGTCGCAGTGGGAACACCCGAACAGAACGGCGAGACCACCACTACACGCCAAGCCCCCCTTATTCCAGAGGACATTGCCCTAAGACCCCAGCCGGGAGAAGCACTACCGACATGTGGACACTATCTCTGTGCCTCACTTGCAGGCGCCATGAGAATGCCGGCTAGGGGAGTCGGCTGACTTTCGGTAACACACTGGGGGCTAGCTTGCTGCCCTATCACCATGTCCATACAGATTTTCGGTGGTGTACTTTTATAATTTTATGTTTTGAGATCAGCAAACAACATCGAACTTTTAAGAGTTCTTCATTGTTTATTCATTTATGTTTGGCTGTGAATTTTTCAGTATATTCTTTGCACAATATTATAATGTCTTATTACGCCCACTAGACATGTGCCTGTATAGCCTATCCCCTGCTAACTACATGCTGACAAGCCTGATTACCCGGCGATTTAACCATTTAACTGTTTACCTCACCTTTCGCATACTCATGCCACACAAGCGTGTATTGCGCCCCGCTTGCATACTTAGTCTAGCACATACTAAAGCACCCTACCATGCCTCAAACCCTGCTACTGTCACGCATACCTTGTCTAGCCAGGCATATTGGCTATTATCCACTTAGGTGGCTTGGTACACCGGGAATCACTGGATCAGGGCGGGCTGTGGCTGAGGGTCGATGGGGCGCTCGACCCCAGCTTGCTGGACTCCAGCCAGCTGATGGCTGCGCCTCACCAACTAGGGGCATTGGCTCATTAACCTAAAGGCAACCTCCATAGCAACACTTGCTTTATTATTATTATCCTCTTTACTTTACTCGATAAATCCCAACGCATACAATGTGTGCTGTAGCCCAAGCACTTTTCTACAATGACACTGTCAACCTGATAACTCTCTCAGGCTTCCTAAGCTTCTGAATTTAGCCATTGCTGCACTGACATATTTAATTTAGCTAGATTTGCATCATAGAAATGCCACTCTTGATAACCCGACAGAATGGGTGTAATCACGCTAAGATGTCTTATTTGCATACCTTTTCCATTCAAGCATTGTTTCCTTGTAATTACCTATTTTTGAGCGAGTTGACAATATATGATGTTTCACAATCTAAGCATGTCGATCCACTCATGACCCAACAAAATAGAAGAGTGTCACAAACGAGCACTTACCATGTTCCTTAGTTTACCATTGTTCCTAGCGTGTTATATCTACTTATAAAAACAAAAATGTGCTGTTTATCTTTGCCATGACCATGTATGTCGCCGGAATGCATGTAACCGCTGTTGTGGCGTTACAGAATACTCTGTTTTGTAATACAATGCACGTGTTAGGTGATTGATGTTCAATGTTTCATCCAATGGTTTCATCCAATGGTGTAAATTCCAGAGAGAGATTGTCCTCTTAACATATGTAGTAATTTACTAAACACATAGTTATTAGGAAATTTCTTAACAGCACAAATATATTCATAGTGTTGGCTGACCACTTGTAGAAAAATACACGGTAATGTTTTCTTGCATTATACTATTTTGTGCAAGTCAGGTTTACGGTGCACATGTTTATTCTCTATTTTAGCACAGTAGTATAAGCCATAACACGACAGAACAGCCACTATTCTGACTCTTTTTTTTTGTGTGCCAATTTTTATTTTTTATTTTTAGTAGCAGATGATTAGCATATGCTGTTGTATTTTAAATCCAAATGGGACATTCACATTCTCCAGCCAAGGCAATGCTTGTATACGTCACTCACTGGCTGTCCTGAAAGGTGGGAGGTACTTTATGTTTAGGTGTTATGGTTGTGTCTTAATTTTATGACCACAGCAAGCCAGCAAACAACTCGACATTCTATGCACAAGTCCTCAGTTTTGTGATTCTGTCCAGTGTATTTTAATTTGGCCTTTTGAATTGTATACTTAACAATAACGGGTTAACAGATTATTATTTTGCACACCTATATTCTGTTGCTTATCATTCACCGTTATGCCTTTCCTGTGGTATTGTCTGCATCACACGAGAAACTCACAGTCTTACATTTGTTATTATTAGTATTGTCTTGTATTTAACACTTCCTGGTTTAAGTGGAAACTGTAGGCTTAATCATTATTATAACTAGTTACACAGTGCAAATGTATGTGGTAGGGCTGTACAATGTATAACAAACAAATCAAAACACTTACATACCTGATATTTGCTGTCAGCCTCATCCTTGAAGTAAAATAGCATCTGTCCTTTCAGTGAAAAGAATTTCTGCTGCCAACTCTTGACTATTGATTTTTGTTGCTTTTTTAAAACTCCACACTTCACCGGCTTCTCCAGGGGGTTAGCAATGTGTATACGGTTAGATAAAGTTGTCTGGTCACCGGACATCATACTGACCGATCGGGCTGTAGAGTGAGCATAGAAGAAGAGTCCGTTACTCACTGGAGTAAACCAAACTTCAGTAATAAAAAAGTAATAAAACCAGAAAAAAAAATTGCTTATTAACTTCAAACTTCTCTGAGCACCATCTTACATAACCACCATAAGATGTTATATGAATTGAGGGTCAGAGTGAAGATTTCGTCTGACTGCAGAATCTTTAAGGAAGTGGACAAAAATAAGTTTCAAAATATACTTCCTCTGAGGCGTAGGAGTATTTTTGAGACAGCTGAAGGGCAGATAAAAAACAAGTCCAGTTTTTAGTTAACCGATTGTCACTTTTTTCATTATAACCATTTTTAAATACTTTTTTTATTGTTCTTTGTTTAATTTATTTTTTTTCATACAAACTTAACTACTATACTTTATTTAAAAAAAATTAATAGGGGAAAGTGTTAATAAAATGCATTTCTAAGCATTATAGATGTAAATTAGAAATAATATCTGACCTGGACCAGAAATTGCAACTGAGAAAATGGGGCTTGCATAACTACATGTTTTCACATGGGATTTACACACATTATATCATAGCTAGGAACAGAAACTACTTCATCTCATTGAAGTGTTTATAATGTCTGGTGTCCCCTGGCACTGTCCTTCTGTTCAGTGTTGTCCTGTTTTTAGAGGTTTAATGATACACAAGAGTCCTCAGCAGACCATCCCCTCTGTTCTGCTTGGACTGCAGCTATAACCGTAGCAATAATGAGCAGTGGTGATTGGATGATTGGATGAGAGTGTGAATTGACAGCTTTTGGCCTATAACAGCCGCCATTGCTGATATGAATTGTATGGCTAACGAAGTGTGTAATCTCTACCTTAGCCATACCTCTAGTGGAGTTAGTTTGCAGCTCTCCCTTGCAGCAGAGTGATATACATGGAGGCTGTACAGATGGCACACCTTCCCAGCGACAGATCGTAACTTGCAAATTGGCAACGGTGACACTCCTCCACAATGGAAGAGTGAGGTCCAGGAAGAGGGTGCAGAAGGAAGTCCAGTGGCATCTCTCCACAACAGTCCAGGGAGAGAATCTGGTTAGCAAATTCCTCTTCTGCTATGAGTGCATACTGCAGAGGACTCTGCACTTAAAGGGAATACCTTACATCAGCAGAGGCAATCCGTCTTACACTATCTTTAGGGTTAAGGTTAGCTTTAGAATTAGGGTCATTTAGGGTTATTTAGTGGTTGGAGTTATCTAGTGTTAGTTTTTAGAGTGACAATTACAGTCAATGTTTAGGGTTAGGTTTAGGGTTTGTTAATGTCAGTGTTAAGGGTTAGTTAGTATTGTTTTGCATGTTTTGCGTTAGGGTTACATTTACTGTCTCGGGTTAGGGTTAAAGTTTAGTGTTAGTATTACTGTAGGGTTAGCACAGGGATAGGCAACCTTCGGCTCTCCAGATGTTGTGGACTACATCCCCCATAATGCTCTTACACACATATTGCTGGCAAAGCATCATGGGAGGTGTAGTCCAAAACATCTGGAGAGCCGAAGGTTGCCTATCCCTGGGTTAGCATTATAGTTAGAATTATGGTTAACCTAATGGGTTAGTGTCAGGGTTGTCAACATAGAGCGATCTTCCCATTATTTTTAGTTTACCCCTTAAGGACACATGAACTGAGTGACATGTCATGATTCCCTTTTATTCCAGAAGTTTGGTCCTAACTCATTTAGCCCTGTATCTTGGCAAAAACTTTGCAAAGGTATACATTACAGAAGAATTGTTGTACTCAGTTGATGATTCTGAGTGCATGTTATATTATTACAGTGGCATAAATTCAAATCTCAACACTACAGGTAAATACACTCCTACATTCACACACACATACTCCATACAAAAACCTGTGTAAATTCAAATACACAAACCCTGCTCACAAACACAACCATGCAAAGATGAGCATATGGGAGATCACCAGCTTGCAAAGCATTGTGGGAGTTGCAGGATTGTTTAGTATCTTTTTGGTCACCCTTGTACTAGAAGGGGAGGGCAAAATTATTCTCTTCAGTAGTTCTGCCACTGGCTACAATTCCCCAAAATAAGAAATAGACCCATCAAATTCCTCTATCAAAATTCTAACTATAAATCTTATGTTACACTATTACTTCACTGGATAATGGCAAAGGTATACATCAGGAGTATTGTACTCTGAAAATGTAGCTAAACACAATTTGTGGTTTTGTAATGTCTACTTTCTATGAATATATATGAACCTGGGATATCTAATTTATATAACTATATACTTTTGTGCATCAATTTTGTTTTCTCTGATGGCTATTAAACTAAGAAGACAAACATACCATATTCTAAAATCATTACATATTGAAATTGTACTCCTTGAACTGAAATTCCTGGCATATTATATTCTTTATAAATCAGGACCAATAAATATGTTTATTTTAAATTTACTTTTCTTTAGCTGCACTAATTACATACACATTAATATTGACAAAGTGTAAAAAAAAAATTGTTTTTGCATTTTTGTTTGCATTTTTTTTTTATAATAAATGAGAATGGAAATTGTGGTTGAACACACTCATAGTAAACATACCAAAATTGTTTGTGTCACTAAGTACAAAAGAAGCAATCTTAAACTGTGTCCATAAGGTGTAAAATTCTGCCTTATTAGCAATGTACAATATAATTAAAGTGTAATAAGATGCAATCAAGACACAACATCTAGTTCCTCTTAGTGAGGAAACTTTGAGAATAATACATATTGGGGAGATTTATCAAGAGAAAAACTGGCTTTTCCGGTGCAGTCTTGATGAAAACCAATAGACTGTCTCTCAGCATTTAGCTCTTTACACCCAAAATAGCACCGCTTTGCCTTGATAAATAACTGAAAATAAGTTTATTTTAAAAAAAATTCAATCATATGAAAAGATTATCCAATATTATTAAATTGGGCTTATATTAGTGGGTTTCCATTTCTCAGATGTAAAATGTATATGAGGCAAACCCTAACCAGATCCACTTAGCCACTCTAAGCTACCTATCAGTTCCATACAGTGTTCCTTGACTGCCCAATACTGTCATCCTACCATAGGCACAGGACAGTAGTGGGTGAAATGTAATATCTGTAGAAACAGATAATTAAATGGTCAGTTGTTTTAGGGGAAGGAAGACAGAACCAAGTTCAGTATTTTTAAAAGTTAGTTGGAGATGCAAAGTTGTATACTCATTATAAAACGTTAAAATTGTTGTAACAGTATATACTAACAGAGAGGGTATTACAAATATAATTTGTAAATATTGTAACTACCGGTATTTATACATCACACATTCATAAAGATGTATAGAAACAAAGTATGTAAAAAAAACTATTGACACTTGAAACATTAAAAGATCATTCACACACGACCTAGAAATATGTAAACAAAGTAAAATAGATGAGACACCAGAAAGTAATCAGAGATGCCTTAATAGATGTTTGGCTCTTTCTAAAATCAATGTATATTTAAATGATATATGGCTAGAAGGTTCTAATATTTAAATATTCCCCTGATGGTTTCAGGTCCCCAAGGTCCAGCCACCCTAAAAATAATTTCCTACCTTCATCTGCTCATTCTTTTAAACGGACACTATAGTCACCAGAACAACTACAGCTTAATGTAGTTGTTCTGGTGAGAATAGTCAGTCCCTGCTGGCATTTTACTGTAAGCAATGCCTTTTCAGAGAATTCCAGTGTTTACATTGCTCCCTAGGAACACCTCCAGTGGTAGTCACTCAGATGGCCACTAGTGGTACTTCCTGGGTCAGTTACGTTCAGCGTCTTCATGCTCTGATTCATGCCTCTCTAGGAGGAGATGCTGATGGGCCAGCACAGCGTTAGGCTCAGTCCCCCGCTCTGCCTCCTTGGCTGATATCATCCGAATTGTCCATCTCAGCCAAACCAATGCCTCACCATATAAAATTGGCGCCAAATCAATGCTTTCCGATATAAAATTGGCTTACATCGCCAATTCTGATGATCTCAGCCAAGGAGGTGGATCAGGGTGAAGCCAGCACTAGTGGATCTGCGCAGAACTGGAATAAAGATAAATTTATTATCTTTTTAAGGGGGTCAAGTGTGGGCTGGGCAGCTAAATAGGGTTTTTAGCACTATAGGGTCAGGAATACATGTTTGTATTTCTGACACTACAGTGTTCTTAAAAGTATTAGTGAGAAGTTGTAAAAAAAAAATGTTAACTAAAAATAAACAATTTCATACTTACCTGTCCATGTGGTGCTTACCTCTGGTCAGGCACCTCTACAGATATTGCTAAAGCATAAGTTCCTAGTTCAGTTTAGTATATCAATTCCGCATGGGTTTAAATAGAATTCATTAGCTGAGAGTGTCAGCTGGAACACAATGAATTCTATTCATGCATTTACTATGGAAGAAGGAAATGTAGCTGCACTATATCTGAAAAGGGCAGAATTGTGGGATTTAACTGATAAAATCAGATACATAAATAGAAATTATTCACTTTCAATGTAAGTACTAAGCACACTCTACAAAAGTCCTTTCACCAGCGATAATATTTTGACACTGACAGTTTAAAAAAAAAAAGAAACTTTTTATATAAATATTTAGCATTAAAAGCTTTTGCAAACACATTTTATTTGTTGTAGATCAAGCATGTCAAACTCGCGGCCCACGGCCCACAATGGACATCTTTGCGGCCTGGCGAGCCGCAAGTATATGCTTAGTGTTAAAGCAGAGTAGGCACCTCCTTTCCCCACATTGCAGGTGCCTACTCTGCTAAATTTACCCAGCCGGGGAAGAGGGCCAGCGAGGGAGTTTAGTGTTCCTGCTCCTCACTGCTCATTCGTGCACCATCTGTAGTGAAGCCGGAAGCCGGCATCACTAAACTGTGCGCAAGGGAGCAGTGAGGAGCAGGAAGGAGATCTCCAGATAGAACATCCCCACTGGAGCCCAGGGAGAGGCCCCACATCAGCTCCCAAAGGTAGGGAACAATAAAGAAAATAATGTGTGTGCAAGAATGTGTAAATGTGTGTGTGTGTGTCTGTCAGTGAGTACGTGTGTCTGTCAGTGAGTGTGTGTGTCAGTGAGTGAGTGTGTCTGTAGGTGAGTGTGTGTTTGTCAGTGAGTGTGTCTGTCTGTGTGTGTGTGTTAGTGTGTGTGTGTGTCTCTCTGTGAGTGAGTGTGTGTGTCTGTTAGTGAGTGTGTCTGTCAGTGTCTGTCAGTGAGTGTGTGTGTGTCTGTGTGTGTCTGTCAGCGTGTGTGTGTCAGTGAGTGTGTGTGTTGGTCAGTTTTGCATTGGCTGCAACTGGACAGTGGAGTACCTGGAGGTGCATGGAGGCACGCAACGCTACATCACATTCCGACGTGACATCGACGTGCTCCACCTTCACAAGGCTTCAAGAAGTAGCGGGAGGTTTAGATTTGGCCCAGGGTGCGGACGCCGCCATTTGGGGTATACCAGAGGCAGGACTCCGGAGTCGCATACTGGCAGCGGCAATGTGAGTGGAGTCTGTTTGTTGGCTAGAGGGGGTGCTGGGATTTCGGATATGGGGGGGACTGGGATTTAGTAGAGGGGGAGGGGACTGGGATTTAGTAGAGGGATGTATTGGGATTTAGAAGAGGGGGTGCTGTGGTTTAGTAGAGGGGGATACTGTGTTTTTTTTATACTGTACTTTTCAAAATAAACCTTAGTTTCTATAAGAATTTTTTTTTTTTTTTTGTGGCTTGTTTATGTGGCACGTGTTAGTCTTTAACATGCGTGTTGTAGATCATCTCTACTGATTTCCTACCCAGAAAGGAGATTGTAAAATGGCTTTTTTCCTGCATGTGGTTTGAACATGTTATTTACATTTCCCAATAATATGCTATGTTGATTTGCTCTTCGAGAGACTATGTAATTGGTCTCCAGACAAAAAGGTGAAGTAAAAGAAGAGAAAATTATATGCTATTTGTAAAAGTTATAACAATGCATGTTTTTGTGAGCTAGTCCTTGCAGCTGGACAAATGAATTTCCTGAGTTTCATTTAAATGCATTAGGCTAAGCTTTACTAAGAATCAGGAAGTTCATGTAACTGAAATAAGATCAGATTTCTGCAAGTTTACAATATAAGGGTTTATTCACTAAACAATGAAAAAAAGTGAATGGAAAACTGTGCTGCAAAATGTAGACAGCAACAGCTGATTTGGAAAAAAATTCCCCACACCTTTGCTTTTTTAGTCTTAATTTAGCAATTTGTTAGGGGAGGGGGGCTTTTTTGTTGTTGTTGTTTTCAATTTACCACAATAAGGGGTTTACTAACCAAATCCTTTCAAGGTTATTCACAAAAAATACATCAGACAAAGTAGTCCCTACTTTGTCTTATGTTTTAAAGAAAACTAGAGCAGATAGCAAGACATTAAGAACAGATCCTGAGAGAGGGAGAGAAGAGGAAGCAATTGGGGAGGTAAGTTCGACATGATAGTGCCGCTTTAATAAGATTTATAAAATCACCTGTGCTATATGCAGGCGATGAAACAACCATTAAGGGTTAATGCACCAGGTCTAGTGGGAATGTTCTCAAATCCGTCCCTTATGGCTTGGTGTTTCACAACTTAAATTAAGATACATTTTCATTCAGCTGCAAATTTATGGTTGGATTTTCCCCGGCACCATTCCATTTACAAAAGGGAGCGAGCATCACAATTTTCCTTAGCTGCTAGATACTGCTCGGCACTGGAAGATCAATAGAGCAGTTGACACTTAATTATACCTATAACCAGGCAACTGCTCTTACAGCTACTCCGAAACAAAAAAAAAATAAGCAAGGAACAAATCAAACAAAAGCAATTGGAATAGGTCAACACAATGATTGCTTCAAGAGGTTTCCCCAAATTCAACTTAAAATACAACCTATAATGACTTGTCTAGTCGCAAATTTATTCAACCCCCTGAATAGAATGCCACACAACAGCACACCTCAAGCACACCTGAAGCAACTAATCAAGGGCTTGATTAGTTGCACTAGGTGTGCGTGAGCTGGGACAATGAAATACCTGAACTGACTAGGGGTTTGTTGAGTGTTACGTTTGACTTCATGTTAGAAATACGGCTTAGTAAAGAGAATGGTCCACAAAGTTAGGAACAAACATGGAACAGGATACAAATTGATAGTGAAGGCACTGAATGTTCCTATAGACAGCGTTGGAAGCAACAAGAGGATAATAGGCGCTCGCTATAGTAAGTAGTGGGCAGGCAGCAGTGTACAAAGCAAGGATTCCCAAAACCTTGTATGTGGATAAAAATAGGAGAAAAAGAGTGTATACCGCGCCTAGAGGTTATTATATACAAAAGTATACATACATATATTTGATGGATTTTTCAAAAGTAGATGGTAACCTCAAAAAAAATAAGATAAAAAAATAATAATAGTGCAGTACAGTAAATCAGTACAAAGAATATCAGATAAAGCTATACACAGTCCACTCACATTTGGATGAGCTATAACAGAGCTCGGCTGTGATGCGCTTGGACGGTACAATCCCCGTCTTAGGATATGTGGTGATGGTAGCTCCAGATGTTTTCCAAGGTGCAGAGGTGTGTTGGTAATAA
The DNA here is from genome assembly GCF_036172605.1 of Pelobates fuscus. Classification (NCBI taxonomy): domain Eukaryota; kingdom Metazoa; phylum Chordata; class Amphibia; order Anura; family Pelobatidae; genus Pelobates; species Pelobates fuscus. The sequence goes on along the minus strand of NC_086319.1, from coordinate 282,705,688 downwards.
AAAGGAAATATAGCAGCAAATGGTGAAGTAAGTACTGATAATATGATAAAATAAATAGTAATGTACTTACAATTGCTAGAGCATAAAGCCTGCTCTAGTTTAAACAGCTTAGGTGATATAATCCCCACCAAGGATATGCAGGATCCAGGGAGTAAATAAAAGTAGTTGAAATATAAAAGTATTCTATAAAAAGTACTTTAATATATAACAAACAAGTATAATAACAAGTATAAAAGTCCACTTTACGCGTTTCGCCTAATAAGGCTTCTTCAGAAGTGTGAACTATGGAAGCATAGTTCTCTACTTCGAGGAACAGTGGTTACACTACCTGGATGGAGCAAAAAAAGGAAGCTATTCATGGTTGCAACCAGATTTCTGAGAAGTGACTGCAAAAGACCTGCAGCAAGACTTGGTAGCAGCAGGCATTGAGATTTCAGTGAGCACAGCAAGGAGCGTACTAAATACATAAAGTTGCCATGCCAGAACTCCAAGACGTACACCACTACTGACCCAAAAGCACAAGAAAAGTAAGCTCGAGTATGCTCAAAATCATACAAATAAGTCACAGAAGTTTCGCAATTCTGTTTTGTGTAGTGTAGAAACAAAACTGGAACGTATCAGACATTTGTCTAGAGGGAGAAGAATAAAGCATAAGCTGAAAAGAACACTCTGCCTACAGTTAAGCATGGTGGTAGCTGTTTTGCATCCTCTGTAACTGTAAACCTGCAGCATGTAGAAGGCAAGATAATCAGAAAATCCTAGGGGAAAACATCAAATTGTCTATGAGGAAGTTGAAGTTTGGGCGTCATTGTACCTTCCAAGAAGACAAGCATAACTCAAATTCCACCAAGTCTTGATTGCAGAAGAAGTCCTGGAATATTCTAAAGTGGCCATCACAGTCACCTGATTTGAACCCCATAGACCCAGGAATATTGCAGAACTGGAGGCCATTGCTCATGAGTACCGTTGATTACTGTCAGGGTTAAGTAGATAGAGCCTAGAATGCGGTAATAGACAGAGATAAAACGAATGCAAAGTATCAATAAGAATAAGGCAGATACAAGTTCATGATAGCAACGAGTAAGGTCAGGCAGCACAGGTTCATACATGGTGTTTATGTCAAAGGTCAAATACAAGGTAGACAATATATAAGGGAAGGAACACAACTGGATACAAGTTGAGCAACCAGGAGCCCAGTATAACTGATCAGTGAAGGCTGGGGAGAGCAAGCAAGATATAGGTAGAGGGGGCAGTCTCGCACGCATCATGCCTGCATCACCAACACCCCTTCCTAGTAGTGATACCCACTTCCTCTTTAAGATGCGCCTGATCTGGCACACGCACTCCTAAAGAGCAGGGCTGCATGAAGACAAGGCCACATTCCCCAGTCGACCTGGCCAAATCTGGAGCTGCGGCACCCTATTGGATGTGCGTGTACGCTCTTCGCCACCGGTGGAACAACCCATGCTGGGAAGCTCGATTGTGTCGACAAACATTGGTGCTCAACTGCCTGACGCCTCCCAAGGAGAAAAGAGACTTTCAGCGTGGGCGTTTTTCATGTAAGTGCTAAACAGAATGTGGGGCTGACAATGTCTGATCCTATCCCATAAACACCTGCCAAGCATAGATTTCTGGAATATGTAATTCAAGTCCAAGCAGTGGTTCCACTTATCAGACAACTGATATTAACTACTCACAGTCGGTTCACAGGTTGTTTTTTTCATAGATGTGAGTGAGATAGGGCGGGAAGCTTATCTTTGCATCATAGCCTATGCATTGATTTTAACTTGTTGAGATAATTAGGCTGTTCATTTAAGTATATATTCTTTTCTGAATAAAGTAGTATAAATTATCACTTTTTTAGGATCTTTATATAATTGTTAAAAATTACTATTTCATATATAGATTCCTAGTCCTCATTGAGGAATTTAATACATATCATAGAGTTTCTTAACCAAGTTGCTATATCAAACAGCATAGAGAAGAATTGTGAGAAATCATGTATGCGTGTTTATTTGGGTATTAACTGCAGAACAACTCAACCAGAAAAACAGGAAACTGGTTACACTAAATATATCCACACTCTGTACCATTTTAACAATGGCCAAGCTTTAAGCTTCTCTATTCCTGAGACCCAGCAATTACAGCATTATTATAATCACAGCTCTGTATATCTTCACATACACTGATGATATGGCAAAACCTCTTCCATGACTTTCTCATTTTTATAAAAAATGTAAAAATGCAGACTTGACCTTGGTGCAGCTTGATTTATAAATAACATTAATAATTTAATTTTTTTTAGATTATAATATCTTAAATCCCATGGGCCTGCTTGTTGCCCGGGAGTGGGGGGGGGGGGGGGGGGGGGGCAGAACAGCAGTCCCATGCACCCCCCACTTGCTCATAAACATTTACTGATGTTTACTGGGGAAAGGGCATATGGTGCACATATACTGTATGTCAATGCTGCCACGCACCATAGAGAGAGGGGATTAGGGGGAGAACATGCACACACACCTCATACTGATGCAAACACCCATGACATTTCTAGGGGACAAGGGATCTCATGACTTACCTAGCTAGTGACCACACCAGATGCATTGTTAAAAGAAACACACGGGGGGAGGGGCGCTAAGATAAGGAACACCAGATGAACTGAGGTGTGGGGGAAAAAAACACACAAAAATCTAACAGGAGGGGGAGGGGAGGGGAGTATAGAAAGGAGGGAATAGGGGAGGATAGAGGTGGGTGAGATGAAGGGAGGGAAAGGAGGGAGAACGACGGGGAAAAGCACACAAAAATAAATAATAATAATTATAAAAAGGAGGGGGGGCTCAAGGAGGAGGGAAATTACACAGAGATGAAGGGGGGTACGTGGCGGGTAGACGGCACTAGGAGAGGGCAGACACACTAAGCTCTGGGACAAGCATGTGTGCACCCCACAGGGCCCACGAAAACACTAACACATGACCACAACTCGTCACCCACACATAGTCCTCACAGGTGGGTCAGGTGACCTAAGTGGAGGGGCTTTGATACATCCAGACTTAACTTGACGTTATATCCTTGTTTGAACCACAGTTTCTTTTACTGTTCTGACACTAATTAATTTATACTATCTATAATTGTCCTCTCGGGATCAGACACACATCTCGAATCTGTCTGTGTGAACAATTGTTACTGCGGGGAATGAGCGTGGCACAGGGCACTGTGCTTGTTGCTCCCGCAGTCACACGGATCCCCTCGCAAAGGCGAGGCTATTGTTGCTGACGGGAGAGGCCACTCACTCCCTTGGCCTTACAGTCTTGACTCCTTCTCCTTTCCCTGCCCCAGTCCACCAAAAGCACCGAAAACATGTGAGGGGCTCACTCTGTGCGTCCCGACATAGGCCGTATCTGGGGGGACTGTCCGTTCTTGGGGGACCCCACCCACACAAATATTAGAAAACCAACGCATGCCCACCATCCATAACAGGACCTCAAGACACACCTTCCCTGGCCCATTCACCCCCTCATCTTACACTACTGCCAGAGCCGGGAGCACCCACCTAGCCAAGGCCCTTATAGGTGGGCGAAATCCAGAGGAGGGGCGTGCCCAATGCACCGGCACTACTCACTTCCGGGGATTCTGTAGACCTCTGGACCTGAACCAACTACCACTAGATCGGAACCCGGGGGGGGGGGGAAGGTGCTAATGCTGCAACCCTGTGGCGTGTCCTCCCCATGGTCTCCTGAGGTGCAGCAATGTCCTACCACTCTAGCCTGCTGAAAATCCTCACCCAAAACTGCAGGGGATTGGACATCCAGGAACACAGGACACACCTCCTCAGGGGACTTCGACAAAAACGGATTCCAATCACGTTCCTCAAGAAGACACACGTCCTGGAGGGTTCTGCACCTGCCCTAAAGGATGGAACGTACTCTCACAACTTCTTCAACAACCAACCTTCCTCAAAAAAAGGCGGGTGTCGCCATTCTCCTAGCAACAAGGTTAGCATTTACAGAGTTGGGCAAGGTAGCTGACCCAGAGGGCAGATATGTATTCATAAAAGGAACCATCGCAAACCGCACATAAACACTAGCATGCATATACGTCCACAACCCGGAATCAGTCACAATTCATCCGCAAAACCTTGAACATCCTCTCGGAGTTCACGGAAGGCACACTCATCTTGGGGGGTGACTTTAATGTCACACTAGATCCCAAGATGGACTCCTAATCCGGTCACAGTAGTATCCCACAGAGGGCCATCCGAAGCGTGTGAAGGGCCATCAGAAACTTACGCCTAGTGGATTGCTGGAGAACACTACATCCCACAACAAAGGATTATACACACTACTCAGGGGTCCACGCGAGATACTCAAGGATCAACCTCCTGTTCCTCCAACAGGAACTACTTCCAAAACTGCTGGAAGCAACCATCGAATCGGCCACCTGGTCCGACCACAGATCAGTTTTAATGGAAATAGACTTGTCGCTCACACGACCCAAAGCATCGAGCTGGAGACTTAATGAAATCCTGCTGGTGGACATAGAAATCAGGGAACAAATTGCGCAGGCACTGGGGTCCTACTTCTCAGACAATACGCCGGGTGAGACCTCTGATTCCACCATCTGGGAGGCCCACAAAAGCATCCTGAGAGGCCTCATCATACAACTAGCAAAAAAAAACGGGAAACACTGCGGCAGATGGAAGACTTACTAACTACAATCGAGGACATCTAGGCGAGAAACAAAATAACCTTCTTAGAGGATGACTACTGGGAACTGCTGGAACATAGTCAAAAGCTGCAAACTCCGATCGTCCATAAACACCGCAGACATATACAGGGATCCAGGGGATTTTTCTACACACATGCGAACAAGGGGGGGTAAACTTCTGGCGCGAAAGATCCGAGGACAACAGATACATGCACAGGTACATAAACTAGAACTCACAGAGGGCAAGACGACGCAGCATCCGGAGATTATAGCGAGAGAATTCCGCAACTTTTACTCGACTTTACATAACCTAGGACATCAGGACCCCATTGACCCAGCACTCACTAAAATAGAGGCAATACAACAATACCTCACAACCTTCCTCCCCAAAACTGTGACCTGAAAGGAGGCGGACTTCATAGACGCACAAATCTCGGAAGAAGAATTGAGGGCCACTGGGATCGGATGGATTCTCATTGGAGTATTACAAAAGATTCGGAGACACGCTCATCCCTAAACTTTCCAAGGCACTAAAAGCGCTCACTACCTGAAGCAGGTTCCACGACGAAACGCTGGCAGTAACAATAACCATTCTCCCCAAGCCCAGCTAGGACCTGGAACTCTGCAGCAGCTTCAGACTGGTCTCACTATTAAATGTGGACATTAAACTTTTCACCAAGGTCCTAGCAAGCAGACTGAACGCGTTCCTCCCTACACTGGTCCACTCGGATCAAATGGGATTCATTCCGGATAAAGAGGACAGAACACTACGAGTGCTCTCCACACAGCACCTCGTGAGAAAAACAAGAGTCCCCATGCTTTTGCTCTCCGCTGACGCAGAGAAGGCATTTGACTGGGTGAACTAAAAATTCTTAACAGAGACGCTCAGGGAGCCTTCTCGAATGGATCACAGCCTTATACAGTTGACCAAACGCATGAGTGAGGGTGAAGGGAGCGCTCACTGATACTTTCCCAATCCAGAACGGCACCAGGCAGGGATGCCCCCTGTCTCCGCTGCTATTCGCCCTGTCACTGGAGCCCCTCCTCGAAGCAATCCGACGCAACAGGGACATCAGAGTCTTTGCCTCGAACTGAACCCCGCACAGAACAGGAGCCTATGCGGATGACATGTTGTTTTTTTGTCATGCAATCCAAGATCTCTTTGCCATGTCTGATGCAAGAATTTACAAATTATGACCGATTCTCGGGCCTCAAACTGAACCTGGCAAAATGTGAGGTCCTAAACCTCACGGTCCCCAGCAGAGAGTACGAATCCCTACGCACACAGTACCGGTTTCACTGGTGTGAGTCCAAGATGAAATACCTCGGTCTCTGGCTCACAAACGACCCGCAAGATCTGTATCAAACCAACTTTATACCACTCCTGACTAAGATATTACAAGACCTTCATACTTGGAACTATCAACATATCTCGTAGATCGACCTCAGAACAGTTATAAAAATGAACATCCTACCCAGACTCCTCTATCTTTTTCAAACACTGGCAATGTCCCCACCCACTGCATTATCCTCATCTCTAAGAACCGCAATCATCAAATACGTTTGGAATGGGAGTCGCCCGCGACTCAGGCATGAAATTCTCTGATTGCCACGACAACTAGGGTGCCTCGCTTTCCCAGACATATAGAAATACCACCACGGTTCTATACTACAATGCATTTTAGAATGGCATTCACGGCCACGACACAAATAAAGGATTGACTTGGACGAGGCCACCAGAGATGCACACCTGTATGCAGATTTATGGTCCACGCATTTAAGCAAACTGGAAGGCCCGGACTGAACATTCCCCGCATCACAAACCTTGAAAACATAGACCAACACGCATCAAGCGACACACTTATCCCCAAAGTCGAGTCAAATGATACTGCTGACTAATAATCACTCGATTAGCAGAGGATTGACGTCTAAAGCCTGGGGCTTCATCCCTATATGTGACATCCTAGATGATAAAGGACTGAAACCACTAGCACAGCTGATCCCTGATCAAGCCCCGTCACAACTACACTCATTTCCATACACACAATTACAGTACTTCTACAACTCACTCAAAGACAAACCATCCATTCACAGAACCCTTACACACTTTGAAGCCCCATGCCTGAATAAAACGAAACTTGATAAGGCTATCTCAACCCTCTCAACCCCCTACCAGTATTCCCTTCTGGGGGACCACCCAGACAGACACACATTCAAACAGCAGTGGGAGCAAAGCATGTGAACCACGTTCACTCAGACCCAGTGGGAAAAGATACTCATCCTACACCATAAGTCCTCAGTGAGTACCCGCTACCAAGAAGTTAACTACAAACTCCTATTGCAATGGTACAAGACCCCAGCACTCCTGCACAAGATCTTTCCGACTATCCCAGCAACATGCTGGAGGTGCCAAGAGGATGAGGGAACCATTCAACACATATGGTGGGAATGCCCTGGCATCACCCCATTCTGGGATGCGATAAAGTCTAAAATCGCGGAAATACTGGACACCACATCAACCTTGACAATGGAACACCTCCTAATACACTCAACACCGGAAACCGATATCAAGACACAAAAAACTCCATCTTAAGACATATGATCGATGTAGCAAAGGCACCAATACCAGCGCTGTGGAAACAACTACAAACCCCGACACTAGGGAAATGGTACGAATGAATGAAGGAGGTCTACTCAGCAGAAGCTATCAGAAGGGCATCAGTGACGGGATGGAGTTACAAGCATGTCGAGCTGTGGAGACCATGGATAGAATACATTGCAAAGAGGGGGGGGAGAGGAGACTCCGGGCACTTGCACTGACAAAACCGAATCTTCTCTCATCCAGACAGCTCTCCCAAATGAACACTAAGACACTAGACAGCAGACTTGCGGACTATGGTGGGGGAGGGGGACACGGGGAGGGAGGCATCAACAGCAATCTTCGACACCCAACTCACAAGTGTCCGGAGACATGCCAATGGAAATGATCAACCAACCATACATAATGATCCCCAGGTCCACTGCAGGTTGGTGTCCTGAACTTTCACGACCCCACTAGCCCTGATGAAAGGTACCCATCAAACACACACATATCACCCATAGCTGTGTAAGGGTTGAGGGCCTGAGGGCGTCCTTCTGCTGAATTACACACCTAATGCCTGACAAGTGACCTGCGAGTCCCTGCACTGTACCTTAGCCACGAGACCTACGAGTCTAAGTTAAGTAAATACGGTGAAAGTCACTATTAATATTAGTTAATGATGATCCTCTGACCAGTATCCACGAGTACCACTTCCAAGGCAGACACCCATTATAAGCAAATATTAACACATCAACCAGATATTTGTCACACAGATAGGAGACCATAATTATTGTCCCAACATAACCTCACATGTTAAGTTAGTAATGGATATATATTATGGGACCTGCGAGTCCACCAAGTAAATGTTAACCGATAAATGTGGAGACCTGCGCGTCTCCGACAAATATCAATGATACCGAAAATGTTCTTGCCAACTCGCCAACTCGATGCATTATACAACCGATGGGACCTGCATGTCCACCCTATGACTTTCATATACAGTTCCAACCATTCAATGCTAACCACAAAAAAAATCACTTAGAAAATCAGTATTGTGGTGTTTAATAGACAAATAAATTCAGTGTTGGTAAGTAAAAATGTATTGATCTCCTTGGTATAAAGTAGGCAGTAGATGTCACGGCTGCTATATAACTCATTTCCACATCCAGATCCAAGTGAAATTAAAGCCTTGTTACCCTACAATTTACTTTTAGGAACTTTCCAAAGACTGTAAACTTGTGATTTAATTCCACACTGTTAAATTATTAATTCATTTCTCCAGTTGGAAACCCCCATGTCTTGTTCCTCTCTATCAGGTCAAATTACTAGTTGGCAGAAAAAAAAACCTGGCATATTTGAAAAATGTGTTACACTTGCAAATAAAATGATCCTTGCTACTAAGTAGAACAACTCATGAGCTGCCTGAAAGGGACACAACAGGCACCCAGACAACTTCATCTCATTGAAGTGGTCTGGGTGCAGTGTTCTTGTTCCCCTTAGTCCTGCAATGTAAATCATTGTAGTCTTAGAGAAACTAAAAATGAATACATTGCAGTACTAAGACTGCCTCTAGTGGCTGTTTACCAGACACTAACTATTAGCACTCCCTGGAGTTTCACAGAGTTTGACTCTATGAAATGACACTGGGTGTTCTCAAGGACATCCAGCGTCAAGGAAAACCCCAAAGGAAAGAAATGAGACACTGATTTCCTATGGGTAGGGCCTAATGTGCTTGCGCCGGAGAAGGCTGAGTGCAACCCAGCACTGAGGTAACATCAGAGGAGGTGGAACGCAACCTAGAATTGGGAATTGGGGAAGTGAATAAAGAGTTATTTAATCTCTTACATCACGGGGGAGTGGGACACAGGGGTAGAGGAACATGTAAGTGTTAGGAATATATCTTTGTATTCTTAACACACACGTGTTTCTTTAAAAGGACACTCCAGGCACCATAACAACTTAATATGGAATGAAGGTGTTATGGTGTGAGGAAGTCCCCGGGTGCCAGCTTACCTTAAGGGGTTATACCATTGACAAGCCGTTTAGCTGACCATTAGCTATTCCCACGAACTTCCATTGCAGTCAGGGCCAGTGAGTCCATAAGGTGGCACAGGTGGCCGCCTTAGTGCGCCAGAGTAGGGGAGTGCAGAATCCAAATCCCTTGCCTCCAGCTGGGGACTCTGATTTTTCAACTTGCCTCTCTCTCCCTGCAGCCTGCACAGCAGGAGCAGGGCAGTGAAGTCAGCTGGCCTCCTCTGATGATGTCAGAAGGGGGCAAGACTTTCCCTGCTTCCAGACTCCCCAGCGGTCCTGACTCTCTCTGCAGCTCCAGCCTTCAGTGTAGTCCATCCCACCCGACCACCATGGATAAGGTTCTCCACTCCCTGGCCCAAGGTAAGCCTCTGGGAGGGGGGGGGGGGGGGGAGACCTTTTAGTATGTTTTTTTTTTGTTTTTAAATCAAAACTTTTTTTGTTGTTGTTTTTTTTTTTAGCAGCCCCTTTTTACAGCTCCTGCCCCCCCCCCTCTACTGCCCCTGTGCCCCCTCTATTTCCCTCTACAGCCACTGCCCCCACCATACTGCCTCTGTCCCACTTCAACAGCCCCTGTCACCCCTCTACTACCCTTGTACCCCCTCTACTGCCCTTGTGGCCCCGCTACTGCCCTTGTTGCCCCTGTCCCCCCTCTACTGTGCCTGCCCCCCAACACAGCCCCTATGCCCCCCCTCTACAGCCCCGAACTCCCCTACTTCACATCCCTTCCACTACAGCCTCTATTCCCCCACGTGCGGCCCCTAACTCCCTTTTACACCCCATAACTCCACTACATCCCCTAATCCCCTTTTATACCCCATAACACCACTACAGCCTTACCCCCACTACAGCCTTACCCCCACTACAGCCCCTCTACCCAATTGTTACCCATATCCCCTACACTACAGCCCCTGTCCCCACTTGCAGCCATCAGCCTACTTCAGTCCCTAACCCCCCTACTACATCCCCTATCCCCCACTACATTTCCTAAGCCCCCAATTACAGCCTCTGTCCCCCTACTACAGCCCCCAGCTCCTCAATTACAGCCCCTATCATCCCACTACAACTCACTACCAGTCCGCCTCCCAAGAATAGGTTATGGATCTGCCCCTGCTCTGTAAACCTGTGTCTGTATGTCTCTGTTTGACTATATGTCTGTGCATGACTGTGTATGTATGCCTGTGTCTGTATGTTTCTATATGACTGTGTCCGTATGTTTCTGTATGCCTTGTTCTGTATGTTCCTGTATGACTGTGTCTGTATGTCTCTGTATGACCGTATCCATATGTCTCTGTATGCCTTGTTCTGTATATCTTTGTGTGACTGTCTGTGTATATATGTCATATGTCCCTGATTGTCTGTGTATGCATGTCTCTGCATGCCTGTATGTATCTGTATGTCTTGTTCTGTTTGCCTCTGTATGCCTGCGTCTTTATGTCTCTGTATGCAGGGCCGGCGCGTCCATAAGGCGGCACAGGCGGCCGCCTTAGGGCGCACCGGCCCGGGGGCGCAAAAGTCCGGGTGACCGGCAGGAGGGAAGCGCACAGCTCCCCTCTCCTGCCGGTCACTTCTTGTAGCGTGGCCGAGCGCCAAATGCAGCGCCGCGGACTGTGTGGAGGGGGCGGGGATATGACACGTCATATCCCTGCTCCCTCTGTAGCACACAGCGCGGCTGGCGCCCAGCAGGGGCGGAGCTGCCGCCGGCCACCTTCTCGCCAGCATGGGAGGAAGTCCTCCCAAGAAGACTCGAGCAGCAAGAGCAAGAGAAGGCAGAGAGGAGGGGGGCTGGGCAGGACCAGCTCCTCCAACTCCCAACTACCTCAGGCAGCACTTTGGATCCCAGGTAAGCCACCCTCCTGAACGTGTCTGTCAGTGTGTGTGTATATGTCTGTCTGTGTGTGTATATGTCTGTCTGTCAGTGTGTCAGTGTGTCTGTGTGTGTGTATATGTATGTATGTCTGTGTGTGTGTGTGTGTGTATATGTATGTCTGTCTGTGTGTGTGCATATGTATGTCTGTCTGTCAGTGTGTGCATATGTATGTCTGTCTGTGTGTCAGTGTGTGTATATGTCTGTCTGTCAGTGTGTCTCTGTGTGTATATGTCTGTCTGTCAGTGTGTGTATATGTCTGTCTGTCAGTGTGTCTCTGTGTGTATATGTCTGTCAGTGTGTATATGTAAGTGTGTCTGTCTGTCAGTGTGTCTGTGTGTATATGTCTGTCTGTCAGTGTGTCTGTGTGTGTATGTGTCTGTCTGTCAGTGTGTCTGTGTGTGTATATGTCTGTCTGTCAGTGTGTCTGTGTGTATATGTCTGTCTGTCAGTGTGTGTGTTTGTCTGTTAGTGTGTCTTTGTGTGTTTGTGTATGTCTATCATTGTGTATGTGTTTATCTGTGTGTGTGTTTGTGTGTATCTGTGCGTCTGTCTATCTGAATGTGCATCAGTTTGTGTATATGTGTATCTGAATGTGTGTCAGTGTGTGTATCTTTGTGTATGTGTATCACAGTGTGTGCATGTGTGTCAGTGTATGTGTATATGTGCATATATCTCAGCATTCAAACACCAACACTACACACAAATAAACACCTGCATGCAAACGTCAACACAACATACAAACAAACCCCTGCATTCAAATGTCAACACTACATACAAACACACCTCTGTATCAGACACCAAAATTATATATAAACACACCTGCGTTCAAAAATCAACACTACACATAAATGCATGCTTGCATTCAAACGCAAACACAACATACAAACACACCCCTACAATCATACAAACATACTCCATACAAACACATGCTTACAGTCAAACACACAAATACTGCTCCGTGCTAAATACAATCCTGCAAGCATGGGGAATCGGTAGAGCCCCAGCTTTCAAAGCATTGTTGAAGTTGCACGACAGATGGGGATCTATCTTTTAGCCATCCTGTGTACATACACAGACCGTCATACAGAGATATACAGTCTGTATGTCTCTGTATGGCTGTCTGTGTATGTATTCAAAAGTAATAAACGCAGGCAACACTCCAATAGTAAGGATGGTATATTTATTGATAGGTGAACCACCCCATAGAAAGTGCAACGTTTTGGCTGAGCAGAGCCTTATTGCATGAGCTGAAACGTCACACTTTCTATGGGGTGGTTCACCTACCAGTAAATATACCATCCTTACTATTGGAGTGTTGCCTGCGTTTATTCCTTTTGAAGACTTTACTGGTGGATCCAGCGACGTCCGCCTGACACGGAGCATCCACCACTGTGGATGGCCGGAGCATTTACACGGTATCAGTGTGCAGGGTTCTTTGTTTGTCTGTGTATGTATGTCTCTGTATCATTGTGTATGTATGTCTCTATATGCCTATCTCTATGTTTCTTTATGTATGTGTCTGTATTTCTTTATGCCTGTGTATGAATGTATGTCTGTGTTTGTACGACAATGTACCTGTATGTGTAGATTGTATGACTGTGTTTGTTTGATTGTGTGCCTTTTATGACTGTGTGTGTCTGTATATCTTTGTGACTGTGTGCCTGAATAATTATGTCTGTGTGCTTGTATGGTTGTGTGTCTGTGTGTTTGTGTATTTGTGCATATATGTATTTTTGCCTGTATCTATGTCTATGTGGGAGAAAAGAGATAGATAGGGGCTGGGGGGAAGAAAGAGACAGAAAGGGGCTGGCGGGGAAGTAAGAAATACATAAGAGGGGTTGTAGGAGACACACTAAAGGGGGGTGTAAGGCACAAAGGGGCCAAAGGGGTAAGACATTCAAGAGAGTGGATATGCAACACTAATGGGGGTAAGAAATTCAAAAGGGGGCTACGAGACACAGAGGTGAAGATGCATTGTTTATTTTTTTTTTGGGGGGGGGGCGTCAAAATGCATCTTCGCCTGTGTAGTCAAAAATCCTAGCACCGGCACTGTCTGTATGACTGTATGTCTGTGTATGTATGTCTCTGTATGACTGTCTTTATTTCTCTATATGACAGTGTCTGCATGTCTCTGTGTGTGTCTGTATGACTGTATATCTGTATTTGTATAAAAGTGTACCTGTATGTGTTGATTGTATGACTGTGTGCCTGTATGACCGTGTTTGTTTTATTGTGTGCCTGCATATTTCTCTGACTGTGTGCCTGTATGTGTGTGTTGCTAGATATCTATGTCTATATGGCTTGGGAGGGAAAAGATATACAAAGGGCCCTGAGAGGAGAGACCCACAGAAAAGGGAAGTTGGAAAGAAAGAGACACACAAAGGGGCGGGGGGGAGAGATACACAAAGGGGGGTTGTAAGAGACTAAAGGGGCATACAATACACTAAATGGTCGTAAGAATTTCAAAAGGGTTGATACGAGACACCGCTGAAGATGCATTTTATGAGGGGGGGGGATTCATCTTCGCCTGTGTAGACAAAAATCCTTGCACTGGCCCTGGTTGCAGTCTGAGGCTTGAATAAGGAAGCCTCAAACTGGGATCCACTTTCAAGCCTTTCAAAATCAGTAGCCCCTTATTATCACAACAGAGTGAGGAATAAATGTATATGTGTTGTGAATCGGTGATGTGATTTATATCTGCTGTCATTATCTATGTTTGTAAAACTCTGTGCTGTTTTCTGTCACCGTGCCAACTACCTCCCTGTTTCTACCAGATCCAACATAGAGATTCATTACAACTACATGGACTACTTCCATCAAGTTGCAGTACAGTACTGTTACAGAGATACCATTAGTTCAGATGAATGAGTGCCTGGGTTGATCCATTTGTTAATTTGCACCGACATAATTATTGCTCTGAGTGCAGGAATCAGCAATGAACTAATTCAGATACTTTATTATGTTGCTTATTTATGGTAGCTGGCACAGTGACAGACACATGCCCGATTCACAACATATATATATATTTTATTATCACTCTGTTTTGTAAATAGGGGGCTACTGATTCAGAAAGGCTTTAAAGTGGCTCCCAGTAGTTTCAGGCTTCCTGATTCAAGCCTCAGACTGCAATGGCAGTTTGTGGGAAAAGCTAATGGTCTGCTAAACTGTTTGCTAATGGTTTAACCCTTCGAGGTAAGCTGGCACCTAGGGACTTCTTCACACCATAACACCTTTATTTCATATTAAGTTGTTATGGTGCCTGGAGTGTCCCTCTAAAGGAATACAAAGATGTATCCCTAACACTACTAACATGTTCCTCTGCCCTGTGCCCCACTTCCCCAGGGAGGCATGTTTAGCTGTCTTTCAAAACTATGCTCAGTTGGGGGTCTTATTTGCAGTTTATTATATTCATAGAAGAAGCCCTAAAATGTGCTTCCCTCCTCACCATGTGCCCCGTCCCAATTGCTAGAATGCAGTAAAAAATGTCAACCCACAAATACTCCTTTAACCCCTTAAGGACACGTGACATGTCATGATTCCCTTTTATTCAAGAAGTTTGGTCCTTAAGGGGTTAATCTCTTTTGAGAGTCAAGTAACAATGTTCTATTGAAACTTACTGTTTAAAAGTAACTTAATCACAGGGGGAAAGTTATTTGCTATTAACCAGTGACACCTCAAACCATTTATAGATAAGAGAATACATAATAAAAATCCACATACCTCCCATTAATTAATGCACATAGTATTTGAAAGTAGAAGAATGTGTTATTTATACAGCACCAACATATAGGTGGCCTAACAAACAGGTTAATTGCAACAAGACAAGTTGGATGTACAGGTATTATTACACAAAAATAAAATGTGTTTTATAAATAGAATGACTAAACCATTATCAGTATGACAGGCGTCATATAGTCTTAATTACTGATTATAAATCCAATGGATGCAATAGTGCTACCGGTTTTCATCTCTTTTCTAGTAAATTTAAGTCAAAAACCTAATTTGAAAAAGTATTGCTTTGCATGCAAAAGAAAAGGCACTTAACCTATATAGCTAACGTGATTGGGTGGTGTGACCTCTATGGATTGAAAAACTGGTATCCCCTGCTGTAGCCTTACTTGTACTCTACGTGGCTACCAAATTCACTTTTATGAAATGTTGGAAATCCAAATAAAATATCATTGTCTCCATTTCCTCTATCTTTTCCTTCCTGACAAGTAACAGGATACATCTCCTTTACACCCTGACTTTTATTTAGATTTTAAAGCACTAACTATAACTAATCTAAGCTGTGCAAGCGACAGAGTAGACCTGTGCCCAAATTCCAGCTGGTGTGAACAAATTAAATACCTTTTAATCTACACTCATGCATACACCCCAAGTAGAAATAAACCACTCTCAAGGTTGTCAACAAACCTCACATTGCTATTTTGCAATAATCCTGGCATGTACAGTCTCTTGCAGTGGATGCTGGTCAACGGGGCAGATTGGACAGTAGACCCCCCCCCCCTTGTATCATAGGACAATCATTGAGTAACTGCATCAGCAACTCATCCAGTTTACATAGTTACATAGGCTGAAAAGAGACGTGTCAAACAAGTTCAGCCTTCCTCACATTTGTTTTTTGCTGTTTCCAGTTTTGTCTTTCACATATACCAGTAGAAAACCACAAAACAAAAAATTTGAAGCGATTTCTAATATTGGGGAAAATTGTTTCAATTTGAATCAGATGTTAACTTGCTTTAGAAGTTTTTATCTCCTCCTCTGTTAATTGCACTTTAATCACACACACAAGGCTCCTGCAGGAGATGAAAAATTCTAGATTAAATAGACTGAGCAATACAAGAAACTAAAATATCTAGGTTCCTTTTCTGGAAGTGTTTAGGAAGCTGTGAAAGACACATGCAGAGAGATGTGACTAAGCCTGTATAAACAACGTGATTTAAAGGGAAACTCCAGTGCGAGGAAAACAATCTGTTTTCCTGGCACTGGAGGGTCCCTCTCCCTCCCACCCTCCAATCCCCGGTTACTGAAGGGGTGAAAACCCTTTCAGTCACTTACCTCAGGCAGCGACATGTCCCACGTCGCTGCCTGCTCCTCCCCCGCCGCTCCACCTTCTTCCTCCGTCGGCCGGTGGGCGAGACTGATCCCCCCCCACCGGCCGAGGAGTCCCAATGCGCATGCGCGGCAATGCCGCGCATGCGCATTGGCGCACCCTATAGGAAAGCATTGAAAATGAATTTCAATGCTTCCCTATAGGGAATAGAGCAACGCTGGAGGTCCTCACACAGCGTGAGGATGTCCAGCGACGCTCTAGCACAGATAATCTGTGCTAGGGACCTGGAAGTTCCCTCTAGTGGCTGTCTAGTAGACAGCCACTCGGGGAGGACTTAACCCTGCAAGGTAATTATTGCAGTTTATAAAAAAACTGCAATAATTACACTTGCAGGGTTAAGGGTAGTGGGAGTTGGCACCCAGACCACTCCAATGGGCAGAAGTGGTCTGGGTGCCTGGAGTGTCCCTTTAACTCCTAAATGGCAGAGAATTGAGCAGTGAGACTGCAGGGGCATGATCTATACACCATAACTGCTTCATTAAGCTAAACCTCTGTTTTGGTGCTTATAGTATCCCTTTAAACATCACTAATCATCACTGGTCTCTTGCAACCGCATCACACTCGTGTTATAAATTACAAAGTGCTATTCAGTAACTTAAGTGCCCTGAGTTAGAAGGCTACTGAAATGCTGATACTTATACTATACTATTCTTATATTTTTCTGTTTTTAACCAGGGGAGTGCTGACAACTTTTGGCCTGGGAGCAAGTACAAAAGTTTAGATTTTTGAAATTTTTTGGATCTCGAGAATTTTGCTAAAATAAATTAGGTTAAATAATTTCTGGTCAGCCTGAAAATTGCAAGGGAAGCTGTAAAGTGAAGGGTGGGGGGAAAAACAGCTCCTAAGACGTAAACTAGTGATCCAAAGTTGGTGTTAAGTGGCAGATGATACTAGACTGCTATTTGAAATTCCATTATTCAAAATTACAAAGAATCTGTAAAAACTCTGCAGAATTTTAATTCTGACTGATCCGAATCTCCAAGCCTAGTCTCACCTCACCATGCAGACACTTGTAAACATATCCAGATAGATTGTACATGCTCATCATGGTCTGGCAGCCTGAACGGCCCCAGATACTACAGTCTACTGGGAACTAATCCAGTGGGACAATCCAGGCTTACACAGAGCTGGGCTAGCCAAAGCTTCGGGTAAATCCTGCCTTATGGCTGTCTTCTGCAGTGTTGTACCAGGAGACATCCCAGTGCACCTACTGCAATTTGAATGCACAAAAGAATGTGTGGATGGCACCCACTGGGGAATTTCCCCTTGCCAGCCCAGCCATGTCCCTCTAACATATCAAGATCTGGACACAGTAAGCTACTCAGTGCAGCAATAGTTCATATGGATGGACATTATAACAGCTTGCTAATCCATGAAGAATTCTGATCAGCACTCAAGACACAAGTTGAGACAGTGGTAAAGTGGGATTTTCCTTTCTCTTTCTGATTAACAACAAATACAGGCATGAGTAAATGTTTGAACTAGCTCAATCACTTTTTACCATTTCAGTGTTAATTAACAATTAGGAATGTCTATGAGTAAGAACATCCTTGTTTCATATATGTCAATGAAGAGTTTCAGTCAGAGTAAACAGTGTGCTACTTGCAAACATCATGCTGATACATTTCAAATTCAGAAAACAGATACTCAAATAACATTCTAGGAAATATTCAATAAACAACAAATTGCAGTGAATTGTTATCGAAATTTTAAGCAAACATTACTGATGTAGAAAAATGTCCTGACTCAGCTGCAGAAACAGGTTGTCTATTTTATCTACATTTAAGAAACACTCAAAACACCGTAACCACTACAATACACTGGTACCTGCCCATTGTAAGGAGTTAAAGGGACACTATAGTCACCAGAACAACTACAGCTTATTGAATTTGTTCTGGTGAGTAGAATCATTACCTTCAGGCTTTTTGCTGTAAACACCGTCTTTTCAGAGAAAATGCAGTGTTTACATTACAGCCAAGTGATAACTTCACTGGCCACTCCTCAGATGGCTGTTACAGATCCTTCCTGGGTCATGGCTGTCTAAAATGCATCCAAACATTCAGTATCTCTTCCCTCTGCATGCAGACACTGAACTTTCCTCATAGAGATTCATTGATTCAATACATCTCTATGAGGAGATGCTGATTGGCCAGGGCTGTGTTTGAATTGTGCTGGCTCTGCCCATGATCTGCCTCCTTGTCAGTCTCAGCCAATCCTAGGGGGAAGCACTGTGATTGGATCAGGCCACTACTTCTAGTGATGTCAGAGGTCAGAGGAAGTTCACAGGCATAGGCGGCAGCTTCAGACTTGAATACAAGTAAGATGTTACTATCTTTAGGGAGGCAAAAGGGGCCAAGGGGGCTAGATAGTGGTTTTAACCCTGTAGGGTCAGGAATACATGTTTGTGTTTCTGACCCTATAGTGCTCCTTTAAATCATTTTAGAATGGTTTGACGTCTTGCTAACAGAACCCCAGTGAAGCTAACAGATCCTCCAACGTAGGAGCTTCCAGCTCTCCACAGGAAATAGTTTAGCAGGGATCAGCACCAAGAGTACCCCAGTAGGAACTCAAATCATTCTGACACAATTTGACTACTTACAATGGGGGGATGAGGGGGTGGGGGGATTGCCATTGTACTGCTGGCACTATAACTACAACAGTGTGATGTTGTAATTATGGTGTTTGGCATGTTCCTGTAACAAATCAATTTTAAATTTTATATAATCGTCCAACTGGCAAAATTGCCATCATCCTCAGGCTGCCATGCATGGAGTAGGGAAAAGTCACCCACATTTGTCTAATGATATTGGTTTTATAATAAAAACTAGCCACAAAACCTTACACCAAGGGTGTCAAACTGACAAGAAAACATAGCTATCACCTTAACACTCTATTGTGCAACTGGTTGGACAAGCTGAATGACATACCTACAGCATTACCATGTCTGTTTGTCTTGTAATCCACTGTCTGATTACTGAGATTTTTCTTCACAACCTTTTAACTTTACATGTTATATTTTACCATGGGCTGAGGAAGTACTCTCTCTTCTGGCAAACTATAGTATTAATTCTACTGCATATTGAAGATTTTTTGCAGCTAGTCCTGCTACCTGTTTATCCTCAATCTTTCTTCTTTAATTTTAATTATTGGATAATTTAAGTCCTATTCACTATAGTACAGTGCCTGGCTTTTGCTTACTGTCATTTTTTTTTTTTTTAAATAAACATTTCTGTCACAACACTAATCAGTAAAATGTGGGCAGTAATGTGTGTATATATATATATATATATATGTATACATATATATATACAGTATCTCACAAAAGTGAGTACACCCCTCACATTTTTGTAAATAGTTTATTATATCTTTTCATGAAACAAACTGAAGAAATGAAACTCTGCTACAATGTTAAGCAGTAAGTGTACAGCCTGTATAACAGTGTTAATTTGCTGTCCCCTCAAAATAACTCAACACACAGCCATTAATGTCTAAACCAGCGGTTACCAAACTGTGTGCCTCGGCGCCCTGGAGCCCACAGAGGTGCCGCGTAATTGTTTCCCCGGTGCTATATTCATAGCATTAAACATTACTACTGAAAAGGGGCCCAGTTGGGTGCCGCGGTACTTTAAGACCGCGACCAGGCGCCTGTGATGTCGGTCGGCCGGCTGGGAGGAAGGTATCAACATATCATATGTATCAACATTTTAAAATGCATTCTAACAATATACAAAGTACTATGTATAGACCTATGCTTTCCCATACTTTTAAGCATGTATGCTTGTATATGTGACTGTGCATTTATATTTGTGTATATGAGTTCATGTGCATGTATGTATATGTGTTTGTGTGTATATATATGTGTTCATATGTTTATGTGTATGCGTATACATATTTGTGTGTGTGTGTGTGTGTGTGTATAAGTGTGTATATACATGCATACATGTATGTATATGTGAATAGGTGTATGTGTACATATACATATACATGTCTATATATGTGTAGGCACATTGGCAGGTACATGTATTGGTGCTTGTGTGTGAATGTATGTGTAGGTGTGCATGTACATATATTCAGGCATTTGGTTGTATTTATATGTATATTGTTGTATGTTACATAGTTGTATGTTGTATGTTACATAGTTACATAGTTACATAGCTGAAAAGAGAATTGCAACCATCAAGTTTGGCCTTCCTCACATTTGTTTTTTGCTGTTGATCCAAAAGAAGGCAAAAAAAAAAACCAGTTTGAAGCACAATTTTGCAACAAGCTAGGAAAAAAATTCCTTCTTGACCCCAGAATGGCAGTCAGATTTATCCTTGGATCAAACAGTTATTACCCTACATTGAAAGATTATATCCTTGTATGTACTTTGTATATAGTGTACTTCTGTATACTTGTACATATACACTACTACTACTGCGTGTGTGTGTGTGTGTTTGTCTGTGTATGCTGGATATAGGCCTTAATGCATATCCTGTAACACTTGCATGGGAATTCATGCATTCTTAATATAAGTAATTATTTATTTATTTATTTTACTCTCCCCTTCCAGCACCATCTTCTGCACTGTTTGCTTGTTTTTATTCTCTCTCTCTCCCCTCACTCTGTGATCTTCACACAAGATATTTACGACCCTCTGCAAGAATGGTATCTATTTTCTAACAAACCTGTGTCTTATCTGCACTCATGTCACTTTAAACCCTGTATCACAACTCAACTTTGAATTCTATGTGTCGTCTTGCTCAGAAATGCTTTAGACTTGAGAAAGGGAGGTTCTCCCGAAATCTTGTCATTAAAAAAATCTGTTAGTCCAATAAAATAAGGTATTACAAGATACAAATGTTATCTGTTTTTTACATTTATGTATATATATATATATAGTGTAGCATTAAATTACTCATCAATAAAAACATCCCTGAGTAAAAAGCAAATGTGGGCTTAATCTCACTGACTTAAACCCAGGAGCACAATGGGCACCAGCTATTTCAGCATTTCCTGCTAGGCACCAGGCTATTTCAGGCTAATACTTTAATGTGCTTTTCGTTTATGACACTTGCAGAGGGACATATGCAATAATATTGGGTAATATTTCCAAAACAGAAAATAGAGGAAATTAAAGATTGGGTCAAAACAACCACAGAGCTGAATGAAGAAAATGTTCCTCACATAAATGTTCCAGACAATAACTAAATAAACTTATTTTAATCAGTTGTGCAGGGTGTCACTATGAAACCACCATCCACCAGTCTCTAATGTAGTGAATAATGATGACCACAGGCCCAAATTAATATCACTTCCAGGGCTTTAGTGCAAAGCAATTATTGCTAATTGCAAAAGAATAAAAGTTAAACTGTCTGATTTATTTATGTTATTTTTTAATTGTGGTTTCCTGTATCTCTAGTTTCTTAAGTCCAATGCATACAGCTTGAAGGGATGTTCAATATGTTAATACTCTGTTATTTGTTAGAGGATCATGTAGCGGAGCTTAGAGTACTTCCGCTAGGTCTCCTCCTCTGTACCACCAGATACGCAGCGCGATTATAGCCACTTCACACAAACACCAGCCGAGACTTGGTAAAGGGTTAACAAGGCTTGTTTTATTAACAATGTATATTCATTCCCCCAAGCGGTGATCCTCATAACAATGGACTATTCCCAGCGGCAAAATGTCTGGGACTGATATCAGCACGAGATCTTAGCCCCAAAACCCCCTTTCCCAATATTGTACACCCACAACCCATACACGATAGTTCACTCCTGCAGCTTCTAAACTATTTAGTTTAGAAAAACGTCGCCTGAGAGGGGATATGATAACATTATACAAATATATTCGGGGCCAATACAAACTATTGTGTGGAAATCTATTCACAAACCGGACTTTACATAGGACACGAGGTCATGCGTTTAGACTGGAAGAAAGAAGATTTTGTCTAAGGCAAAGGAAAGGTTTTTTTTACTGTAAGAACAATAAGGATGTGGAATTCTCTGCCTGAAGAAGTGGTTTTATCAGAGTCCATATAGATGATCGAACAGCTACTAGATGCATACTTGCAAAAACAGAATATTCAAGGATATAATCTTTCAATGTAGGGAAATAACTGCTTGATCCAAGGATAAATCTGACTGCCATTCTGGGGTCAAGAAGGAATTTTTTTCCTAGCTTGTTGCAAAATTGTGCTTCAAACTGTTTTTTTTTGCCTTCTTTTGGATCAACAGCAAAAAAACAAATGTGAGGAAGGCTGAACTTGATGGACCCAAGTCTCTTTTCAGCTATGTAACTATGTAACTATGTACTCTCTGTCCAAAGAGTGTGGTGTACGATCACTAAAGGTTTGACCAATCGAGGCTGAGTTCCAATATAGCTCCATACAGTTGGCCTTCTTCCTCTGTGTCTCCTGCTAGTTCTTTAAAGGGAATTTTGAGAACTAGGTGGCTCTGTCCTTGGGTGCTAGTGTAGGCAGTGACTACTAATTAAATTTGGAGTCAAGGGTTAGGCAACACAGTACTTTATTTGGTGGAAAATACCACTACCAAGAAGTAAAAAGAAAGTATAGAGTGTAAGGTTTGCTCCATCCCTGGACCCTGGTGCACTCAACCAGGTGAATACCATGGCACTCTGTTCATACCACTTAAAGGAACACTCCAAACACCTGAAGAAGTTTAGCTTGCTGAAGTGCTTTATGTGTGCAGAGTGAGTCCTCTTCTTTAAAAAAACAAAATGCCGATTTGCACTGGGAAACCACGGAAAGGCTGGACTGGGTTAGAAGGGGAGGGCTTGCAAAGTCATGCAGCTTTTGCATGCTGGTTTTAGATATACTTCCAGTAAAGAAAATGCATAATTAAACGCATGTGTTTTTTCGTTAATAGTATATCTACTAAATAGCATTGTCAATTTTAGTATTTGGGCATTGGTGTGTCAGTTTAACCCCTTAAGGACCAAACTTCTGGAATAAAAGGGAATCATGACATTTCACACATGTCATGTGTCCTTAAGGGGTTAAAGGGTTATCACAGGATAAAGATTGGGGACAAAACATATCTGCAGAAACTTAGCTCTGTGGAAATACGTATTCAAGCAATAAATTAATTCACCATACTAACCTGTCAAAATATGCTACAGGCATCAAGTATTGTATATTGTTAAATTTTAAATATTTGAACATGGAATTTCCTGCATGTACAGCAAAAGAAGGTGTTAACATACCTACTGACGTAGATTTTCCCTATATAAATTCTTCATTGAGCAGAATGAGGTTAGAGTATGGAGTAATATCACTAGTCCAACTAGACTTCGTTTTGGTCCGAAGTGCAATTCATCTAAATTTGGGCCAATCGGATGATCAGTCAAATTCTAAACTCCAAACACAAGCTTAAATGTACCCAAATCATAAACCAACTGAAACACGCAGTGGCCATGCAAGTTTGTTTTAATTTGTGATTCTGGAAAACACCAATGACACAAAAAAAAACAGATTATTGACTGGAAATAAAAGATGGTTGATGGCTATGGAACAGTCACTAAATGTTGATTGAATTCACAAATTAAGTAAGAAGTGACTGTAACGGACACCTTCCGTTGCCGGATGCTCCTAGCGCTTCCTGAGGACTCCACGCACTGCAGATGACACCACAACCACCGCAGACTCCACAACCGCCGTAGCTTAACTGGAGCCGCGCCGTCTTCCTTCCACCCTGAATGAACCTCCAGCATTCAGGACTGTGTGGGAAAGACCTCTCCTCCAAGGAGAGCGTAACAGGATCAAGCTCTCAAAAGAGCTGAGTGATTAAAGCTCCAGGTAATATGCAGAGCATAGCAATCCCCAGTGTGATATAGCAGTTCCCTCCAATAACGAGACAAGGCTACGTATTAAGGGTCAAGAAGAACTCTGGTTTAATGACAGGGACTCTGCTTTTATGCAGTGTTCCCCTGCAAGGGAGGCGCCCACAGGCAATTAGGTATTAACCAATCACATATCGGTTACATCCCACATATTCCCTCCCCTCTGCTTGGGAGATAATTGAGTTTCCTACTGTATCTACTCAATTATCTCCAATCTAAAACTTATAAGTTTTATACATTTCTATAACTTCTAAAATATACATGTCACAAACATAAAACATACATTTTCATAATCAATCCATTGAGGGGAACAACATATTAAAACATGGCACAAATCAGACCAGGGGTTAAAAAGTTAGTAAAAGTATTTTTAAAAACCCACTGCCAGCATGGCTTTCCGGCCCAAACCAGTTTCAGAGTCTTCTATCCTGGAGATAATTGAGAAGTAATCCAATTATCTCCAAGGACAGAGGCAAAACTCCATTAGCCACATGGCAGACAAAGGACAATAAAAGACATAAAAATACATACAGTTCAATCGCCATGGAGCCAAAGTCTTTCATACAGTCTTTCAGTATACGGCTGTCCTCCATGGCATAGCCATCTGGGGTAGCATGGCTTTAACAGTCCGCAGAAAGGCAAAAATAAACCTTTCGGCAGGGAAAATAACAGGTTTGAACTGCAGGGCCATAGTCGCAGGGCAGGAGGCTAGCAATAAGTCCTCTCCAATGCCCAGTGGCAAATGGCAAATGACCAAAAGAGAGAAAAAAGAGGAGCAATAAAAAATAAATAAATCGATATTTATATTTTTAAATACATATAGACAGGCCCGGACTGGCCATCGGGCACACCGGGCCGCGATGGACTTCCCCTGCCGGTTTATGCAGGGCCGGCACTATCCGAGCGCCGGCCCCGCTGTATTCCATGTCGGGCCGGTGGGGAGATCAAAGATCTCCCTCACCGGCCCACATGCTATCCAATGCGGCCGCCGGCGGGCAGAGAGGGAGGGAGACAGCCTGCCCGGAGAGAGGACCCGGCGGAGCTCTAACTTGCAGCTCTGCCGGGTTCCTCTCGCGAGATCCGGAGCGTTGCCATGGCAACGACCGGATCTCGCGAGAGTGAGCTCTAGCCCGCAGGCTAGAGTTCACTCACCACGAGGACCACCAGGGAACACTGCCACTCTGCCTCCCAGTCCCAGGAACCAGTCCCCCCCTCCCAGGCTAAAGGTAAGAAGGGAGGGGGGGACATAATGCCTGTTATTTTATTTGTTTACCCCCCCTACACACAAAATCCATTCTAACATTTATACATCACTCACACCCATCACACTCAGCACTCTCACACCCATCTCTCACACCCATCACACTGAGCACTCTCACACCCATCACACTCAGCACTCTCACACCCATCACACTCAGCACTCACACCCATCACACTCAGCACTCTCACACCCAGCACTCTCACACCCATCACCCCCAGCACTCTCACCCCCAGCACTCTCACCCCCAGCACTCTCACCCACAGCACTCTCACCCACAGCACTCTCACCCACAGCATACACAGCACTCTCACACCCATCACACACAGCACTCTCACACCCATCACACACAGCACTCTCACACCCATCACACACAGCACTCTCACACCCATCACACACAGCACTCTCACACCCATCACACACAGCACTCTCGCACACAGCACTCACACCCATCACACTCAGCACTCACACCCATCACACTCAGCACTCTTACACTCAGCACTCTCACCCACATAACACACAGCACTCTCACACCCATCACACTCAGCACTCTCACACCCATCACACTCAGCACTCTCACACCCATCACACTCAGCACTCACACACCCATCACACTCAGCACTCTCACCCACATCACACTCAGCACTCGCACATTCAGCACTCTCACACACAGCACTATCACACTCAGCACTCTCACACCCATCACACACAGCACTCTCACACCCATCACACACAGCACTCTCACACCCATCACACACAGCACTCACACCCATCACACTCAGCACTCACACCCATCACACTCAGCACTCACACCCATCACACTCAGCACTCACTCAGCACTCTCACCCACATAACACACAGCACTCTCACAACTATCACACACAGCATTCTCACACACAGCACTCTCACACACAGCACTCTCTAACCCATCACACACAGCACTCTCACACCCATCACACAAAGCATTCTCCCACACATCACTCTCACACACATCATACACAGCACTCTCACACACAGCACTCTCTAACCCATCACACACAGCACTCTCACACACATCGTACACAGTACTCTTACACACATCACACTCAGCACTCTCACACACAGCACTATCACACTCAGCACTCTCACACCCATCATACACAGCACTATCATACACAGCACTCTCACACACATTACAAACAGCACTGTCACACACAGCACTCTCACACACCACATTCTTACACACATCACACACAGCATTCTCACACACACCACTTACCGCACCCTCACATACCACTTACCGCACCCTCACACACAGCACCCCTCACACACAGCATCCATCACGCACACATACTGCACCCCTCACATACACACAGAACCCCCCAACACACTGCACCACACACATACACAATAGTTCCAAACACACACATATATATACATACACACACACACACACACACAGCACCCCTCACACATACTGCACCCCTAAACACATTACATTCCAGACACACACTAGATCCCTTACCCAACTCTGGATCATCTACACACATATAAACACTAGATCCCTATATACACTCTGAATACACACTCACTAGATCTCCTACACATTCTGGGTCCTTCAAACACACACTAGACTCCTATACACATACACACACACACACACACACACTACACTCTTAACATATACACTCTGAATCCCCTATACACACACACACACACACACACACACACACACACACTAGATTCCTTGTAAGCAAACACATACTACACCCCTAAACACACACTTTCTACAAACACTACATCACTTATACACACACTCTATAGCCTGTTTGCACACATGCTACATCCCCTTTACATACATTCTCTACAGCCCCTAGCCACATATGCATCACATTACACCACAGGCACAACATGTCTAAAACTAACCTTATTACACAATACCACACCACGATCAGCTCACTCTACACACACGCAATACCACAAGCAGACTCCAAACACATGCACAATACTCTTTCCTGGCATTTTTGTCTCCTGGTATCCAGTTATAGAGACACCAGAGACAAGTTGCAAGGAAACACAGTGCAAGCATGTTATTAAATTTGCTTGCACTGTGCAGAACAAATACAGTTTTTTTTTTCTCATGCTAGAGCTCTTCAGCAGAGCTCTGCGCATGGTCTGCCCTGGAAGAGCATTGAACCAACATGCTCACTTTGAGAGGGGGCGTGCTTGTCATTAGTGATGACAAAACACACCTCCTCTGACCCGCCCCCTTCTTAGTGGGCCGCTGGGATAAAAAAATGCCCGGGCCGAATTTTTCTCCCAGTCCGGCCCTGCATATAGAATATATAAATATAGACTGTTTTTTATTGCTACTCCTCTTTTCCTATACTTGATCTGTGAACCAAATGAGGGGAAAATGTTCTTAACAGTCTAATACAAAACCTATACGTAATATTGGACCATTTTTGGAATCAGTTTTTCGGTGCTGAAATTCTGCAGTGCTGAACCACGTATGGCTGAAATTCGGGTGTCCCAAAAAAAATTCTATTTTTGGGAAAATGGTTCTTTCAAGCCGACTTTGGTTTCCTTGCAGAAGTCTATCAATCAGTAACTACCAGTAGCAAGAAATCCACCAGCAACGGCAATGCACTGAGGGATCAAACTATCTGGAAGCTGATCTTTCTCACTGCCACAATCCCTAGCCATTTAAACCTCCTTTACTTTGAGGGATCAGCATTATCTATAAATTTATCACAATGCTCTAACTGTTCCATCAGAAGTGCCATTTAGAGAATAGAAGATATTGGAGATTTATCAGAAACTGGTGCTATTCCTGGACAGAATAGAAGTGCTTAATAAGCAGCAATCACAACAGAAACCAATATTACATCCAATAGAATACCCAGAATACCACCTGTTTTGCCTTGGTATATTAGTCCTATGATATCTGCAGCCTGTGGAGTCTTGTATATTATTATTATTATTATTATTATTATTGCCATTTATATAGCGCCAACAGATTCCGTAGCGCTTTACAATATTTTGAGAGGGGGGATGTAACAATAAATAGGACAATTACAAGAAAACTTACAGGAACAATAGGTTGAAGAGGACCCTGCTCAAATGAGCTTACAGTCTATAGGAGGTGAGGTATTAGAGACATTAGGATAGGAAATATCAAGTAGGAGTGAAGCAGAACTGGAGGAGAGAGCAAGAGATAGGTATGTGAGGTAGAGGTTACTCTGGGAGGCCATACGCTTTCCTGAAGAGATGGGTTTTAAGGCCCTTCTTAAATGATTGAAGACTAGGGGAGAGTCTGATGGCAGTAGGCAAGTTATTCCATAGGAGAGGAGCCGCCCGTGAGAAGTCCTGCAAGCGCGAGTTGGCCGTACGGGTGCGAGCAGCGGTCAGGAGGTGGTTGCCATTAGACTGTCTGAGCATCATGTGCAATATTCTTCATAATAGCTAGTGTGCTAAAGCTTAAGCATCATTATTAAGGGGTTACTCCATGTCCCATGACCACTTCAGTGATTTTAAGTGGTCATGTGCTTGGAGCCCGTGTGTAGGTTTCACTACGAAATGCTGCATATAGAAAGTTAAAGAACTATGCTGCCAGAGGTGTAACTCCACCTCTGGGAGAGTCACTAGACAGCCCGGGAATGAGATTTTTCAGTCTGGCTGATGTTGATTCTGTGCATATGGGGCATAGCATGGAACTGATTAAATAATTTTGGATAAGCTTTCAAGATGATTCATAGCTGTTAGAAAAAACTTTCCAAATTATTTATTTACAAAAATTCCCATAGACTTTAATGGTGATTTCTGTAGAAAGTTTTTTTTCCTAACAGATTTTGATCATTTGAGACTTCAGAGGTAAGGGTTTTGGTAGTGTGCTAAGCATCATCTGATATGTATCCTGATACAAAAAAAATCAGATGTCTCAATGTGCCCAAGCCCCATTGGACATATGAAGGCCCACCTCTTGTCCCATGACCCATATAATGGGTTCATTGTGGTGGCCAATAGGGCAGGTTTCATGTACACTGTACATGGACATGTATGCATACTACTGAAGATGGATTTCATGTATTCAAAGTTCCAGTTTACATTCAAATTTTATTTTTTTTAATATAAGAGTTTAATGCCCAATGTCTGCTGCATGATCTTCCAAGTACATATATCTGAAATACAAATTTTCATTTTATAGTTAGGTCCACGCTAATTTCCAGCTCCATGACGCCATTAATCCTGCACTAACTAGTAGGTAATATCAGATTTTAGAGTGTACAGGACAATAATAATAATAAAAGAGTAAATCTCTATTTATAATGTCATATAGAGCACTGACTAAAATAAATAAAAGAAAGGGGGGATGACTCACTATTGCCCAACTGATATATGTGTTGAGAGGACACTTTTTTATATGTGTTGATGTTCTGCTGCCAAAGATGTGAAATGAAGCGATACATATTAATAATTTCACAGAGGAAGTTTCATTTGACCCTTTACAGGTGGTAAAAAGATTAACTCTTACTAGATTTTTGACGAAGAGTAAACACAATACGGTCAGTTCATATCCCATTCTAAAGGAGAGCTGTCACTATTTCTGAAATTTCCATCATTGAATATAACACTGAGAATCACATATAAATGATGTTAGCCTTTTCTTCACAAGATTCTCTGTTTTCGTTTAAATGTATATTAAAGAGGCATTGTAGTCACCAGAACCACAACTGCTTAATGTAGTTGTTCTAGTGAGTATAGTCAGTCCCTGAAGGCTTTTTGATGTAAACACTGCTTTTTCAGAATAATGGCAGTGTTTACATTGCTGCCTAGTGACACATCTAGTGGCAGTCACTCAGACAGCCACTAGAGTTGCTTCCTGGTTGTGCATCTCCCGGCTATGCATGGAGGTGCTGAACCTTCCCCATATAAATGCATTGAGTTAATGCATCTCTATGAGAAGATGCTGATTGGTCTGTGTGGCATTTTGCCAAGCGTGCACATTGGCTTCCCAATGCTTTCCTATGGGAAATCATTGGATTGGCTGTGATTGTCGGTTTTCATGCTCTCAGCCAATTGGGCAGAGTGTGGGCAGAGGTAAGTTTTCCTTTGTTTTAACACTAAAGGGTTAAGAATACACCTTCCTATTCCTGACCCTATAGTGTTCCCTTAAAGATTTAGCAAATAACATAATACAGTTCAGACCAGGCAAAACAAGGGCAAATATTGTAAATGAATAAGAGAAACAAAAAATGTTTCATTTGTCCCCTTCTATGCATGCTTTTATGCTGACTGTCAGGTGTGAAGGACAGAGAGTGTAACAATGATTGACAGGAAACTACTTTTCACTCATAACAAATACTCATTTGTTGAATATAGGGATAAGTAAATAGATTTTTTTTAAAATTGCTAAATTTAACTAACACAATATTTTTGTGATCAGAAAAAATTTAATACACACAGACATACAACTCTTTCTCTTTCCTGGGTGTCTCTTTCTCTCTCTGCTATTGAGCTTACATAAATTCCCTCCGTGTTATTATGCAATATTCTCACATCCTGTGCTGTCTGAGGTTTTAATGAAGGTTTTAATATAGATACCAAAAAATGCAAATTTTTGTGGTGAGGGGGAGGATGTACAGACCTGTTCTCATTTGCACAGGCAGAAATTTGCAGTGAACTAAAGTAAAGTAACCTGCCGGTGTTACTATTTTAAAAGGTGCCAACATTAGCGTTTAAATTGTTAACCTTTTTATTGCTAGAAGGGTTTGTAAAACAAATCGACTCTCTGCCATGTTTATAGTTGAATGCTTTGTCAATTATTAGGACAAAAAGGATTACAATAAACTCAGTAGCAGATCAGCAAGGCCACATTCAAACTTTTCTGACTGTCTGGATGCCTAGACCACAATCTTAAATAAAATAAAAATGAGTTCATTCACTAACCTTTGAATTGTGGAGAATTGACGAGGTAATTGAAAATGTTAGGGCAAATTAAAAATAAGGTGGAAAAATAGCCAAGCTTGAGACTTTTTAAGGCTTTTAATATGCATTTTTTAATAACTTTATTCACAGTTTAGTGAATACACAGTGTATAGAATGTTCAAAAGTAATTCATAGTTTTCAACAAGTGGCACTGCAATACTTATTATTACATTATTAGGAGGAATAGCTTGATTTTATTATTCTGAGGCAATATGAATGTTTGACCAACACTTTAGCTTGTTAGGTATGTCCTGCATATAATATATCACTACAGAATTAATGAATAATACACTGTGTACGCTATGTACTCCATAGAGTACATACTGTCTTAATGTCGTAGGTTAGTGGAACATGATATGAAATGTTTACCATTGTGGCTAGTCGTTGCCCTTAGACTAGGGTAAAAGTTTGGAAAAGTGGATTGCTAATGGTACTCCGTTTAGAAGAAACATAGCAATAGGAGGATGAGCCCAGGTTCTACACAAAGGTGCTCTTCTCAGACATTGATTTGGATAGACAGACAGACAGACAGACAGACAGATAGATACATACACACAATAAACACGAGTAACACTCATCATCCACAGCCATTATGTAAAGCTGCTGCTATATTAATTAAGCACCCAATACTGATTAGCTAGGAAAGAAGCTGTGTAGACAGACAGTGTAGCACTCTCCCCCATCTCTGCCTCCTACCTATCACTGATGGGAAAAAGCAGAATTTGGCACAGCTGTCGCAAATAGCACTTGTTTTCCAATAATACATGGTTCTGTTATATCCTCTTTCTACCTCTCTGCATCATGAATAGTACTTCCCCAACACTAAGTTTGTTCAGGCAACATGTATATTTATATACATCGTCATTTTGATTATAACTAAAATAGTTATGTAAAAAAAACTAATATTAATAGTACGTCCATTCATTCTCCAAGGGATAACTGACATGAAATGTAGTACACCCAATTCATCCTCACCCAGTCTGCCATAACATGTACAATGGTAATACCTGCATATAAGCATTGTATATGTACATATAAAGATTTCACACCAATCCATACTGTAAGCCACTTGTAAATAAGTAAAATGCAGTTTCCTGTACCTATTTTCCCCAAATCTGGTTTCAGGATGAAATCCCAGTCCCGCGGCAATTTCAGTGACATTTTGTTGGATGATCTGCTAATGATGTCTCTGTAAAATGTCTTTCTCAGGCGCTGCCTTGCCACCAGATTACCATGTAGATGACTTCATATATAAACCTGTTCTCTTCCTGTTGCTTCACATGGTCTGGGTGCTCAAAGTCCCCAATTCAACGTATTCTGTTCCCCTCAGTTTGCCAAGAAAGTGGTGAAGTGCCAGACAGTCAGTCTTTATAATTGGTTGTATTTCTCCATCTGGGAGCACCAGCTTACAGCAAACTTGACACTCCTGTCTGACAGCTACATTGCGTGCATTTGAGGAAGTTGAGCTTATTTCATAAGTGTACACGATGAAAAAAAAAATAATGAAAAGAAAAGAGAAAAAAAAAACTCATGGGGGGGAGCTGTGACGCCAGTTCCCCTATGTGAGATGCACACAGCATTTTAGCAAACTATTGAAACGGAACCAAACACTTCATATCAAATATCAGGGGATAAGATCAGAACAAGTTGGAGTATATATCAGAACTGCTATTATAACTGTCTGCCCTGAAGAATTTAAATGCAAACAAACAATGCGGGTGCTGTATGTATATATATATATATATATATAAAATATCAAACAATCTAGATATGGTGAAACACCCCAATATTAAGATATAAAATCTAAAAAAAAATTATGTAGAATTGTACATCTATCACTATGCCAGAGTGAACCTTTAAACTGGTAGTTTTTTGAACTTATACTAATTTCCTGGAAATATAGGGTGTGTTTTTAATCTTCCAGCTTATTGGGAGGGTTTTTATATATATATATATATATATATATATATGCTTGTTTTGGATCATTTTAAGTGTTTACAATAAGAGTTATATTGTATATCTTAATATTGGGGTGTTTCACCATATCTAAATTGTTTGATTACTACCTTGTAGGGCTAAAACCCCTAGATCTTATGGTGAGACAAGTTTGTTAACCACCAGGTAACAGAGGTGGACAAGAAATATCTTTCTTCTATTTTTGTAATATATATAATATAAATCAGATGTTTAAGTTATATGATGGGGCAGAATTAGGGATTGTTCTAGTTTAGTGACTGAATAAGCTAAATTGTATTAGACAGGAGGCGAATATTTGCTTAACCCCTTAGTGACCGCAGACGTACAGGGTACGTCAGCCAAAAAACAGCCGTTAACAACCGCTGACGTACCCTGTACGTCTGCGGACAAAATGAGCGCTGGAAACGATTGTGATCACTTCCAGCAGCTCTAAGGGTATCACACAATGTCTCGATATCAAGGCATCGTGGAATACCCCCCCCCCCCCCCCCCCCCCACACTGCTGGGCACCCGAGTGATTGCTCACCCTGGAGCGATCACTTCCAGGTTGCCACACGTGGGGGTTGAGGCACTCAGTAAATGTTTAAAAGAAAAAAAAATTAAATAAAAAAATTAACCCCTACCCTCCCTCCCTCTCCCTCACCATGTACTTAACGATCGTTGCAGTTCCTCCGCCGGCGATCGGTCTTCTTCTGAAGGGGACTGTCTAGGCTCAGCCCAGACAGTGCCCCCTCTGCAATTTAGGACCCCATATAAATGTGAGCGGTCACATGGCCACAATAGGTGTTCACAGTGCTGCCAGCAGGGGGACTGCCTGAACTGACAGGCAGTCCCACTGCTGGTGAAAAAGTAAAAAAAAAAAGTTGAATTTATTATTTTTTTAAAATTAAAATAAAGTTAATAAATTAAATATATATATATATATATGATCATACTAAGTGTATTTTTATATTAATATATACATATATTAATATAAAAATACACTTAGAGTAAAATTACACACGTATATATATATATATATATATAATATATAATAACTGTTTTATATATATATTATTATAAAAATGTAATAATAATTAATTAAAAATAAATAAACTAAAAATTATTTTAATTTTTTTTCACAATTATATATAGCAGCACCCCATTTAAGCATGTTTAGGTGAGTGCAACCATCCCCCCATGTTTCCTATATATATATATATATATATATCAACATCCAAGGTATGACCAGCACTCACGTTTTAGTAGAAGGTTAAAATCTGTAGATTTTATTATAACATATTTAAAAGTAGCAGCTTTTGACACTTCGGAACTTCGGCAACTTCGGAACTTTTGCACTTCGGAACTTCAGCACTTTGACACTTCGGAAATTCGGCACTTCGACACTTCGGAAATTCAGCAAATTCGGAACTTTGGGACCTGGCAATTCGGAACTTCGGCACTTCGACACTTCAGAAATTCAGCAATTTCGGAACTTCGGCAATTCAGCAATTCAGCTATTCGGACATTTGGAAGTTATGTGGCTAAGTGAATGAATGTGACAGGGTGAGTGGGTACGTCTGGAAGATGAGTTGGGACTATGACTAGGTTGAAAGGGAATGGGAGTGGTTTGGAGTATGTGGCTGAATAGCAACGTGCATGTAGGAGTTTATTTAAATGAAGTGTTAGTGACTGCTTGTGATTGACGGGTATATTTGTGTAGAGTGCTAGTGTATAAATTTAGTGTTGTGTTTTTATGGAGTGCCAGTGTGCACACAGTAGCTTGTGTGGAGTTTTAGTGTACATATGTGGGTATTTAGTGTGTGTGTGGGTGTGTTTGTGTATCTTGTTTCCAATTCTTATCTGACCCTGTTTATCTTTCTCTACCACCTTTTTCCTAATTATGCCCCTCTCCCCATAGCCATCTCTTTCTCCAATTGTTCCCCTCTTCCCATTCCCACTTCCCTCACTTGTATCCCTTCTCTTTTCCTCCTTTCCCCTTTTCTCACATATACCAGTCCTTTCCCCCCAACCTTCACTTGTATCCCTCTTCTTGTTCCCCTCTTCCCTCGTGTGTACCCCTTCTCTTTATTCCCAACCCCTCACTTGCTCCCCTCTTCTTTACCACTTCACCTCACTTGTTTGTCTCTTCTCTCCACCCTTCCATTTCCTGTTCTGCTGTTCTGCCCCCTGCCTCACACAATTGTTTTCATATTTTTCCCTCCATCCGCCACTTACTTCCCTTTGCTTGCTTATATTTTTGTGTGACCTCTCCCAGTCACTTAATTATTCTCCTGTAATTCCAGGCTGCTGGTGTTACAAGACGCTGTTTATGACATTGATGTCATCTCCGCAGGCTCTCCTGCAGTTCCTTTGGCTGCCTGCAGGAGGGGCAGAGGATCTGCCACCATGGGTGCCGGGCAAGAATGGGAAAGAGCTAAGTTTCCTTCTTGCCTGAGCACTCCTGCTATACCACCAACGATGCACAGTCGCAGCAGGGTCTCCCCTCTCCCGTTATTTCAATTCTAAATGAGACATGTAGACACTGATATTTAAGTTAATACCATATTGAAGAACAATAACAACATAATATGAATATTGAGTATATAAGGAGAAGTGTATGGACTATTAATCTGAAGTATAAAAGTCACAAAATGAAAATATAAACACTTAATAGTTACACTGAGCAAATACTGACACACGCCAACACAGTCACATTTATACACAGAGGACACTGACACACATAGTAGCATACATAATGAACGACACACACATTTACACACACAGGACACGAACACTGACACACAAACATAGGGCACTGACACACTCAGAGGACCATGACAGACACACACAACACACAGACAAAACAGACACATTTACACACAGAAGAAGCTGAGTGAAGCAAGAGACATTCACGAGAGAGGACAGGAAACATAAAAGGGGTAAGAAATTCAAGACAGGGGATTAAGGGACACACAGGTGAAGATGCATTTTTTTGGGGTGGGGAAGAAAGGGGGCAAAATGCATCTTCACCTATGTAGCCCTGTTTGCAGGACATGCACACCTCATCCCCGATGCACCTCTATGAGGACCATTGATTTGAACATTCATCGTGGCATTGTAGCTATTGTTTGCAAATAAGCATAGGCCTACCCAGGTGTAAAACATTCCTAGTTGGTAGTGATTTTAGGAGTTATATAAGGGTTGTTGTCATCAGCATAGGTTGGTTGCTTCATCTAAGTGCTGCTTCTAAGTGTGTGGTTGGAGATATTCTGGAGAGTTTTACAGAAGCTTCAACTGTCAAGAGTTTGCTAAGAGTTTTATTTTTTTTACTGTTACAGGTAAGATTCATCTGTAGGAAAAGGTTACTGATTGTACCAGGTTTGATTCCCTGTTGGTAATTTGGTAAGGCATTTGATTTGATTAGCTAAATACTTACTATTGATTGCTAGTTAATTAGCTATTGTTTGCAAATAAGTATAAGCCTACCCAGGTGTTAAACATTCCTAGAGGGTGGTGATTTTAGGAGTTATATAAGGGTTGTTGTTATTAGCTTGGCTAATATAGCTTGGTTGCTTCATCTAAGTGCTGCTTCTAAGTGTGTGGTTGGAGATATTTTGGAGAGTGTTGCTTCTAAGTGTGTGGTTGGAGATATTCTGGAGAGTGCTGCTTCTAAGTGTGTGGTTGGAGATATTCTGGAGAGTGTTGCTTCTAAGTGTGTGGTTGGAGATATTCTGGAGAGTGTTGCTTCTAAGTGTGTGGTTGGAGATATTCTGGAGATAAACTGGAGGTAATCTGAGGTATTCAGGAGGACTAAAAATTTAAGATTTGTTTGATTTAAATTATTCACCTCGCCTCATTCTCATGGTAGCTCTGTTTGGAATAGAAATAAACTGTACAAAAAAGATGGTTTGCATCTTTCTCAAAAGGGAACAAATGTTCTCAGTGAGCAGTTCAGAGGTTTTGCTAGGACGTATTTAAAGTGGGGGGGGGGGGGGGGGCAAAAGGGTGATAAAACATGAATCCAATTGCCCTCCAAAACAAGGACAGAAGGTGCGTTTAGCAAGTGTGTTAAAAAAGTATAAGCTTAGAGTAATGTCTACAAATGCTTGCAGTTTAGGGAATAATATCCATGAACTTGTGGCAATAATGGCAATTGATAATGTAGATTTAGTCGCTGTTACTGAGACATGGTTTAATGAGAAAAATGACTAGGACATAGCAATATCAGGGTACTCTTTATATAGAAAAGACAGGGAAGGCAAGAAAGGGAGAGGGGTGGCCCTGTATGTGATGGATAGCATAAAATCTAGCCTAATAAAAGTTAGTGAGGCGAACATGGAGTCCGTTTGGGTTATGATAGACTTTGGTAATCACACAGTAACTCGTGTAGGAGAGTTAGATAATCAACTAGTTGAGGAAATAGCTAAAATGACAGTGAAGGGGGAAGTTATCATCATGGGTGACTTTAATCTTCCTGATGTGAATTGGAAAACAAAATTAGCTACTTGTGCCAGGCGCACACATATTCTAAACTCCCTACTGGGATTGTCTCTAAGAAAAGTCGTTGAGGAGCCAACTCATAAGGAGGCCATACTAGATTTAGTTTTAACAAATGGAGATTTGGTATCAGATATTACTGTAGGTGAAAGTTTAGGATCCAGTGATCATCAGTCAGTGTGGTTTAATATAAGAACAGTGACTGAGTCACACCACACAAAAACAAAAGTTTTACACTTTAAAAAAACAGACTTTTCTAAAATTAGATTACGTGTAAAGGAGTCATTATCAAATTGGAGCAATTTAAATGGAATCCAAGAGAAATTGGATTATTTAAAAGTTGCACCGCTGAAGGCAAAACAAAATTGCATTAGGCTTGTCAGTAAAAGCAAAAAATTCAAGAAACCACTATGGTACTCCGCAGATGTGGCCAAAATAGTAAAAAACAAAAAGTTAGCATTTAGTAATTATAAAAAACCTAGAGTGAGGAAGACAGAATGCTCTATAAGATTAGGCAGAAAGAGGCTAAGCAAGTTATAAGGGCTTCCAAATCACACATAGAAGAGAAAATAGCACAGTCAGTAAAAAAAAAAAGGGGACAAAACATTATTTAGATACACAAATGAGAAAAGGAAAGTAAAACAAATATTAGTTAGATTAAAAAACAAAAGAAGGAAGGTATGTAGAAGAGGATAAAGGTCTACCTGACTGCCTCAATTAATATTTTTGTTCAGTATTTACAGATTAAAATGAAGGAAAGGGACCTCAGTTAGGAAAAAGGACAAATGAGCTATTTATTACATTTGAGTTTACAGAGGAAGAGGTTTTATTTCAACTGTCAAAAGTAAAGACAAATAAGTCAATGGGACTGGATGGAATACACCCAAAGTTATTAAAATAGCTTAGTGGTGTACTAGCAAAACCATTAACAGATTTATTTAACCAATCATTGTTAACAGGAGTAGTCCCAGAAGATTGAAAGTTAGCAAAAGTGGTGCCCATTCACAAGAAAGGTAGTAGAGAGGAGTCGGGCAACTATAGGCCAGTAAGCCTTACTTCAGTAGTGGGGAAAGTAATGGAAACCATGTTAAAGGATAGGATTGTTGAACATCTAAAAACACATGGAT
This sequence comes from Pelobates fuscus, assembly GCF_036172605.1. NCBI lineage: Eukaryota > Metazoa > Chordata > Amphibia > Anura > Pelobatidae > Pelobates > Pelobates fuscus. Next base: position 282,666,738 of record NC_086319.1, on the reverse strand, counting down.
TTCAAGATCAGCGACAACATGGGTTTACTTCAGGGAGATCATGCCAAACTAATCTTGTTGATTTTTTTGATTGGGTAACTAAAATAATAGATCAGGGTGGTGCAGTAGACATTGCTTACCTAGATTTCAGCAAGGCTTTTGACATTGTTGCACATAAAAGGCTTATCAATAAACTGCAATCTTTAAGTTTGGATTCCAATATTGTAGAATGGGTAAGGCAGTGGCTGAGTGACAGGCAACAGAGGGTTGTAGTCAATGGAGTATATTCAAAGCTTGGGCTTGTCACCAGTGGGGTACCTCAGGGATCTGTACTTGGACCCATTCTCTTTAATATTTTTATTAGTGATATTGCAGAAGGACTTGATGGTAAGGTATGTCTTTTTGCTGATGATACTAAGATATGTAACAGGGTTAATGTTCCAGGAGGGATAAGCTAAATGGCAAATCATTTAGGTAAACTAGAAAAATGGTCACAGTCAAATTGATGCAGTGAGGGTCACCCACAAAATATATCCCTGGTTAGGGAGTTTAGATATATGTAAACAGGGGGTCACCCAATTGTAAGGTTTAATTAAATGAAAAATACAGGGGTCACTGTGTGAATTAGATAATAAATCAATTTAATATGTAGTGGTCAGCCACAGAATTGTCCAGTGTTCATCTGGCAGAAATCTGCATTAAAGAAAATATATAGCACTAAGAATACATGGTAATGGATTGGAGTAGAGGAAATACACTATTAAATCTGAAATAAAAACGTACCTGATCGCTAGACAAGGAGCAGGCAGAGCTTGCAACCGCCCTGTAGTGTTCTGCAGTTTACGAATGGAAAAAAATGGTTAAAGTGCAGCGCGATCGTAAGATGGTCGCCGCAAACAAAAAGTGTGGGAAAAGCCATCGCGTCACAATATGATGCGTATGAATGGGCCGGTTGGACTTCTGACAGTCTAATGTGATGGCTACAAGGGTTAGGCCGGGAATGAGTGTAAAAATGCCGCCGCTGACTAGTACGGCGGCAGTGGAGCTCCAGAGGAGGAGAAGGCAAAATATGTAGAGTGCCAGAGCACATCACAGGATAGGGGAGCAGTATAAAACTGCCAAACAGTAAAAGTGGAAGGACAATAATTTAACAAGTACTAATAGGGTACTTAGTTGAAGGTGTATAAGGAAAAACAAATATAATATAATAAAATATAAGATCACAAATATATCATATATGAATAAAAGCCAAAATGTAGGAGATTATATTTAGAATAGACTCACCTGGGAGGCAAGCAGCAAAGAAAGAGGAGTTGGGAGGAGCCTGCTTACAATACATACTGCTGTCATGCTCTCTGATTGGTTGATTTGTATTTATCTATTGTTAACTGTTTCTATGCTGCTGGAGGTTTCAGTAGAAAAAGATAAGTAGATATTTGCCTCCTGTCTTTTACAAAATGTACATTATTCGGTCACTAAACTAGAATAATGCCTAATTTCCTGCTCCATCCCTTAGTAGCTTTCTGATGTATTGTAGTGTGAAGGAGCTGGCCAATGCATGCAGGCAAATATAGAGCAACTCCACAGATACAGCCTTTGCCCAGACTTTCTCCCACACTTACTTTCCCCAGACTTGCTGGGGAAGGAGCAAAAGAGACAGACAGGAGCTAGGGAAAGGAGCAAAAGAGACACAGAGGGGCTGGAGGAAGAGACATTCATAGGAGATGGGAAGGGGAGAAGGAGACACACAAAAGGGGCTGGGGTGATGAAAGAGACAGACATGGGCTGGGGAAGGGATAAAAGAGACAGGTGGAAACTGGAGGGGAGACACCCAGAAGGACTGGAGGGAGGAAGAAACACAGAGAGGCTGGAGGGAGAAAGGGACAAGGTGCTGGGGGAAGAGACACACAGAGGGGCTGGGAAGGAGAGAAAGAGACATAGAGGGGACAGGGAAGAGGAGAAAAAGACACCCAAATGGGCTGGGAGAGGGGAAGAGACACAGAAAGGTTGGGAAAGGGGAGAAAGAGAACTGAGTAAAATAAGAGACACGCAAAGGAGCTGAGGTAGAAAGATACACACAAAGGGGCTGAGTGAAGTAAGAGATATTCAGAAAGCATAAGAAACACAAAAGGGGGGAAGAAATTCAAGAGGAGGATTAAGAGACATACAGGTAAAGATGCTTTTTTGGATTGGGAAGGGGTGGGCGACAAAATGCATCTTTGTCTGTGTAGCCAAAAATACTTGCACAGGCCCTGCTTGCTGGCCACACTCACCTCATCCCTGATACAACTCTATGAGGACCATTGGATTGGACATTCATCGTGGAAGCAATGCCCCCACAATGACGTCATTGGAGGGATCAGGCAGCAGCACAGAGGGAGTATCATCAATCGAAAAAAGATAAGGAAACATAGAAACATAGAATGTGACGGCAGATAAGAACCTATTTAAAAATATTTTGAGACCTGAGTGGGGATTTATCGAAGGGCAAGGTCATGAGTGTTTCATAAAGATTCTATCTGTATGAAATATTAATTTTTCAGAGGCGGCGACAGTGCTGCTTTAAACAAATTTGCAGACAGCAGAAAATAATGTTTTGATTTTTTTACCAAACAATTGTTTCAAATGTTGTTTTGTACCTTTGGAGAATCGTATATAGATTTAAAAAAAAAAAAAGTGAAAGAAATACAGCATTTAAAAAAAAATTGTATGCAGGTCTGTGTATTTTAGCTTACCAGTTCCTGCCAAGAGTCTAATAACAACCAATTATATTGCATTGGCCCATGTATCATTTCTTTTTGTCTGGGATTCTTACTGCCACGTATAACTGCACTTTATTGAGCTAAAATTATTGGTTTTACAGTCTCATGATTGTTAAATCAAGAATACTTTTTTATTATTTCCCCAGCTTCTTTTGAATAGTGTGAGATCCAGTGAAGATCTGAATGAACATGTGCAAACAGAACACTTCTCTATTACAAACTTGTTATGGGTGTTTTAAACATTTCTCCTTTTTATTTAATCACAGCTTTTAAACTTCTCATTCCTCTTTAGGTCACGTGCTTACATAGAGGGAATCATACTGATGCTTTTGTTTTAGAGCTTAAAAGGGCCACAATAAGTATGGGTGACACTGTAGTAAGGGACCGAGACACAGTATAGGCCCATGCCGAGACCTTGTTGTCATACCATGCTCTACCCTTGTACCAGGAGATATGTGTACAAACCATGTAGAGTTGTAGACTGTACAAGGGGAGACTTTGGAGCATGCATTACAGGGGAGGAATAGAGACTGTGCATTTGATGTACAGAAGATACAATGGAATGATAGATGACACTAGAAGGACACTAGATAGAAAGAAATACAGGCTCGAGTTGGGAGCAATACATCGATAGAGAAAGATTTTAGAGGATCCAAAAGAGGAGAGAATACATACACTGATCAAGGTGAGCACAAGATGGACAGGGATAAATACTCAAACAAAAGGAGGAATCCACACTGTTATCTGGTCCTGGTGCATCCAGACTTGGTGCTTGCAAACCCTACTCAAAGGCATGGAATACCGTAGCTGCACTCGTTTGGCCTATAAATCAATACTAACCGAGGACTGAGTCTATTGCAACCTGAGACAGACCTGAACAGCTTGACCAACCATGGCTGGCCGGATCCATTGTCTAGTTATCTCATTTTCTCAACATGGCAACAACTGCAAAAGCAAGGCCAGCTCACTGATAGAATCTCCCTTACCCTCCAGACAACATTGCTGAGCAAGGTTGTGTCCAGCAGAGAGGGATGGTTTAAGATTTAATTGCGGGACTAGGTACACAAGATGAAATGCTTAACTATATCGCAGATACAAAAGCACAAGAAGTATAGTGAGTCTCCTTGTTGTCACCAACACCCCGGTTGACTAAAAAAAACGTGATAAACTCAAAAGGCAAAATAAATGGTGTGGTGTGCTACAATTACATGTGTGAGGATCAGCAATGAGATAATATACATACACTGATTATCAGTCTCCCGAAATATACTGGTATTACTCCAGTTAGGAAATGATATTACAGCTTTTAATCACTTAAAAACACAAACTTTCACAACACAATCTTTGTATCTCGGATTGCTGGTGACCACAGTACCCAGGGGACAAAGATTTTACCTTTACAGTTCTCCTCATAAGTTTTAGAGTCACATAGACTTCTTCTTCTTCCAATGCAAAAAACCAAACGATGCAAAAAAAGAAAATCAAAACATTTAGACTTGCTATCAAATCCAAATGGATTGGGGCACTGTACACATTACCCACTGCAAGGATTAATCTAAACAGTTCTTAATAAGAGCCAATTAACATTTCCAATGGAAAAAGGCATGGATGCCCCGCTTTCCCAATACTCTTTGCCATATCACTATAACTCTTTCTGATGTGTATTCACACCCATGTGCCTACTCATTGTTTCAACACAGAGAAAATACAAAGTCTTTGCTTATGTGGATGACCCCTTGTTCCTCGTTACACAACCTATCATTTTCATTCCTCATATTATACAGGAATTTCATCAATTTGAGTCCCTTAGCAATCTTAAGATTTACATGACAAAATCTGAAATTCTGGATCTTTCAATCCCTGCCTCCCTTTATGATCCATTAAAACATTTTATTTAAAATTGTTTAAAATACCTGAGAGTTAATTTCTCCTGGCATCTACCAAGGACCTGTTTCACCAAAACATTGGTAAATGCCACATTTGACATGGTTAGGGCACATTAGCATACTGAAAATTAATGTTCTCCCACACCTCTTGTAACTTTTTAAAACTACTCTTATACAAAAAACACTTGTGCGGTTTTCCACATTTACATGGGGCAATCGGTTGCCAAAGTTGCGACACAGTGTGTTGATTCAACCTAGAAAAATGAGGGGGATTGCGATGCCTGACCTATAAAACTTCTAAAGGGCTTCCCATCGTCAGCGTCCGGTGGACTGGAGGGCAGCTTCTCCCCATAAGCAATGAATTGCATTAGAACAGGGGTTCCCAACCCAGTCCTCAAGTACCCCTAACAGTCCAGGATTTAGGGATTACCCTGTTGTGTCTAAAGTTTTTTTTTCTTTCTAAAAATACCTGTGGCAAAGAATGTCTACCTGTTTCTCTAATACACCGCCATTTGGAAAAGTAGCTATAAGAGAGTGGCCTAATACTGTTGATTTCCATGTTTCATGGTATATTGCATAAACATAACTCTCAATGGGTGATCATATATATCTTCCTTACTACATAGATACACTCATGGCCTCCTGATCACCAGCCAGACCAATCCGACCTCAGAAAAGCAAGGAGCTGTAAATTGTTACTGTATTATGACTTGTTGCCATAGGTCTTGTAATTGTTGAATGGGGTTTATCTTGATCTCTCTTATTGATCTTATAAAATTGTCTACAACTACTTAACAATGTTATTAAAAAAAAAATAAAAAAGGATTCACACTAGCATTACTAGTTTAGGAGAAAACCCCCTCCCAGATCTCATCGTATAATCGTAGGTTTCCCCCAACCTCCAGATCTTTGTTTATTGTGAAGATAAAATGTTTGCAACATGATTAATTTGTATCATTTCCATTTTCTGGACCGATGATCCAATGTTTTTAACTGACTTAATAACACCCTGCTATGTGTCATTTTGCTCTTGTTATGAATATGCTGTAAGTAAATCAATAAAAACTGAAATATATTTAAATTAGATTTTTTTTTTACCCATTTCATTGTGTGATATCACAAGGGAATCATTGCTGTCAAAAGATTATTATTTTATACAAATGAAAAAACATCATTATTATCTTACATGAAATGTCAAGATAAAGAATTATATTTTTTTTATCAGCTGTATGTTATATGACGATTAACTATTTATCAGTATAAAATGTGTCATCTGCTTAGAAGTTTCCACATTTCTGCAATTGTTAGTAATCACGATTTTAACTACCGTATGTTGTTAAATCATCTGTATTTGTGACTCACAGTATTCTACATATTTATTCATATAGCATATTTACATGTATTTATCATTAGTTTTACTTAAAAGACCACTAAAGTCACCTTTTATTGAACTCTGTGACACAGTGCAATCTTCTAGAAACTGCAATATTTACATTATAATACTGACAGCCACTAGAGTTGCTTCTGCGACACTGACCAAGTAAAACTTGGTCACATGACATGGAAGTCCTTATAGGACACAACATTGATCCAATGATTTCCTTTGGGGAAGTTTGAATGCGCACACGACATTCAACGTGCATGCAAATCAGGTCCCCACTGTTCAATGGATTGAACCATCTTTGAGGAGCCCATGAATCCTCCATGGTGTCACGGGAGTCCAAGATATAATAATCCCCAAGAGAACTTTGCTGTTGGAAAAAGGTAACCAAAATTATTTACTTCATCACAAATGTGGGGGACTTGCATTCCTAACGCTTCAGTGTTCCATTAAGTATAACATTTCATGATAAACCTCTGAAGGATTAGGAAGGTGGGGAAGTGCGTCGGTAATTCTGGATTTTTATTTGGCCTTTTTTGGGGCTGAAAAAAGAAGATTTTAGAAGAAAGAAGACATCAAATGGTAAGTTTATATATTTTTTTTACAGGTATTTAGACAAGGGTCCCCTCTCATTATTTTTAGGATGAGGGGAGTAGGTAGGGGTATTTTTTGGGGGGGGAGGGAAGTGACTAGGGGTTTGGGACTCTATTTATTTTATCTCATAATTAAGTGCAGTCAAAAACTGAATGAGGGTCCCTGGCCATCCACAGCCCAGCTTCTACTGGACGTGTGGCTGAGTCAGAGGTCACACACTGCATTCTAGCCATACCAAGTCATACATGCAATGGGCAGAAATCATATCTGCCCACTACTGATCAGGCTAGTGTTTCATTACTATCGTGTTATTAGCCCAAGCAAGCACAGAGAGATAAGGAATTCCTTGTAGAATTAAAACATTAAAAAAACTATTAAATGCTGAATGGAAGGACTGAAGGACATTCACCAGGGGACTCTAGACACTATAAACACTCAAATGAGATGAATCAGTTATAGTACCTACAGTGTCGCTCTAACATCTGCTTAACTCCTTACCCAAGTAGATGCTTCAGTTGTGTTCACTGGGGTGGGAAAATAAAGAACCAACACTTCAGAAAAGTTACAGTTTCTCTTTAAAGAAAATTTACTGTGGCCTTTCTTGTATTGCTGGCAAGCCAATATGCATTTTGTGGGCTTTTGGTCTATTTCAAAGATTTATTTATAAATAGCTCCCTCGTGTGGCCATTTTTCTCACACTAATATTCTATGCAAAACAAAACCCCAGTTTATATCTGAAATACACCAACAGTTGCAAAACCAAGTGTAAAGAAACAGGAAACGGAACATAATGTGCATATTTTATACGCCCCCTCCTTTCTCTCTGCAATTCATCTCTTGTAGCCTGCTAGCATAAATATAGACACGCATATATTTGATAGCTAAGTGGTTGTAGGCATGCTGCACCTTCTGTGTATAGCATGCAGTATAATCTGGAAAAACCCAGATGCCAAGTAAAATAGAGCCAGTAAGGAATAGGCTGAACAAATAAAATAACTCTAATGTACACAATAGCAAAAAGGGGAACACTGGGGTAATGGGGAAACCATGTGGATAAAGATACCAAATTGTTAGCTCTAACAGGATCTTGCTCAATTGAACCCTCACAACAAACACAGACATGCTCCTTCTCTGGACTGCCTGGCTATTTTAAGATACTGATAGAAGCAAGCTAAATATTCAATTTTCAGTTTGCAAGAATTCTCTGTTTAATAAATAAAACCTCTAGTTGTATGACCAAATAATTGGGTGGTCTCTGTGATCAGAAATTAAAAAGTGACCAGGAAAGGCTGAAAGTGTTTTAACAGAAGAGAAATACACTACAAGTCTTGTTGGCGGTGCCGGACATGCAAGGCTGAGAGCATCATCATCAAACTATGCAGACATTGAAGTGATTGTATGCTTCAGATAAAGTATCCACTGCTTCAAGTAAAGAAAATATTTATTCCTTAATGTAGGAGTGTAACAAAAAAACCCAGTTAACCAGTATAATGGCTGCTTATATATATATATATATATATATATATATATATATATATGTGTGTGAACTCAGACTATTTGTTGTTTTGCCTTCAGTAATCGGTTATTTGGGCTCATGGACTTGTAAAAGACTGTTTCTGGCCCTTTAAGTACTTTGGGAAAAGATCTGCAGTTTTGAATTGGCACTTCGGATGCAGCCGAAGTAGTCGAAGTGGCCGCCATTCGAAAATCGAACACGTGGCGGAAGCCATTTTGATTAATTCGAACGCGGTCAGCGGTGTGTGCCGGCAAATCTATGGAACTATTTTCGACTGCCCAATTGCGCGAACACCGCTGACCTGTACCTTCTACTCCCCTTCAACACTGCAGCTGGAGACTAAGTCCCGTTCGAAGATTCGAGCGCACGTTCGAATGGGACTTAGTCATTTTTTCAGGGTAAAATAGACCGACCGCACAGCCCAAATCTATGGAACTGTTTTGGGCAGGAAAATGTGCTTGCCTTTGGTCCAAAGGGACTTTTTACTATCTTTGGATCCCCTGAACGGATTTTCACGAATTTTGGATATGTTTGTCCCCAAGTTATATTGGTTATAAAAATATAAGTGTTATGCATGTACTCCTTTCTTATGCATGTATGATATAAAATCAAGAAGTTATGAAAATATATAAAAAATTTAACTTTTCAGCTTGGAGATAATGGAGTAGATACAGTTAATTAACTGAATTATCTCCTAAGCAGAGGGGAGGAATTCACTGTAACTGCTGGGTGTGCTCTATTGTCATCTTGTGTATGATTGGTTGCTGTAACTGTATTGTCGGTGCCCCACATGGTCCAGTAGGTGGTGTCTAACCTGTAAAATCCTGCATAAAAGCAGCAATAAACGCTCAGTGGAGTCAGTTCTTCTTCACCCTTCAAAACGTAGCTGTGTCTCGTTGTTGAAAGGGAATTTGCAGCTTAATCACTAGCTCTTTTCAGAGCTCTGCCTCTCTATTGCTCCAGGTATCCAGCGGATGGGACTTCACTTCTCCACTACAGCCCAGCATCTTGCCCGGAGGAAGGACGTCGCCAACGGCAGATACCCCTCTCTACCCTAGGTAGCCGTTACAAGGAGGTTACAGTGAAACATGGTGAAACACAATGTATAGTGTGAGTTAATGCATTTAATGCAAAACTGACACACCTGATGAGGGGTAAGTTATAATAGCTTTATCTTAACGGATCACTGTCGTCAGTTTTATTATTGCTGCAAATATTTATTATTTATTTATTACTGGCACTTATAAAGCGCCAACATATTCCGCAGCGCTGTAATAAAGATCTCATGTTATGGCCTCAGTTTATGTTATCTTGTAATATGCCCATATAACGGCTGATGACCTGACTTACATCTTTACTATACCTTGACAGTTATAGCTAAGACTTCTTTGATCACAAGCACAGGTTATCTAAGCAAATTAAAGCAGGTAATCGAAGGTTAGTGAACATCTGAGTTAACACACACATTATACCACAAAATAATGCACCACAAAGCTACTGTATATACTCTAGTATAAGTCGAGTTTTTCTGCACATTTTTTGTACTGAAAACCCCCAACTCGACTTATACTCGAGTCAATGTCTGTATTATGGCAAATAAAGGATGGGAATCTGAGAAGATTAATTTACATTGCCATAATACAGACAAGGGGCTGTGTAGGAGGGGGCTGGCAGCGAGCGCTTACCTCTCTTGCAGCTCCCTTCTCCTCCGCGCCGGTCCGGTCAGCTCCCCTGTCAGCTCCCAGTGTAAGTCTCGCGAGAGCCGCGGGGTCATAGTGTGGCCGCGAGACTTACAGTGTGAGCTGACAGAGGAGCTGCACGGACCGGTGCGGAGGAGGAGGGATCTGACAGGAGCTGCAGGAGAGGTAAGTAAACGCTCTCTGCCAGCCACCCTCCACTGAACTGCCAATGCCACTGGACCACCAGGGAGTGAGAGCCCCCCTCCCTGCCATGTATCAAGCAGGGAGGGGGGACGAAAAAAAATATAAAAATTTGATAATAAAATATTAATAATAAAAATAAATTACTAATAAAACAAAAAAATAATAATATTAAAAAAAATAATAATAATAAAAATGCCCCCCCACCAAGGCTCTGCAACGCATACACAAACACACACTGCATCACACACACACACACACTGCACTCATACATGCATACTGCACTCATACATGCATACTGCACTCATACATGCACACTGCATTCATTATATACACACACTGTAAATAAATATTCAATTAATATAATTTTTTTAGGATCTAATTTTATTTAGAAATTTACCAGTAGCTGCTGCATTTCCCACCCTAGTCTTATACTCGAGTCAATACGTTTTCCCAGTTTTTTTGGGTAAAATTAGGGGCCTCGGCTTATATTCGGGTCGGCTTATACTCGAGTATATACGGTATATTACACGTACTCATTTATTATTATTGATAAGAAAAAAAGGAGACCTTATTGACCTAAATTCCAGAGGCTATGATTCTTTTATAGAAAATAATGGACATACTGCACAAATCAGAAAGGAAGCAGGAATCTCTTCAAATTAAACATTTTCTGTTTCTGATTGCAAAGAAAATCACACAGCATAACAACCTATTCATTGGAACTCTGAATAAAAGCAAGACACATTTGTTTGAGACAATTATTTATTTTTAAGTTGCATAAGTATATAAATAGGTAAACATTTATCACATGTGAATAATCAATCTAAGGAGTGAGAGAAGTCATAGAATTGCGGAATTAGCCCACTTACAGGTATTGCTAACACAGAAAGGCTGCATCTAGAAAGTACGGGAAGCAGTTTAACAAGATGCTTCTAAGAACTGCTTCCTACAGAGCACTCCCTATATTTAACATGCACTGCTAACTGTTAGTTCTGCCCCTGTGAACGGCTAACCTAGTTCTTGCAATGCTGGGACATGAACATTTAAATAGAACATTTATGCAAAAGGCAGCCACAGTGCATAGGGCTTTAAGGATCAAAACTTCTAATTTATCAGCAATACTCAGAATGAAACTGTTACAGGAAGTTCCAGCTTTGGCTGACACAGATATACAGATTGTTATGCAGTATTAAGCTATAGGTACCAACGTGAACGGATAATGAAACTGTATTAGTGATGTGCTGCATTGTAATGTCAAATCGATACAATACATTGTGTGCCGAAGCAGAACACAGCTTACCAGTGTTTTAAGCCATATAAATATACAGTTGTGTATACAAAAGTAATAGCTGGGCAATTATGTGGCCAGGATTGCACCTTAAAGGGACACTCCGGGCACCATTACAACTTTAATGCATTTGTCAGGTTTTGGCATCATTAATATGCTGTATTTTCTGTGCAAGCTCAAATCTTTATGTTTATTGCATAATTATTTATCAAAATGCTGCACCTTACACCTGCCTCTTTAGCCACAATCCCTCATGCCATAAAATACTTCCTTATCAAAAAGGTATGCACACCTTTCAGCTACTGACAGTACTTAACTACAAAACATCCTGCATTATAAGGAGAGGGCACCCATGGAGGCTTATAGCAAGGATATCACTACCTGTTTATAGTTTCTGATTGTCTGCAGCCAGGTTGTGTATTGAAAGCAGCTCAAACACTTCTCTTTGGGGCTAAAACTGCATGCACACCTTTGACAAGGAAGTCTTTCTGGCATGATGGGGCATGGCTAAGGTGTAGCATTCAGCAAAACACGTGTTTGTTTTTTAATGCAAGAACTATAAAGATTTAAACATGTAAAATAAAATACAAGATGTTATTGAGGCCAAAGTCTATCAAATACATTAAAGTTGGTGCCCAGAGTATCCCTTTAAAGTGGGACTGGCAATGCTGCAACTTCCTGGATGGTAGCAGTTATAACTGCACAAAAACCGAGGGGCATGATTTAACTAGCCCGACTTCAAAAGGCATTAATTGATTTAAAAGAACTTTAACCGTTTATAAAACTAAAGTATTTAGTATTTACAATATTCCTAAAAATTATACTTTGTGAAGAAATCTTACGAAAATAAGAAAAAAGAAAGATTTAATTTGAACAGTTGATATTATTTAACACAATGGGCCTTGCTATTTTATAGAGCCTTTTTATCACAGGATGCTTAAATTTAGGACTGTATTCATGCAGAGAAATATGTTGGAGGCAGGGACAGGCTGACAAGTAGACATTATGGCCAGAAAGTAAACACCATACCATAATTTTGTCACAGACTGTAACACATACATAACATACCAATATCTTGTTAAAATTGGCTATCTCGAAAGTATATAGAAGCAGGACTGAAAGCACAGTTTTGTGGTTTGGTCTTTATATATATACATATCTATATATATATCAAAAAAATAATTTGACCAAATTCTTCATTTTCCGCCCTCCCTCATCTCCTTTGCCAGCCTACCCCTGAATTAACAGCAGATATTAAAGGTAGTATTTTTTTTCAGATGGTGATCTAATAATTTCTAGTTCACAGCTCCGTTCAATGCTAAGAAGAATGTGATTTCCTTCTAAAAAAGATAAAAGGTAAAATGTATATGCCTTACAGCATGTTAAGCTTAAAGGGACAACTTTGAAAAACTGTTATTTTACAATGTAACCTAACAGACTGCAGATATTGTTTACTTAATTACCAATTTTTGCAAAATATATTACTATAAAAGGGCTAAATGAAGCTGGTTGCACACAGAATTAAGTATAGTAGTCATTAAACATATGCTAATTTCAGCTTGAATGTAACAGTGTAAGGTAGAGTCAATTTTCATGTTATCACGGACAGGTATCATCACTGTGACAAGCAGAGACTGCAGGAGAAATAAAGGATGGGAATCTGAAAACTGAACCCTGTTAAGAAAATAAGATTTAACACCCCATTCAAAAGCAGAAAATGACCCCTTCTTCCCCGTAGTTGACGTTAAATATCAGCATGTAGCAGCAAACATAATTGGCTTGGTGCATAAAAACAATCAATACTTGTTTATATACAAAATACCTTTACTTCACAGTAATTCAAGTTATTTATAGAAGTTTTGAGAAATGTGCCATAATAATGTAAATGTAGGTTTGCTGGATATTAAATTGTGTAACCTTCTTGCAGAATCCAGGACTACAAGAATTACTCTCATACAGTAAATTTGAGAATTTCAGACAGCTGAGGATTGTATGTACATATTAGGCAATATTGTGTGTAGAGTAGACTAAGCACACAATATTACTATTTATAGCAGCACTTTGTAAGCCAGCCTATGAAGCATATACAAACATCCTCAGACTAAAAATATATCAACTAAGCTAAGGTATAAAATGTTTCTGACCACCTAATGGAATCAATCTGACAACATGTTTAATTGATTGCTTGGTCAGTGTAAATAATTGCTATATGCAGGGCCGGATTAAGTGCCTATTGTGCCTGGAGCTAACAATTGTGATGGACCTAATTACAGAATCTTAGTAAAATAAGAGTCATACCTCGCAAGTGGAGGTGGTGCCAGAGGGAAACTCACAGGATACAGCTATAAGAAAACACATACCCTATGCTAATCTTTTACTTTCATCTGTCAACCAAATCAATACCCCATCCTGTGAAGCGGGATGCTGATGAACAGAGTAAAAAAAGGTAAGCCGAAAAATTGGAAGGTCAGTCTGGCCTGAATGAAAGTAGGTCCACCAACTAAAGGAGGACTTTGCAAACCCTCCATAACCCTGAGCTTGCCACAAATGCATGCAATGATGCACTTGCTCTACACTTTTTGGGGAGAGTTCCCTGGTGACCCCCAGCACGCGCTTGTCCACGTCTCTCCTTCCCTTCTTACAAGCAGACGGAAGCTCCTGTAAAAACAGTCCATGACAGAGAAAATGTAGATGTAGTGAGTGTAGATTTATAAGGACATGCCCCACTGTTAGAGAGACCGAAGCAGCAAGAGCATTCGTTCAGTGTTAACAAAACACTTTTACTATTTATAATCAGCCAGTCCACACAAGTTTTGCTCCCCTGCAAGTTCCTATACCAAAAGGAACACTATAGGGTCAGGAACACAAATGTATTCCTGACCCTATAGTTTTAATAACACCATCTAGTCCCCCTGCCTGCTCCCTCCCATAAATATAGTAAAATCTTACCATTATCCCACCCTGCTGCTGCTGTCTCTGCCGATGATCTGCCTGCTTGGCTGACATTATCAGAGGTATTGGTCAATGCCAATCATAATGATTTCCAATAGGAAAGCATTGGATTGGCTAAAACTGTCAAGGAGGCAGATCAGGGGCAGAGCCAGCACAAGCAAAACACAGCCTTGACCAATCAGCATCTCCTCACAGAGAAGCATTAAATCAATGCACCTCTATGAGGAAAATTGAGTGTCTGCATGCAGAGGGCGGAGACACTGAATGGCGTTCAACACTGCCCCAAGAAGCACCTCTAGTAACCATCTGAGGAGTGGCCAGTGGAAGTATCCCTAGGCTGTAATGTAAACACTGCCTTTTCTCTGAAAAGACCGTGTTTACTGCAAAACCTTGAAGGGAATGATTATACTCACCAGAAGAAATACAATAAGCTGTAGTTGTTCTAGTGACTATAGTGTCCCTTTAATACCCTCTGCACAAAGCAAAAGCATGTGAAGAGTAGTAAAAAACAGACAAAAACATTTTTTTCTTTTTACTACAGGAGCATAGTTCTGTAGCTTTAGCATGTTTATCCTGCCTTTGCTGTATGTGTATACTGGTTTAGGAACTGTTCTTTCATAGGAATAGAGTCCACGTTTTGGAAACCAGGCTTGTATCAAAGAGTAAATTTCAGAAAACTTGCTTGCAGGTATTGAACAAGTGTCCACTGTCAAACTGCAACAGAATCAACAAACACTGCAACAGAATCAAGCTTCCACACACTGCACCATGCTGTAAGATCAGATTCCCACACACTGCACCATGCTGTAAGATCAGATTCCCACACACTGCACCATGCTGTAAGATCAGATTCCCACACACTGCACCATGCTGTAAGATCAGATTTCCACACACTGCACCATGCTGTAAGATCAGATTCCCAGACACTGCACCATGCTGTAAGATCAGACTCCTACACACTGCACCATGCTGTAAGATCAGACTCCTACACACTGCACCATGCAGTAAGATCAGACTCCTAACACTACACCATGCAGTAAGATCAGACTCCCACACACTACACCATGCAGTAAGATCAGACTCCCATACACTACACCATGCAGTAAGATCAGACTCCCACACACTGCACCATGCAGTAAGATCAGACTCCCACACATTGCGCCATGCTGTAAGATCAGACTCCTACACATTGCACCATGCTGTAAGGTCAGACTCACACACTCCACCATGCTGTAAAATCAGATTCCCACACACTGCGCCATGCTGTAAGATCAGATTCCCACACATTGCGCCATGCTGTAAGATCAGATTCCCACACATTGTGCCATGCTGTAAGATCAGATTCCCACACACTGCGCCATGCTGTAAGATCAGATTCCCACACATTGCGCCATGCTGTAAGATCAGATTCCCACACATTGCGCCATGCTGTAAGATCAGATTCCCACACATTGCGCCATGCTGTAAGATCAGATTCCCACACATTGCGCCATGCTGTAAGATCAGATTCCCACACATTGCGCCATGCTGTAAGATCAGATTCCCACACATTGCGCCATGCTGTAAGGTCAGACTCTCAAACACTGCACCATGCTGTAAGATCAGATTCCCACAGACTACACTACCAGATTTTGATACATTGCAAAATTCTGCACAATTACATTTGTGTAAAATGCAACATGTTGCAGAATCAGTACAATGCAACTTGCTGTCTCTTGTCGACTCTGACACATACAAGTATGCTGCAGGATCAGACTTGTGCACACTGCAACTAGGTGCTGTGCAGACTCGGGCTCGTGCACAGCAACATTGTGCAAAAAACAAAAACAAATGTATATTTAAGGGACACTACACACTGCTGCACGATCATACTTCCACAAACAGCACCAGATTTGTTTGGCACGTTGCAAGATCACAACACAATGCTGCAGGATCAGGATCCCACGCAATGTGCCACACTGCAGAATCACACTGGCAAACAACGCATCATGCTGCAGGAACACAGTCATTAGTATATGTGCAGAGGAACAGTTCAATTGCATTTCATATTCCCAAATACAAATTATAGTGTGTAGGACAAATGCATCTTTATCTATTACTTCTAAATCCCCTGATCTCCATCAGTATATAATTTAAGCTAGTTCAGGAGCATTATGCTTATATACGCACTTTCAGCGCACATAATTGATTGTTCCATGATAAACTTTCTGCTTTAAATTATGATCGTGTGTCAAAAGCCAGAAAATGTTTTAAAACAGTTTCAGTATTGCCATTAATAGTCATGAGAATGTCATATGCCATTATATAAAATAGATCTTACATTTACAGCCAATGTCTATGAAATATCTCTCTTTGGAGAAGAATGCCTAGAATTCCTTATTAATAGCTTTACTACAGACAAGAAAAACAGGCAAAACATATTGGTTTTGGTTTAGTTTAAAAAAAAAAAAAAAAAAAAAAAGCTGGTATAATCATCATCCAAACTTCCTTCAAAAACAAAGAAATCCCCCCCCCCCCCCCTCCCATAAAATAAAGATTTACAGTAGATAGCGGTTATAACAGGACAAGCCTTCCCCTTTTACCCTCCAGATTTGTTTGCAATTTTTTCTCTCAGTCATAGTTGCATATCATGCTAGCATATTGTTGTTATAATGTACTTTAATCTTTCATCAAAGGCTGAAGGATAAATATATCTCCCTGCATATCAAATGGCCAAGGAGAGGTATGTTTGTCATTAGGTTATGGGAGTTTTAATGAACATTTAGGACATTTTATCATCTTTTGTTAGAGGATTTGTGTAAGTTTATTAGCCATTTGAAATTTGGTCAGGATAGTTCATTTTTAAAAAGCAAATTTATAAAAACACATTTGTTACACACTTTACTCATAACTACTAAAGTTTTACCTACGTCGAGCATAGGTAAGCGCACAACATACATTCTGAGGTCCTGGATTTATCACCCATTTTAATACATTTTTAAAAAAAAAAAAATCATTCCCCTAATAACTTGGCTCTGAATATCCTCCAGTGCCTACTACATCAACCAGGAATTGATTGAGATGTCACAGCCAATCAAGTTTCTTCTAAAACTTTTAAAGAAAGCCCTGCTGAGCATGCTTATTTGCATGAGATCACCAGCGCGCATGCCAACTAACTTCTCATTAAACTAAACGAGAAAAGCTTCTGCATATGCAGATTTTTAAAAATACAGCAAAATATTTTTTGCCAGGTATTTGCGCTATGGTGCAAGACGATCTTGTATTTATTCCTCTGACATCATGCAGATAAAATCAGGATTATATTTTCACACAATGCTTTGTCAGGTCCAATGTTCAACTTTTTGGTGCCTGTAGCATTTCTCAAATAAATAACTAAATGTAGCTCTTACACTCATTCAAAGATATTAAATGCAAAGTTATAATATAAGACTCTATATGAAATTTACGTTTTGGGAGCTAGTAGAAGGTGAATTTATCTTTGTTCTTTACATAATATAAGGAATAATAATTTTATATATGTATCAAGTACAATATTGTAACTTTCCTCCGGCCAGCTCTTTACTAAACCATCATGGTATATAGTGTCTGCTGTATTCGTATAAATATAAAAGAAAAATTACATATAAAGTAAATCCATGAATCAGAAATTATACAAGTCATTTTGAAAAGGGAATACAAATAATATTAATAAATGCGTCTTGTACCAAAAAAAGTGGTTGTTTTTCTTAACTTGTTTTCAATGAGTCTAGTTTTACTCTAGGCAAATGTAATAAAATAAAATAGAAAATAAAAAAATTAAAAAAAAGCCATTGAACTGCCAGGGATTTGTTTTTCTTAAGCAGACCTAAGGGGAGGTAGTGTATTTACTCACTGGAGGTTTAAATCCCTTTTGAAATTCACTTTTATGACTTAAAATTTAAATCACTACGTAATACTTTAAACCCTCATTAAGATTATCCAACCGTATGTAACGTTAACTAAAATAAATACTACCAGAAAAGCAAAAAGACTTTTTCGTGCAACCTAATTATAGAGATAAACAGGTAAATAATCAGCCTATGTGAAAATAAATGGTGACAAGACAGAAAGGGCTGAAATTAAGGGATTTGAGAATAAAGAATTACTGATGTGTAGTTTTCTCTTTACAGATTACACAACTTTGAAATGGACTGCATCTTCACCCAGTATTATTGGTAAAATCACTAGCAATGAATTACAGTGAGGGGCCATAAAGATTACACAAATATAAATTACTGTTAGTTATTGGACTCTTAAATAATGACAACTAAAGCCAAGTGTGCACAAGAAAATAAAACGGAAAGAGTATCTTGTACAAGACTAGAGAAGTAAAAGTAGTTTGTACAAGTGAAGTAGGAAAAAAAATAATTCTAGCATAAGATGTTTGACTGGAACAAACACATGTAAACATGGACACAGCATTAAAAGGTCTTCAATATCCACTAATCCTATAAAATATTACAGTTTGCCACATTGTCTAGGTTCCAACGTGCCGGCAATAATTTTTAAAACAAGAGACCTGAACATAATACTCTATACTCGATGCAAAGGCAATTAAAATGTAGGACAAATCCAAAGTTAAATAAAAAAAAAAAAAAAAAAATATTAAATCTGCCCACTACCCTTTCCAGAGTTACGAATGCAGTATGCAATTAATACACATATAAACTATCAATAGTTAATCTCTGCACATTGTTTGGGCCTAGTTTGGTACACTTGATAGCCTGCTGGATAAAGGATCGGATAGGCATAAAAGAGAAATATAGGAATACATGAACAAGAAACGTAAGGTGGTGAAAGGAAAAAAAACAATGCACAAATCATTTTTTTTTTAAAGTCTTTTTCAACCTTCTCTGACAGCAGAAGAGGTGGTCAATGCATCTCCTCTAGTATCGTCAAAGAACAACCTCAATCTGCCAGTTGGCGTGTCCTCTGTTGTGCACAATGTGGAGTTATGCTTCTTCTTCTACATTTCCCAGAACTCCCTTTTCCATTAAATGTGACTTTAGTGTGTTGAAGATGTGTATTTGTTGGTCAGGACGCAGAGTTAAGAACTGTTGGATTAATCTGCTTGGGTTGGGACCCCTGAGAAAGAAAAACATTAAAAAAAAATTATAGCACACATCAACACAGTCAGGTTCTTCAAATCATTTAACCTTCTAATATTAGTTTGTAACTTGTGGCTGAACAGAGCTACAGACTGAAGGTTTTAACACGTGTTAGGAAATATGCTGACCAGATGTATGGCTAGGAACACTGCAATACAAAATCTGCTATAGACATAAAAATACCCCACAGTAAAAATTTTAAGTTTCCAAGGGTCAATAAACAGCCAGCTCAGCCTTAAAACAAAAACTGTAGATGCTGTAACTGCTTCATCTCATTGAAGTACTTATAGTATCGGAGTCTCCTGGCACTGTCCTATTAAGTGTTAAACCACTGTTAATGCTAAATGAGAGTCCACAGCAATCCATGCCCCCTGATTAGCATGACTAAGTAAGTATGCAATCTCCACCTTAGCAATACTTCCAGTGGGGGCTGGACTAAGCAGCCAGGGACCATTATTAAGTGTTAAACCATTCTAAAAGTTTCTTACTGAATTTAGGGACAGTTCTAATGTATTGTAGACACTATAACCAATTCAATGAGATGAAATGGTTATAGTGTCTATTGTGTCCCTTTACATTTAAAACACAATGAACAATGTAAAAAAAAGAAAACTCCACTAAAACTAACAACAAAAAAAATAAATATGTTTTAAATATCTAACAATGTGCCTTTCAAGTAAGAATGACAATTTAAAGGAGCACTCCAAGCACCGAAACACAACAACTCATGCGTGGTTATGATACCAGGATACCAGAAGGGCCAGCACACTCCCAGAGAAATTGACAAACTAATTAAGAAATCCCCCCCAAAAAAATATCCTAATAAAATAAATACATTAAACATTTTGTTATATAATGTAAATAATCTACCTAAAGGATGTATCCAGTTGTGCCTAGTCATCTTTTACTATAGTTTCTCAGATAGTAGCGTGGCACTTCAGAAGTCTGGTTCTCTTTTGATGTTTGCCTCAACTTTTGCTTTAAAATCGTTCAAGAAGCATGTAGTATCACCGTCAGGGCCAACCGGCAGCGCCCCTGTCTGGTGGCATACACACTTCTTAAAACTCAGTTTCAGAAGCCGGATACCACTGGGGGACCTGGAGATTTGGCACTGGAGAAAGCCTCTTGGGTTAGACCATTTCGGTTAACCCGAAAGGCTGCTTTTAAGGTTTAACTCCGTAAGGTAAGAGGGGCCTCCTATCACCATAACAGCTTAATATAGATGAAGTTGTTATGGTCATTGGAGTGTACCTTTAAGGTAATGACCACTGATATTGGAGTATTTTGAAGATAGTGATAAGTTAACATATTACTTGTATATAGCAGAATTACCATTTTTTAGCTACAGTTTTATGCAACATGGCATGTACACATTTTAATGTATTTTATACATTATTTTAGTCACTCTTCAAGGAGAACAACAACAAAACATTTGTAAGACAAATACTGAGATGCTGAAACCTGAATGAGAATATAAATGTTTTAAGTTCAAAGCCAAAGCATGTGCTACTCCTTGCTTACCTGATAAAGCTTGCAATATAAACATTCACAAATGTGGCCATCAAATACTGGCAGTCAAATCGGTCCATTATGCCACCGTGCCCTGGGATGGTGTTGGCAAAATCCTAGAATAACAAATATCCCACAGTGTGATTGCCAGAAAGACAACAAATGTGCTCATGGGTGTTACAATTTAGTTTTTGTATGATGGTTTTTCACTCAACATATCATTTTCAAATCACCTTTTTAAAAGAACTGTAGGTAAGCAACAGTAAAATTTCAAAGTTAATATGGTTGACAGGGTCTGTGGATACTTTGTGGAATGTGTAAAAATAAAAACACAACAACTGAAGTGCTCAACTAACAAAACTGGTTTTGATATGTTGGGTAAAGGCCGATAATATGTGAGGAGCCGATATGTTGCTGCTCTTATCCAATAAAACTGCCTGAAAATCAGATTTGTGCCCATTTTTTTCTTTGTTTTATATATATATATATATATATATATATATATATATATATATTCAATATATGTATATATATATTTTTTTATTTTTTATTATCACATTTGAAGTTTGGTCACCTCTAGACTAGAGCCTCGATCACCATTTTAAAATGTGTGCTTTCCCTATATTTCTTTTGTATTTAAAAAAATTGTAAGCATATTTTACAATACAAAAATAAATGTTTTTTAGCAGGCATAAATATTCTGCAACATCATCCCAAATTGCCCTGAATTATACAGGTGTATTTAAACATTGGGTGTGAAAGGTTATGTAACAAGTAGATAAATAATCTGAATGATTGTGAATAAGTTCATATGCAACACATGCATTGTTTTAGTTCCATCTTCAGCAATAATTACTTTGATCTTGAAAGCTCTTTTAAAACCACTGGCAAAGAATCCTCCAAATGGTCCAATGAGGGAGGCAAATGTGGACAGGGCGATGCTGTGGATTTGGAAGGGATACATCCAGATTGTCTTCTGTAACAGAAAATAGACACCATGAGATCCTGTGCAATTCAGCATCAAACACAGGGATTTAATCTGACTTAAAAGGGGTTGTAAATAAAAATAAATTCCAGGGTAAGGTTTTTAAAAGTGGAGCAATGACCATGGACAGCAGTAAAATGTTCTGACGGTTGCACTATTTTTAAATGTTCTTAATATATAACCCATACATCAGCTGTCAATCTAAAATTATGCTTAGTGAAGAAGAACAAAAGCCAGCTCATGCTTTTATCTGCAGGCTCATTGTATAGGATTTTGAGTTCGCTGATGCACACATTCATTCTAATATATGTCCTTTGCCTTCTTGCAAATATTCTGGCAAATTAAACTCCTGGGGGAAATCTTCAGACAGCTCAGTTCTCCTTGTAACTAAAAGGCCAGATGCACTTTAACACATGTAGAAAAATTAAAGGATGCAAGAGTTCAATCCTTTTTTATATATTTATAAACTATAAAGTTACTCCAACCAAAACTATCAGTGTCTTATAAAACCAATACACTGGTCTGCCTCCCCACACTCCTTCCTCTCCCCACCCCCCCCCCCCCCCCACCCAAACAAAATACCTTTAGTTCAGCACCAAAGTGAAGAAAAAGAGGAATAGATGAATACTGAGAAGCAATGAGATAAGAACAGGGAAGGAGAAAGAGAAGAGCAAGCGGGAAAGTAATACAGAGAAAGAGATAGTAAAATTGAGGGTGGTAGGGAAAATGCAAGAGAGAGTGAAATCGAGGGGGTGGAGAATTGTGTGAAAGTAAGTAATGGGGATAAAAGAGAGATTGAAGGGTGAATTAGGGGATGGGGAGGGTGAATTAGGAGATGCTTTGGCTAATTGCATTGCATTTGTAGTTATTATTTATATAGCGCCATCAGATTCCGTAGCGCTGTACAAAGGGTGGACTAACAGACATGTAATTGTAACCAGACAACTTGACGTACAGGAACAGAGAGGTGGAGGGCCCTGCCCAATTAGCTTACATTCTAGATTATCAGAGGTTATTTTACAAACGGAGGGGAGGATTACTGAAGCTATTAAAAGTGCAGTAATAGAGCTGACTCATTACATACGTAACATTGATAGCAATGCAATTTAAAGAGCTTTTGGTGTAACCTCCCATTTAATTAGTTCACTAGGTGTCATAGTAGATAAACGGTAGACAATGGATACTATTTAAATATGACAATGGTTTAAAGCAGACCTACCAATTACTAGTTTTCAGTAGAATTGCACTCTTTATTTAGAAATAGGTATCAAATCATTTTTTTCTAGTAATTCAGTTGTGTGTACAAAACAATGGACAATTTTGGTCTGCCAAAATTTTTGCCTCAGCGTTTGCCATTTGGCTTTAATGAACTAAGAATCACTGTGTGTGAAATAACCCTATTAATGTGCATGCAATCGAAGATCTGAGTGTGTAAAAACATTCCAGCTGTCATCAGCCCCGGAAACCTAATTTTTTATCTTATCCTTGTGCAGTGGCTATTGTGGCAACAACTAGTAAATGCGGATGCCAGAGGTAGCGCACTTATATACTTTTTTGTTAACCATTATCTATGCAACATTTTATTTCTACTCTTTATTATATTGGCGGTCATGTCACACGAGTAGCTCTTTTGCTACATATAATTACAAAATCACACAGGGTTCAGATCTGCTTTAAGTTTAATGCATAAATGTAACCAGTGCAAGGTCCCTTTTTCAGTTCTCACCCATCCGATGACAGACTGCAGTAGAGCAGGAATGTGATATTCTTGCAGCTGGAAAAGCTCAGAAGGTTGACAGTCCACTGTAAACCGATTGGTGTCATTGTTAAACTCCACAGGACACACAAAGTAACTGTACCCCGCCATGACATAGGATAACTAGAAGAAAAAAAAAAAACTGAAGAATTAAGAGGTGAAAGATACCACATCAGAAATAATTCAAGAAAATATATCTATATAATGGTGGAGAGAGCTGATTAAAAAGTGACTACATATAAAACAAGGATAAAATGTGACAGGTGCTGGATAAAAAAATAAAATAACACAACGCAACAGATTATATCCGAATAACTGCATCATTCTGACCAGCAAGTAAAAGAAATCATTCAGCAATTAAATATTTTTTAAAACAACAATTGTACAGATATCGATACACCTAGGGGAGATGGAATTATGAATTTCATCCACCTGCAGCAGTTTACAGATGTTTACTTGAAAACTAAAGTAAAGATGCAGCCAGGTGTTTATCTTTACATTACATGTTTATATACACAAGAGAAACGTGGGAGAGAGAGCAGGTCTAGTAAGAAGTTCTAGATAATAAAAGCAGCACAGAGAAGACATGGGACAACATGAGGAGAAAAGAAGAAAGGCAGAAATCATGGGCAGAATGAGTAGAGATGACAAAAAAAAGCTTTAAACAGAAAAGCAGATATAGGGGAGACAGAATGCTTTGAGTTTTGGGTTATAATGTCCTGGAAGTGATGAAGCACCAATGGAGAAACTGGCAGAGTACGGAAGTAAATGGATGAGTGAGTTAAATGGGTCTAATATAGGCGTTTATGAGAATTTGAGATAGGTGCTAGAGAAGAAAGCTTATTAGGGGAGTGCTGCCGTAATCCATATCTGACATTACTAATAAGTGAATTAGCATTGTAGTGGTTTCTGCTGTTAGGAAAGGGCAGATTTTGGAGACAATCTTTTTTTTTTTTTTTTTTTTTTTTTAAGGCAAGGTGATCTGTGGCTTTTATTTATTATCCATTATATTATACGCTGTGCAGATATATTATATTACACAGATATAGACAAACTAGTGAACATGTCCCACAAGTGTAAAACAGGAGTTGCTTTTTTATATAAAAAGATGCAAAACATCAAAAGATGCATAAATGCAAAAAGTATATATATATTATTTTTTTTTTCAATTTGTGTTTTTTATTACAGTTTGAATACTCATAATATATCTTTACCGTAATATTAAAGTAATAACAAGATTATAACAATTTCTCAGAGTACAACTTTGCCGTAGTGTGAAAGTGTTAACAAGACTTTATCAATGTTCAACATCTGGATAGAATAATAGTAATCGTCTGCTGGGGCTGTAGAATAGGCAGAGGTGCAGTAAAGTTAAGGTGGTGACCCTTGCACTGCAGTTGGACATCTGTGCGGGATCTGAAGGTATGCGTGCTGCAACTATGTATCGAAGCTTATGAGTGTCTCTTTGACATTGTCGGTATATACATGCTCTTCTTCGGACCATGATTGCTTTTGGGCATACGCTGCGACGCAGTGTCTTCTTCCCTGGGTTCCCTTCTGTCAGTCTCTGAGAAGTGCAACTGGCGGAGGAACTCCTTTTGGTCGTCCATGGAGGTCAGGGTAAGCATCTGGTTTCCCCGTGGTACCGCCAGGGATCCATCAGCTCCCCACCGGTATCTGACTCCTGCGTCCCGTAGTTGTTTGGCAACTGGTGCCAGCTGTCTCCGTTCCGCAAGTGCTGCGAATGGGAGGTCCCCGTATATGGCCACCGTGCTACCCTCCATTTGCACAGTGCCCAGGTCTCTGGAGCGGGACATGATAGCGGAGCGAGTCGCCATGTCCTTCGTGACCGCTATAATGTTTCTGGGTGCGTCTCCTGGAGCTGTTGCAGCTTTACAGATTTTAAACGCTGAAAGTATTGTGTTGGGGTCAGTGCCTCCTTTAAAGCCCATTGTAGACAGTAGGCGGTGGATGTAGGGCACTAAGGCCTCTCCCTCCACGTTTTCAGGTATTCCTCGGAGGCGTATATTCCGCCTTCTATGTCGAGCTTCCATAGTGGTGATAGTCCGGGTAAGTTGCTGGACTTGTGAGGAGAGATTCTGCATTGAGTCTTGGGAGTGCTGTATCTGGTGCTCCCTTGCACTTTCCCGTGTTTCCATTTCTGTGAGCCTTTGTTGGAGGTCCCCCACCTCCTTCTGTGTGCTTAGTATGTCAGCTCTCCACACCTCTCTCATTTCTGTTAAGAGGTCTCTTATGTCCTTTTTTGTTATAGGGGATGACTCTGCCTCTGATTCTGAGTCAGGACACTGGGTTTCAGTCTCTGCTGGAGGCGAGGTAAGACTGTCCCTGTCATCCTGGGATTCTCCTGAGTCCTCCTCCTCACTGCTAATTGCGGGCGCCATCTTGGCGGCAGCCTGTGGAGTAGGTCTCACAAACGAGAGCCGAATATTGGACATTTTGGGTGTCTCTGGGTGGCGACCTTTCTTGTTTTTGCGCCCCATTGGTGTCTCTGTACGGGAGGCGTATGTGTGGCCGTATATGGGAGCCGTTTGTCGGGTAATTGTCGTGCGCTGGTACGGAGCTCCACATACACGCGTCTTGTTCGCTCGGCAGTCGGCCACGCCCCCCCTTTGGAGACAATCTTAATGTGAGAGATTGAATGCAAGTGGTTGAAGAACAGGTTGGGTCAAATTTAAAACTAAGGCAGGGAAAATGGCAAGACTGTGGAAGTACTGAATATAAAGCAGATTTAAAACATGGTTTAAGTAAAATGTGGATTACTAAGAGCTCTGCTTCTTTAGATGTTAACAACATTAGGTAGCTGGATGCCTTCGAGAACAGAATCTAAAGTAGAAGATCATGAATAGTTAGCAAGGAGACAATACCATTTGGTTGTTGAAAGGCCTTTATTTAGTTTGGTTAGTGCTCTTTCAAAATAAATATAAAAGTCAAACTGCATAAGGTCAGATAGGGATTTAAAGTGAGATAGTTTTCAGCTTGTCCTTTCACTGGACAAATGCCTAACTAGGTATAAGAAGCATAACGTCAGAATGCAAAGCTGCTTTAGAGATAATGAAATCAGTTTGTCAAATTTCTAGTTTGACCTTTTGCTCTTGGATTTTTATTTGCATATACAGGCCTCAAAGAAGGAATATTTGAAAAACAAATCTGGCATATTACACATTGCCATCTGATTGTGTTTATGCAGTCAAATAAGCAAGCATTTAGACTTACCAGCAATCCGAAGACAACAGTAGAAAAAAAACCTCCAATAAATCCTTCCCAGGTCTTCTTTGGAGACAACTAATAGGAAGTACATGAAAGGAAGCAGCATAAATGTTGGTAGTGATACAGCCAGACAACAAGTAGGGTTATGTTATTGGCTTTAAAAAAAACTGATAGATATTGTTGCCATAGTGGCATTATGTTTGGGTGGTGGTGCGGTGGGGGAGGGGTTTGGGATACAATTCAATAACTGGATGTTACCCACTCTCTTATTCACCAACCACTTACCCAGATGGTAAAACATCCCCAACTCCTGATACAGCAAGTATTGCAATACTAAACCTTACAAGAATGTAAACTGTCAACCACATTACACTAACCTTGATGAGAGGAGTACGGCCAAAGAAAAACCCGAACATGTATGCCATGATGTCATTGCAGATTACGCAAGAAATGGGGACTATGAACCTTAATGAAAAAAATGAGTACACATAATTAGTTTAAACATGATAAAACGACATAAATTTATGTATAAAATAAGTCTTGCGTTAATGGAGTATAATACTAAAGGAGAAAGGGAATTATATGTGATAAATACCCCAACACAAGAAAACAGTGTCGGGTGGGTTTATTTCCTATCTTTGAAGGAAAATCTCATCCAAGGACAGTTTATCTTGTGGGATAGCTTAAGGGTACAATGAGGTCTGCTAAACTGTCTAAAATATGGCATCTGTTTGCATGGAGCATGTTTCAGGTTACATTTAACTTCCATTATAATAAACGTTACTGTGTTTGGTAAGCTTGTTTTTATTGTTGAAATGTAATAACCCAAATCACTGCTGGGCTCTTCTTGCGTTGCAAGACTTAAATAACATGTATTAGTGACTCTGATACTAACTACCGTATATACTCGAGTATAAGCCGACCCGAATATAAGCCGAGGCCCCTAATTTTACCCCCCAAAATTGGGAAAACTTATTGACTCGAGTATAAGACTAGGGTGGGAAATGCAGCAGCTACTGTTAAATTTCTAAATAAAATTAGATCCAACTATTTTTTTATTAATTGAATATTTATTTACAGTGTGTGTATAAAATGAATGCAGTGTGTGTGTATGAGAATGCAGTGTGTGTGTATGAGTGCAGTGTGTGTGTATGAATGCAGTGTGTGTGTATAAATGCAGTGTGTGTGTGATGCAGAGCCTTGGTGGGGGGTGGGCATTTTTATAATTATTTAATTATTTTAATATTAATTGTTTTTTTTGTTTTATTAATATTTTTTTATTATTATTATTTTGTATTTTATTATAATTTTTTTAAATATTATTTTATTATTATTTATATATTTATTTATTTTTCGTCTCCCCTCCCTGCTTGATACATGGCAGGGAGGGGGGCTCTCACTCCCTGGTGGTCCAGTGGCATTGGCAGTTCAGTGGAGGGGGCTGGCAGAGAGCTGTAACTTACCTCTCCTGCAGCTCCTGTCAGCTCCCTTCTCCTCCGCGCCGGTCCGGTCAGCTCCCCTGTCAGCTCCCAGTGTAAATCTCGCGAGAGCCGCGGGGTCATAGCGCGGCTCTCGCGAGACTTACACTGGGACTTGACAGGGGAGCTGACCGGACCGGCGCGGAAGAGAAGGGAGCTGACAGGAGATGCAGGAGAGGTAAGTTACAGCTCTCTGCCAGCCCCCAGTCTGTATTATGGCAATGTAAGTTGCCATAATACAGACACTGACTCGAGTATAAGTCGAGTTGGGGTTTTTCAGCACAAAAAATGTGCCGAAAAACTCGACTTATACTCGAGTATATACGGTAAATAAACAATAAAAACAGATACC
Source organism: Pelobates fuscus (assembly GCF_036172605.1). Classification (NCBI taxonomy): domain Eukaryota; kingdom Metazoa; phylum Chordata; class Amphibia; order Anura; family Pelobatidae; genus Pelobates; species Pelobates fuscus. Next base: position 282,638,063 of record NC_086319.1, on the reverse strand, counting down.
CAATAATCATATATCTGAAAGCTGTATACAGTATATTTTTTCCACGCTATTTTTCTATTAGCATATATAATATGGCAAGAGGAAAAATTATTTCATTTATATGTTGACGTAGTGAGTTTCTGACGTGGTTTGTATGGGCTTCTTTATACTTGTGCAAGCAGTGTTAGGGTTTTTTTTTTGTTTGTTTTTTCAATTACACAAATACTGTAACCAGTTCTACTGCATGTGTGCAACAACTGTATTGGTTCCTGTACAAACGCTATGTAAGAGATCATGTTTCATGCTATCTCAGAAATGTCTTACCAAATCATGCCTTCAAACAAGTTGTGTATGACAAGATGTGACTGCGTGACAACAATCAGCAGAGTGACATGTGTCCATCCGAACTAGGAAAAAAGAATATTATTGAAAAAAATGTTTATCTATAACTATAATGTTTATAGTAAATGCACACCCACAGGAAAACATATGTATATGTTAAGTAAATACATTCGACAGCTCAGTAGAGAATAGTATATCATTACAATGTACATTTCTGTTCATAAAGCAACAGACTGCAAACATTCATTTCAAATTTTAATTTGCAATGGCCCAGAACATCCCTTCTTATTTATCAACAGTGCATAAAATACATCATCAGTTGTGTTCAAAATAAATAAAAATAAACTCTGTCTCAAAGGGACATTCAGTGCATTATTTTCAAATAACAAAAACACAAAAAAATTTCCCTGATTTTATTTTTCCGTGAGGCGCTAATAGATACAATTTTCCAGCTTAGACATCTGTTGCAAATAAACATTTTCAAGTTTGTATTAATTTCTGATTTTTGACATAAATAGAATATAAATTCTACTTTAGTCTGAATGCTACATTTTGTGTAAAATGAATAAATGTCATAAACTAATTAAAAAAAAAAAAAGATAAAATGCAACTGCATGCTGGAAAATATGTAACACAAGCAATAGAGGGAAAGTTGTTTTTAGACTGTATATACATATTTCTACTTGGTGCTAAACAGTTGACCAAGTAATGGCAGATGAACGGTCTTAAAAGCAAGTGTTAAACAACTTATTTCCACCTGGCCTAAACATTTTGCTAGCTCTGAAGATGGAGATATCACAAGACTAAGCCATTTATACCCTCAAAATAGTATAATAGCCTATGCTGACTTACTTAATTCCTCTTCACTAACACGTTTTAACTTCTTTCGCAATATGCAACTCCATAGCTTGTCCTCAACTCCAGTGATTTGTCAGGCAGGCACTGCCCCATCTACAGAATTTGAACACGCTTGCTTGGCAACCCGACACAGAAAGACGAGATTTCAAACCTATATACAACATTTACTGCACACTCGACCCAAATAACCTTGCTGTACACTGCAGCTTGGGAAGCAGATATGGGCCCCCCAGAGGAGCCCAGCGACTGGTCAGATATATGGTAAGCAATATACACCCTCACTATGTGTGTCACACACAAAGAGCAAGCATAAAATATGCTATTCAGATGCTATGTGATCCACTCCCCCCAAATACATGATTCACCCAATCATTCCACAAGGTATGGTAATGTGGCTGTATGGAGACATAAGGATGCAACTGGAATTTGATATTTCATAGGATTGGAATATTCTTATTACAGCAAGCATAGGAATCACAAGCCCATTTACCAAACTCTCCCTATCACCTCTTCTTTTTCATTCTCTCTAGTGTATACCTAGATGCGCAGTCTCTTCCCGTTATCTGTCCAATCCTTCTTTACTTATTTCTTTCTCAATCATTTATTCCTTATATGGCTTTCTGTACATAGTTCTCCCTCCCCTGTAACCATACACCTCCTTTGATCTGTTAATAAATAATCTATCGGATGTTGAATAGGCCCTAGTTAAAAATTGCACTAGACCCAGTAATGTAATAATCAACCACTTGGCCTCTCACCAAATTAGAATCTTTGACCAACATCAGAAGTCAGATAGTTATTTCATTCCCTTTTACTTAATATTTCACTTACCTTATTTACTTTGTTCTAATACACTGGTGTTAATATTAACAATTGTTCTCTAATGATATTGTACTGCAATGTCGTGTGTTGAATGCCCAAAAAGGGCCATTTGGTAACACCAACATGATTTGAGCTAAACTGTTTAAGCTCAGAACCTTTTTCTGCATTTTGCTTTTACAATTTAAAGGAACACTATAGGCACCTAGATCACTTCAGCTGATTGAAGCCGTCTGGCTGCAGTGTCCCTATTGCACTTAGTGCTGCAATGCTAAACATTGCAGTTACAGAGAAACAAGATGTTTACATTGCAGGACTAAGTCTGCCTCCAGTGGCTGTCTCCCAGACAGCCACTGGATGCGCTTCCTGGATCCAAATGTATCTTTTGGTCCGGTAACTGATGCTGGACATCCTTACGCTCTGCATTGATTCAATGCTTTCCTATGGGGAGGTATAATGTGCCGCATTAGCGCACGCTTGTCGCTGGACCTCAGAGAAGGCAAAGCCAAGACCCAGCACCAAGGGACATCGGGGCTGGGTCAGGCAAGTAAATAAAGGGTATTTAACCCATTATTCACCCAGGCGGGAAGGGAGAGGTGGTGCGAGTGAGGGTGGAGATAGAGGGAGCTATAGTGCCAGGATGACAGCTTTGTATTTCTGGCACTTATAGCATCCCTTTAAATAAAGGGATACATTTTTTTATTTTTATTTTTTTTAAAAAGCAAGTTAACACAAGACATATGACTACTATGTTGATCATTTAATCATTATTTGCAAGTTGTGTGAGAGTGTATGTATTGTTACCAAGTAGTCTGTTAAACTGTAAAATGGATAGCTGATAGTTATTTGTACAGTGGTATGTAAAAAAGATAATATTTATACATTTACCATGTAGAATTGCAGGCGATAGTGCTTCTTCACTAGGCTTAAAACAAACATGCAGAAGCCTAAAAAAAAAAAAAAAAAGAATTATGAAGACAGTTCAATAAATGATTACATTACCAAGGTTCTAATGCAGATACACACATTTTTGTAAACATACAATGTAGGATAGAGACTTCTCACAGTCTAGTGAAAAGTGAACTCGGTTATGCAACCACTCATAGAATACGTAAAAAGCAAGGAAATAATGTTAGTAATAATAAATTATATAAAAGTAGAAACTGTCCAAATGCCTGCCCCCCCCCCCCCTCTACCCCCCCAGCTATGGCTGAAAATTGATATTAACTAGTGGGGGGGTTGGAGTGGAGGGGTAGGACAAAGAAATAAAGCCCCCACACATTTTTTATTGTATTGATATTCTGGGGGTTTGTCATTTTAGGATTGTTGAATATCATGCAATATAGGGAGATTATTTCCATTAGAGACAAATTAAAAGGTACTGCTAAAGTTTCAGAACCTAGCAAAAATGAAATAGTTGTTTTTTTTGCTAGCACACAGTCATCACTAACCCCCTCAAATCCACCACTAAAAAGGTCTTGACTATTAAGAAAAAACTCATAATTATGTGGGAGGACTATAGTGCAGAAGGTAACTAAAAACTAAACAAACAGGTCATCACAAAAATCTGCTAAGTAACATAATCGGTGGCAGCAGACACACATTCTCATCAGTATTGATGCAGACCCAGAACCATATTCTGATCAGCATAGAAACAAACCTAGAACCACATCCTGAACAGTATAAAAACAAGCACAGAACCATATCCTGATTAGTGTGGGAACAGGCACAGAACCATATCCTGATCAGTGTGGGAACAGGCACAGAACCATATCCTGATTAGTGTGGGAACAGGCACAGAACCATATCCTGATCGGTGTGGGAACAGGCACATAACCATATCCTGATCAGTGTGGGAACAGGCACATAACCATATCCTGATCAGTGTGGGAATAGGCACAGAACCATATCCTGATCAGTGTGGGAACAGGCACAGAACCATATCCTGATCGGTGTGGGAACAGGCACAGAACCATATCCTGATCAGTGTGGGAACAGGCACAGAACCATATCCTGATCGGTGTGGGAACAGGCACAGAACCATATCCTGATCGGTGTGGGAACAGGCACAGAACCATATCCTGATCAGTGTGGGAACAGGCACAGAACCATATCCTGATCGGTGTGGGAACAGGCACAGAACCATATCCTGATCGGTGTGGGAACAGGCACAGAACCATATCCTGATCAGTGTGGGAACAGGCACAGAACCATATCCTGATCGGTGTGGGAACAGGCACAGAACCATATCCTGATCAGTGTGGGAACAGGTACAGAACCATATCCTGATCAGTGTGGGAACAGGCACAGAACCATATCCTGATCGGTGTGGGAACAGGCACAGAACCATATCCTGATCGGTGTGGGAACAGGCACAGAACCATATCCTGATCAGTGTGGGAACAGGCACAGAACCATTTTCTGATCACCATGGGAACAGACCCAGAACCGTATACTCATCCGCATATAAATAGACACAGAACAATATCCTCATCAGCACATCATCAAACATAGGAAGTTATGTATAAATAATGTCATATTTACTGTGCACCTTTATACATTGAGGATTTTTTTTGGTATTCTCGCCTTTTTCTGGAGTGAGAAAAAATAATCCATCTTTCTGCCATTTATTATTTATTTTTCAGAATGCTCCCTTTTTCCCCAGATCATATTGACTGGTAATGCCTTACCTTTCCAGTAAGTGACCTTGGGTAAGAAATCCAACAATATATATACACCTACCTAAAATTCTCATAGATTGTAAGCTCATTTGAGCAGTGAATTCTTCACAGTGGAATGTCCCAATTTCCATAATTGCAAAGTGCTTTTTTTTTTAAATTCCTTAATGAAAATGGAAGACCTGTTTCAGAAAATTTGCCACTCAATATACTCACAACTCAAAATGAGAGTAGTTTTTTTTTTGTCTTCACGTGATCAGGGCACTGTCTACCACTGGAGGAGGTAACATTTACACCATATTGCTCTGAGGCATTGTGTTCTGTTTCAGAGCTAAATTTTGACTATAGATGGTATTATGATTGTAGATTTCATGGTAGCTTCTTTTTTTTTTTTTTTCTTTAAAGTATTACAGTTAGAAAACAGGGCATCTTTTCTTTGACAGACCCACAATGAAAAAGAGGTGAGTAATAATCAGTCGTGAAGGGCTCAAATAGGAAAGAAGCGGCACAGATGATGAGAAATATTGGTGCAGACATTATACATGACCAAATTCTGGCTTATAAACCAGTGCCACTTTTTTATACATAACCTCCATAGAATCTAGCAATATCTTTGGTATTGAGCCACAAGTATTCTAAACTATTTGTGTTTACATTTTTATACTGATTTTTTTTAATTAGAAACAGATTCACATTTAGAAAATCAAGGAAGGGAATATTTAATTGTATGACTGGATTCAAGCCAAACTTCCAAAATTATAAATGCCGTTCACACTGTACAACAGTTTGCAACATCTGTATAGGTACATATGACTGGAACCTGTAATATATTTGATTACTTGTATTGCAGTTTAAACACGCACAGCATGAGCTGGGGAAGTAGAGGATTGTAGCAATCTTGTTAAGGTGCCATCTGTTCTTTTTATAGTTTGGAAACGTTTACTATTTGAGTGAGAGAAAACCAAACACGTAGGCACCTGTACCGTTTAACTTCCTGACAGGAAGTGAATGTCTGAAACTTTCTATAACATGTCACAAAGCAGAAATGTGATAGGCTTACATTAATATGTGCTGAATGCAGCAAGCCTTATAAGTAAATATGCTCTTTTAAAAGCACTGCCCTTTTTACAGATATATTCTCCGGATATAATCTACAGAACCCGAAATGACACAATTTCCGCCAAATTCATAGCAACAAATCGTTTTTTTCTCCCTCTCAAAAATGTGTACATGAGTTACAAAGTACATGTAAATAACTGCAGGACAATGACTGTGGTATATGACTGCACAGTGGTGACATAGCAAATGAATTAATCAGGAACGATCACTTATGTTTGCATCCCCGAAATCCTGCTACACAAATAGCAGAACAGATAATGATTCCAATCATATATCGATTTAAAGTTTGCTCTTAGACAGTATATTGGATGTTATGACTCAGGCTACTATATTGGGACATGTGATCGTTCATTCTAGCAGAATGTTTAGCAACTAAGATACGAAATCATCCCATTATGTTCCATTATTCAACCTATTCTCTAGGCGGGCGTTCGATCAATTTGCACTATTCTGTAATTATGGTTGGAGCAATTACCTGAAAGTGTTGTTTGGAAAGAAATGATGAAACCTGCATAATTGCACGGCATGCAATATTTAAAATGGAATTGTTGTCAATGATATCACCCTGAACATGAAATGCAAACTGCCTCCAGTGTACTCTTTATTTTAGTACATGCTGCCATGGGGTAAAGGAAAAGGGAACTGCCAATTCCAGAAAGTAGTTCTCAGAACAAAGACATATTCAAGCCTTATACATAATAATGAAACACAATCAAGGAAAAATACAGAAGGGAAACATTAACAGAATTTACCGATTAGATAGAAAGCAAAGGAGATGAAGCGATGGTATTTGCTTAGAATTCTCAAGGGTTCCTCTCGCTGGACCAGTGTGAAAAAGTAATCCGTGACAGTCTCTCCATAGAAAAAGTAATTCACGCACAGCAGAAAGTACCTGTAGAATACAAATGGCAATGAAGTAATACAATTTACTGCAACAACTTGTTCACTTTAGTAGCACTGAAAGGCTGAATACAGTCTATTGAAAGCGATATATATATATATATATATATATAACTGCATTTGTAGGAATATTCAAAGCACCAAAACAACATCTGGCTTAATGAAACAGTTTTGGTGTATACATCATGGTCCAGCAGTCTCACAGCTCAAATATCTCTCATGTAGGCATTAGATCACTTTTGTTTCTGTTTATGCAGCCCTAGCCACACCTCCTTTGACTGTAACTGACACCGCCTGCATAAAAAAATGGTTACATTTTCAATCAGATCTTACAACACAGTGTGTTTAATTTACTTTAGAAGATCTCATCTTCTGCTCTGTTATTTAAACTTCAATCACGCCCAGGAGGATGCTGCAAGCTCTAAAAGGAAAATAACGGAGCAAGACATAAGAGATTATTAACCATACTGTGCAATAAGAAAGCCTCAGAACGTTGGCTCTTATTAAGGATGTGTGAAGGGAGGATAAGTGAATCACAGCTAGGGAAGGTGTGGCTAGTGCTGTGTAAACAAAGCGATTTACCTTGAAATGACAGAGAATTGAGCAGAGAGCCTGCAGGGGCATGATCTATACACTAAAACTACTCCAAGAAGGTAGAGTGTTGGTGCTTAGAGTTTTTATATTTTATTGTTCTGGAAAACTAAATTTACTCTATTTCTACAAGCTACAGGGGGAAACCTTTTATATCAGCACCTTTGAGCTTTTCCTGAGATTATGTAGCTTACAACAAATGCATAGTGTAAAACAATATGGCTCCCCTCATCCTACAATTAAATAATAATATTTCATATATTTCACCTAACCTGTCATACATATAACAATAAACTCAATACTTACCAACTGAGCGTGCGAAACCAGGGCAGATCATAGGAATGGTAGACATTGTAACCGATCATGATAATTTCCTGAAAACACTTGATTTGCACACACATCACCTGCAGAAGAGAAGGTATAAATGTGCTGTTAATAACCATCACCTAGTCCAGTTAGCAAACTCCACAAATATAGTACTCATCCAACTCTCATTTCAAAACGTACAATCATCATAAGCACAATTGGTCCCAAGTAGATGATGAAAAAGAAAAAGGAGATCATAGCCAGTGTAAGGATGCCTCTGATCCACCAATTCTTCCACCTGAAACCAAAAACAACAAGACGTAAAATAATTAAACCTGGATGAAGCTGGGAGTAGATTAATCTTAAGAGAAAAGCAGGCTAAACAAATTAAATTTCAAAAAGGTAAAGTTTGAGAAATAACCAAGTGTTCCAAATAAAAATAAAATTTGTTAGCTATCCTTAGATTCACCAAAATAAATTAACAAACTAAGTGAAAATGCAAATGGCCATACTGACCTTACCCCTGTTTCTAAAAAGGTTGCTGTAAATTTGATAAGTATCACTGGAGGATTTTTATATGCTTTTAAATATAGCCTAAAGAAAATGAGTTATATTCGGTTTCACCTTTAAAGTCTGATCAATAGAAGACTGGACCAATTTGGGGTTTCTCCTCATCCTGAGGATATACATTCCCCAAACTTGCTTAGTAACGCAGACCACTAGCAGAAAAGAAAGTAATGCAGTTTTTATTATTTTTTTCTCCTCACAAATGTAAATAATTTGTTTGTTTTTATTTTTTTCTAACAAATATACTCACAACTCAAAATGAGAAAGGGTTGGGTTTTTTTTTGTCTTCACATGTTCAGGGAATTGCTTGCCACTGGAGATTGTAATATACACCTTACTGTGCTGAAGCATTGGGTTCTATGTCATTGCAACATTTTGTCTGTATATGGTATTATGATTGAAGATTTCATAGTTGCTTTCTTTTCCATTTTCTTTAAAGTCTTAGAGTTAGATGAAACTATTATAATATAGGCCTATACGTAATATTGTTGGAAAAGCTTTTCAAATGATTTTATATTTTTTGAAAAACTTTAAACATTATTTAATATTATGAAAATAATTAACATTTTGTAATGTAATAAATATTAATATCTATTATTTTATATTTCATATTTTGATATAAAAAAAGTTTAGCCAAAATTCTAAGTCATTTGGAAAGCTTGTCAAACAATATTAAATCAAGACCATAGTCTTGCGGCGGAACGTAGAAAGACTATTCAGAATGCCATCTAGCTATTAGTGGCAATTCAGGAGTGAACAGGGGAAGCAGCTGCAAAAAAGCTCATCAAATTTACAGATTAAAAACAGCAAAAATGGACTTTGCTTTTCGGGAATTACTCTTTGCTTCAACTCCCAGAATAAGTATTTCTTCAGATGAAAATGCATTAGGAAAGAAAGGGCAGGAGATTTCTTGCGAGTGGTTAGTGATATTATAATTTTATTAAAGACACGGAGGCTCCTATTATGCATAACTCTTTCTTTATTTCCTCAGCAGCAAAGATAGAGGAATATGAATATTGTAAAAAATGAAGAAAAAACAGTATAGATACACAGGCAACCAATCACATAACAGAGGAAGTGAGTATATAAGGCCTGTGTTTCCCACAATCCCCCTCTTTCTTTGCTGCTTCCTCAGATCAGCTAAGTATTTTACCTTGCTCTACATGTTCTCAGCAATTATTGATTTTATTGAATTTTATTGCTGTTTGCACTTTGCTCGTTTGTTTGTGTATTTAACATTTTCTCTCCTGGTGTGCCTAGTGGGTTTCCCATCCCTCTATTACTAATTTTCTCCGCGGAGGGGATTTTCCGCCTTACTTCCCCTGCGGTTGTTTTTTCCCTGCTGGGTGCTCGCTCGCTATCTTTCCACGGGCGGCTGCTTGCCGCGGTCTGTTTGTTCCGACCGCGGCTGCATGTCTCTCGCCCTCTCTGCACACGTGCCGCGGGGATAGGGTGCACGCGCCCCTTCCCCCAGTAGGTCCGGACCGCGAGAGCTATCCGCCGGCCTCCTCGTGCGGCGGCCATTTTGGAGGCGGAGCTCACTCGCGGCCGACACCACTGCTTTCTGCGGCTCGAGGTCTGCCTGCTGTCCGCCTCTGCCGTTCCCTGGGTCCCCTGGCACACCTAACAGCATCTTTCTCTGTTCTCGTTGGGTTACTCAACCCTGTTTGCTCTACATACCTTTTCAACGTCACCTGTGAGTAATTGTTACCATTATGGAAGACAAGGATGAAGGGCAAGTAGGCCCTACTGGCACCTTTTCTCAGGATGCTCCAGAGGGTAATATAGCTTCCCAAGAATTCCATGCCCTCTTGGACGCCACTATGGCTTCATCCTTGCAAAAGGCCTTTGCCTCTGCCATGGGAGCGGTGTCCACATCGTTTTCCCAATCTCTGCAGAGTATGCTTTTGCCCTCGTTGGCGGCTCCCTCCCCCCTGGGTGATGGGACCCCCCCGCCTGCCCCCGCCATGCCTGGGGCCCGTAAGGCAAGGGCTAAGGCTAAACACGTCAGCTCCCACTCCCCGATGCAGGCTATGCCTGCCATGATGGACCCGCTTGACGCGGTCACAGACAGCGCGCTTACCACGCGCAAAAGAGCCCCTGGCCGGGCTAAAAAGGCTAGATTATGGAAACGGGCTAGAGCCCTCAATGATATGTCGGATTCCGACAGGAGTGTGGAGAATGAGTCTGACGCTATGGAGTATGACTCCTATGATGAGGATGGCTCGGAAGAGGATTTGCCCCCTACGGGCGTAACCCCCTCGGGTTCCTCTACCGTTACTAAGGGCCTCGTTCAGGACCCCGCTGGGGATAGTAAAACGCTATTTGACCCTCAGGGTAACCCCCTGTTCGACCCCGACGACCTCCGCCATCCCCGGTCGGCTGAATGGGTTCCCCCAGAACACATAGCCCAGTATGTGGCCAGACGCATGCGTACCCCCCTGTCTAAGGAAGGTCGCAATAAGCTGCGGGCGGAATGCCCCAGGCCTTCCCTCCCGGGCTCGGCCTGCAAGACTCCCGATATTGACCCCCAAATTGCCCAGTTCCTGAATAAATCAGGCTGGAAATCCAAAAAGGGCCTAGACTACTCCCTAAAGGGCTGTCAGGACAAGATATTGGATACCCTGGGCCCACTTACAAAGCTCTACGAACTGCTGGACGCCACTAGAACTGGCGATTCGGTTTTAGACATGGATGTAGCCATCGGTTGGGTACAAAGGGCTATATGCCTGGTGGGGAACGCTAGTACCGCCATGTCCTCTGAGAGGCGCAAGGCAATTCTCCTCAAAATTGACCCGAAATTGGCTGCCATGACGGTAGCGGAGCCGGGCCCTTCCGAAGAAGGGGCCCTGTTCGGTAATTCTTTCGTTAAGGACCTGGGGTCCTACGTTAAAACCTTTACGGCCATAGACAAGGCTCAGGCGAACATGAAGCGCATGTTCGCGCCCAAGGTTTTTGGAGGGGCCGGGCGTAGCAGGAACCGTCCACCCGGCCGTGGTTACCGAGGCTCATTCCGTACCTCCAGAGGTTCCTTTTTCCCGTCCCGGGGATTTCAGGACTCGAAAACGCCTCCTTTCTTCCCGGCCAGAGGGAGATCTTGGGGCTCCAGATACCCCCGCGGTGCCGCTTCGGGCAGACGCCCTTATGGTGAGTACCCTTTCTTCCCCTATCGCTCACGGGCGGGTAGCGGGGAGGCTGGCTCTGTTCCACCAAGAGTGGACACGTATTACTTCGGACGCTTGGGTCCTACAATGTGTGACAGGTTATCACCTGGATTTTGTCTCTCTACCTGTCCAATCTTATGTCCCCAGGGAACTGTCTCTTCCCCCAGATCAGGACAGGATGATCTCCGCGGAGGTCGAGGAGATGTTGTCCAAAGGCGCCATAGAAGAATTGCCGTTCGCCGCCCCAGGCTTTACGAGCAATCTCTTCCTGGTACCGAAAAAAGGGGGCGGAGTTCGTCCAGTGATAAACCTCCGCCCTCTCAACGCGTTCCTCCGCTACCAACATTTTCAGATGGAAGGTATCCACTGCCTCAGGGACCTCCTTCGACAGTCAGACTGGCTGGCCAAGTTGGACCTGAAGGACGCATATTTCACGGTCCCGATAGCGGTGGACTTCAGAGACTACTTACACTTCACCTGGCACGGAAGGCGGTGGCGCTTTACCTGCCTACCGTTTGGCCTCTCCTCGGCTCCTTGGTGTTTCACCAAGATCATGAAGCCTGTAATGGAGTTCCTCCGCACCCGTGGAGTGCGGTTGATCATTTACCTGGACGACATTCTAATCATGTCCCAGTCCAGAGACCATCTCCTGGTACATCTGAGGTGGACGATCGATCTGCTTCAGAACCTGGGTTTCATGGTCAACTGGGACAAATCAGTCCTGGAACCCGCTCAATCGATGGAATTTTTGGGTTTCAAGGTGGACTCCGTCCGCCAGTTTCTATACCTACCGGACTCGAAAGTGAAGGCAATTCGGAAGGAGTTGCGACGGGCTCTTCGTGTATCAGACCTGTCCATCAGGCATTTGGCACGGATTATTGGCCTCCTTGCGGCCTCCATACAAGCAATATTCCCGGGCCCGCTACATTATCGTGCCCTCCAGAGGCTCAAAGGTTCACACCTCCGGTCGGGTCATTCCTACGAATCTCGGGTACGGCTGGACGAGGAGTCCAGGGACGAGCTGGCGTGGTGGCTAGCACACATGGAGGCATGGAACGGAAGGGCCATCTTCGGTTCTGTCCCGGACGTGGTGATCGAATCGGATGCCAGCTTACACGGCTGGGGTGCTCGCTGTGGCAGCGTTTCCACCGGAGGCAGATGGTCCGAGATAGAGAGATCCCTGCACATCAATTGCCTGGAACTCTTGGCAGGGGCATTCGCGATTCGCAGTCTTACCCCAAGACGAGCGAACTGCTGCGTTCTCCTCAAGATGGACAACGTTTCGGCAGTACGCTATATAAACCATCTCGGGGGCACCAAATCCAGGATGTTAGCCCTGTTGGCAAAGGATTTTTGGCATTTTTGCCTTTCCAACAATGTCTCAGTGACAGCGGAACACATTCCGGGTCTAGACAATTCGGACGCGGATTGGAACTCCAGACATTTGAGAGACTCGGGAGACTGGCACTTGCACGTTTCGGTATTCCAAAGCTTAGACAAGCTGTGGGGACGGTTCAGGATGGACTTGTTCGCGTCCCGTCTGAACACTCAACTGCCGGAGTTTTACAGCTGGAGGCCGGACCCGGCGGCTGTGGCGACAGACGCATTTCTCCAAGACTGGCCATCGGGATGCCTGTATGCGTTTCCACCGTTCAACATGATTGCCCGAACGATATCGAAGTTGGCTCGCCACGATTGTTGCCTGGCACTGGTCACTCCTCTGTGGAGGTCACGGCCTTGGTTCCCACGCCTGTTGGAGTTGTCGATAGACTACCCCCGCTTGATTCCGAGCTTCCCGGATCTACTTCTGGACCCGGACGGGAACTCGCACGGTCTGGTGCTCCTGCAGCAACTACCTCTGGTAGCGTGGCTCCTTTCAGGGGAACCTGGACTGTCCCGGACGTTCCGAGGTCAACTCTCCTGCTCCTCGATAACGCCTGGGCTCCCGGTACAAGATCAGCCTACCGGGCTTCATGGAAATCATGGTCTAATTGGTGCATGGAACGGGCAATGGATCCCGTATCTGCCCCTCTCCATCTGATCCTGGAGTTCCTCACGTTGTTATTTGATGCGGGCAAGGCATACCGCACGATCAACCTTTTCCGCTCGGCGATTTCGGCCGGCCATAGTGGCCTAGATGGTTCGCCTGTCGGCAGGCATCCCTTTGTATGTCGTCTCCTCAAGGGTATCCGCCTCGCTCGCCCTCCTAGAGCCCGTTTCTCGGTCTTCTGGGACGTCAACATCATGTTACAGTTCCTCTCTTCATGGTACCCTAATCATGAGCTGAGCCTCAAACAATTGTCCTCAAAACTAGTGATGCTTCTCTGTTTAGTATCGTGTAAAAGAGTGTCTGATGTTAGAGCCCTAGATTGGGACGCTATTGCTTTTACCCCAGAAGGTGTCGCTTTCAACATATCCAGAAGGACAAAATCGGCATCCAAATCGTTCGTGTACCCTAGGTTCCCAGAGTGTCCGGCTCTTTGCCCGGTTGATTGCCTGAAGGCATATCTGGATGCTACCCAATCTATCCGCTCCTTGGACCTACATCCTTTATTCGTGTCTTTTAAAGCGCCTCATCGACCTGTGTCAACTCCGACCCTGGCGCGTTGGGTGCGCTGGCTTTTGTCTTCAGCGGGTATTGACACTTCGGTTTTTACGCCTCACTCCGTTCGAGGTGCCATGGCCTCAAAGGCGTCCGCGGTCGGCTGGAGGACATCATGCGTGCAGCGGACTGGTCTAGGGAATCGACCTTCCGCAACTTCTATTTCAGACCTATTGAACATATCGCATCTCAAGTGATAGCACAGCTTTAAACTTGCATAATAGGAGCCTCCGTGTCTTTAATAAAATTCCCAGATTTTACTATTAACATGACGTAAAGTCATGATTTTATTAAAGACACGGAGGCGAGTATTATTCCCTCCCACCCTCCCGAGGTGAGTTTTTGGGATGAGATGCTATTGGATTTCTTTGGGTAAGTTCAATTCGGTCTGCCTTTGTTGTGATTTACGCATGTCACTTATATGTTATATTAATGATTTTCATTATGTTTTTCAGATCCCAGTTTTCTATGATTGGAGATATCGACATTGTGTTTTGATTCAAGTTTCTCTCATTGATTTGCCTACAGTTTGTTTTGGTAAGTCTACAGTTTGGAGTTTGGATATTACCATATTTCTCTCTCTCTCTTTTAGCTTGATGTTATCGGTTGGTTGCCATTTACTGTTCTGGACAAGTTGGATTTCGTTCTTCTTACCTGATCTTCGGTTTTCGCAAGAAAGAGGGGGATTGTGGGAAACACAGGCCTTATATACTCACTTCCTCTGTTATGTGATTGGTTGCCTGTGTATCTATACTGTTTTTTCTTCATTTTTTACAATATTCATATTCCTCTATCTTTGCTGCTGAGGAAATAAAGAAAGAGTTATGCATAATACTCGCCTCCGTGTCTTTAATAAAATCATGACTTTACGTCATGTTAATAGTAAAATCTGGGAATTATATGTTCTTATGGCAGGTTTAGTTTGTTGTTATAGTGTGAATACACACGTTTTCTATGCGAAATAGACCGTTTTAATACACTATCAATTTTCCTTTCACTTCATTTATGATCTTCATGAGTTAGTAAACCTTTTGTTGATTACACTGTTACTGTCGGGAACACAGTTTAGTGGACGGAGCCCAAGATGCAGAAAGATGTTGAAGGTAATGAACCAAGCTCACAGTACCAAAGGATCAGACAAAGAGAATGGTCGGGGAAGCCAAAGGTCAGGACAGGCGGCACAGATTCAGAAGCGATGATATAGGCAAGGGTCAAAATCAGGAACAGGATCAGGATACAACAGGAGAGTCTCTGAAGGTCTTTACACAATCAGGAGTACGGTACAACTGAGCGAAGAGTGCGCTCTACTTAAATAGGGGAAATAGGTGGTCTTCTTAATTGGGGTTCCACCCTGGTCTCCACCTCATGTACCTTTAAATGGCTCTGTGTCGGCGTGCACGCACCCCCTTTTTTTTTTATTCTTTATTTATTGTCAAACACACATTATATCAGTGCATTGGCATATCAATTATGTGCTTCGCAGAAGCCTGAGGTGTAAGCTTATATCCTTTCGTTTGTTTTTTGTTTTGTTTTTTACAACTTTAACGGTATAACATAACGTACATGTGTGATTGGATTATGTTACGATTGTAACAATATGTGTACAAAGATGGGTACAAGTGAGGTTTTGGGAGGTGTGGTTCATTTGACCATGGTGTGTATTTTTTTTTTTTTGTAGTGTTATTCTTGGTTTGCGTCAATCTGGCCTCGTATGAGAGTGAGTCGTCCTCTCCTTTAGGGGTGTGGGAGCCCTTTAGTTGTTCGGTGGTGGGGGTGAGCGTCTATTCCCTACCCCTTAGCTCCGAAGTGGAGTCATTTGTTATATTGTTCCCATGGTGCCCATACCCGGTTAAAGGCTGTCATGGTATTGCGGACCTGGGCTGTCATTTTGTCCATTAAATAGTTGTCTTTAACTTTAGCCATTACTAGGGATAAAGGTGGTGTCTCCGGCTGTATCCATTGTTGAGCCAGGGCTCTACGGGCTGCTAGGTATAGCATGTTTAGTAGTCTCTGTTCGTATCTGTCTAGTCCGTCTGTAGGTCGTGAGAGGAGGCAAGCCCAGGGGTCGGGTGTGAGTCTTTTGTGCAGGAGACGGAATAGTTACAGAAATACTGTCACATAGGATTCCGCTAGCAAGACTGCAATCCTGTAAATTTTACACTTTGGTGTGCAAGAATTCAATAATTTATACTGTACTATCATGGGTTCTTAATGTTCTATTTTACATGCACATCATGCTATTTATATGTGTGTTACTTTGTGGAATAATCATTTATTTCCTCACTATCATTACCTCTCTTTTGTATAGCTCAACACACTGGCGCTGCTTTGAAATGCTAAAACTATCAGTAAAGAAAATCATTGATATAAAAATAAATTCTAATTCTTGAATCCATGTTTAAAATACATTAAAATATTTAGTTTGTGAATTACTGGAGCTGGATTTACTCACTGAAGTTTTTTCACAATTAGCCACCTACTGTTGTTTAATATGGTTTTAAAAGTTCACAGTCTTTTAAAAGGAAATTAAGCTGCCTGTTTATAATGTTACGCTGTGCAGAATAAGGAATACACAAGGGGATCTAATTTTGGAGACGGGAGATAAGTACTTCCGTCAGGAAGTAGCAAACATTTTCCAGAGCACAAAAGAAAAAGGTTCATATGAAAATTACCGCAGGTTAAAGGCAGTGTTTGTCTTAACAAATTCTAAAACATGCATTCGTGATACAGCTCACGTGCAAAATTTTAATATTGTACAAAATCATATACATCCAAAAATTATTTCTGATTCAAAATTAAATAAATAAAACTATTTAGCCCTGTTCGTAACCAAACGGGTGCTGTCCAGCAATTTCGACCTTAAATTTAGAATTTCATAGTCAATTACTAAGTGGAGAAATTTTCAGACACTTTTTGGGCTAACATTTTACATTTCCGGGTTAATTATATTTTTCATCCTATACGTTAAAATCAAGTGCATCATGTTCAGCCTTTACAACACATCCTCCTATGCTGTTCTTTCAATCATTCAAAAGAAACACCACCTAATTTGAAGTGAAAGCCAATTACGCTACAGAAATTGGAAAAATTGGAAAAGAATATACTTCTTGACTCTATAAATAAATTTCTCTTTGGATCAACAACCTATCACATATTATGTATTTACATAAATACATAGCTGAAAAGAGACATGTGTCTATAAAGTTCAGTTTTTCTCATATCTGTTTTTGCTGTTGATCCAAAAGAAGGCAAAAAAAAAAAACTATTTGAACCAATTTTGCAACAAACTAGGAAAAAAATCCTTCTTGACCCCAGAAAGGCAGTCAGATTTCTTCATGGATCAAGAAGCTATTACCACACTAATTTAAATTTATATCCCTGAATATTTTATTTTTGTAAGTATTCATCCAATTGCAGTTTAAACATTGGTATAGACTCTGATAAAACCACCTCTTCTAGCCGGGTAGCACTTTTCATGTACCTGTAGATTGTAAGCTTGTTTGAGCAGGGTCCCCTTCATCTAAGTTCCAGTATGTCAATCACGTTTTGTTACAATTTAGTATGTGTTTTGTTTACCTGTTGCACAGCGCTGCAGAATATGTTGGCACTATGTATATAATTGTAACTGTACTCCCAACAGCATGTGGAATTTATAGATGTCTGGAAAATATGAGCAAGGCAGCCGCACTAAACTAACAAGAAAATCAAAGCACAAAATACATTACATCTTAAATGATGCTGTACCTTTTCCTGGACAATTTAAAATATTTATATTTCTGAGAATCAGCAATGTTCACATTTGGCAGAGATAATGCATCTTGTGATTGACTGACAGACAGACAGACAGCCACTAGAGGCCTTTCTTCCTTAAGATCAGGGCTGGTTCCAGAACCTAATGTAGGCAGGGGCAATGGTAGATTATTTGCACTAACACTAACAAAATGACTGTCATTTACCTCTTGCAGTGGGTGGAGAGTTAGAAATTGCCCCATGAATGCTCCGCAGGATTGTCCTGCCAGCTAGACCTCCTGGTTGAAGCTAAGGGGCAAAAATAGTCCCCATAAAAGGAGGTTGGTGGTACAAGAAATGAACAAATCCAAAGCAGCAGTTGTGAGTCTCCAAGAGACGCACTTTTGTATCACAAAACCTCCGACATTCAATATCAAGTCATACCCCCAAGGCTACCACGCTATGTCCGCGACCAAAGCCAAAGGTGTTGCCATCTATTTCCATAGAGACTGGGCCTTCACACCAACCAAACAGTATGCTAGCAAGGACGGGAGACTATTGATACTAGTGGGCTCCCTGAACGGGTTATCGGTGACTATAGCTTCAATATACGCGCCCAACGACAGACAAAAATCCTTCCTTAACAAGGTATTTAGAAAACTTGACGGGATTAAAGTGGGTCACACGATCATAAGCGGGGACTTTAACTGTGCCCCGGACCCAGAGGTAGACATTAGGAGAGAAGGTGACAAACGCCCGCAACAGCACTCGATTTCACTAGGCCTGCATCTTCAGGACTTGATGCATGGACATGACTTTTATGACACCTGGAGAAATCTTAATCCAAGTGGGAGGGATTACACATTTTATTCAATGGTCCATAGAACTTACACGAGAATAGATCTATGCCTACTCGACATCAAAACACTGCCCTTTGCCACGAGAGCGCACATAGGACCGATAACGTGGTCCGACCATGCCCCACTGGTCATAACAATGCGTATCCCGTATCCTGCTAGGGGTAGGGGTACATGGCGCCTAAATGATAGCCTACTGGACACCCCAGAGCACCTCCGCAGACTAAGGGCCCGGGTAGAAGACTTTTTTGCTGACCATACCCAGTGCTCGTCGTCGGTTACCACACAATGGCTAGCCCATAAGGCGGTCATGAGGGGTGAACTGATCCAATTAGGGGCTAGAACAAAGCGATTCCACAACACGGCTCTGCATAAAGCTGAGCAAGAACTAGCCATAGCAGAAAACATTAATAAAACAAAACCCACACTAGCAACGCACACGCGACTGATGACACTTCGCGCAACACTTCATAGCCTCCATCTCACAACCACAGAAAAACACTTGAGGTCGTTAAAACAATCGTACTACATTATGGGCAACAAAGCTGGGAAACTATTGGCCAGCAAGGCGAAACAGACAAAACTACAATCCAAAATCCCGTACATAACCTCTGCTACAGGAGACAAACTTTATAACCCTCAGGACATAGTGAACGAACTAGCAAAATACTATGCCGCACTTTACCAACTAGACAAGGACTTAGCCACACATCAACCAACAGAGGACGAGATAGGCCATTTCCTAGACAAAGCTCCCCTAGATAGTCTGACACAAACGCAATGCGAACAACTGGAAAGCCCCTTCACTGAGGACGAAGTGGATTCTGCAATTAGGTCCCTGCCTAAACACAAAGCCCCGGGACCGGATGGGATGTCAAACTATTACTACATCAAACTGGCCAAACAAGTACTCACACCCCTTACCAAAATGTTTAACCACATAAAATCGACAGGAATCATGCCACCAGAAATGTTAGAAGCACATATAGTGACACTACCGAAACCCAATAAACCCCCCACACACTGCGCAAACCTGCGCCCAATCTCACTCCTGAATGCTGACACTAAACTTTATGCCAAACTCATTGCCTCTAGACTCAAACCGATCCTCCCAGCTCTCGTTTCAGAGGAGCAGGCGGGATTTGTCCAAGGCCGACAAGTCGGCGACAACACTAGGCACTTCCTGAACCTGATAGACTGGGCAAACACATCACACCAGGCAGGACTTTTACTAGCACTTGATGCCGAGAAGGCTTTTGACCGATTGCACTGGGGGTATATGCTACTTACTCTAACCAGAATGGGGTTTCCTCCGACATTCAGATCTAGCATAATGGCACTGTATCAAAACCCTTCAGCTAAGGTATTTAGCACAGGATTTATCTCTGAAAGACTGGCCATACGTAACGGCACCAGACAAGGCTGCCCTCTATCCCCCCTAATTTTCATTCTATGCTTAGAACCTCTAATTAGGATAGTGAAACAGGATCCTACCATACAAGGGCTGAGCACACCAGGGGGCACCAAAAAACTAGCTCTGTTTGCCGATGACGTATTGTTATTTATCACAAAACCAGAGTCCTCCTTGCCTTCACTCATGAGAACGTTAGTAGGTTATGGGAAGGTTTCATACTACAAAAACAATGTCACTAAAACGCAGGCCTTGCCAATAAACCTGTCGAAAACTGTGTTGGGGACTTTAAAACCGCATAATCCCTTTGACTGGCGCACGAACTCCATACAATACCTAGGTGTCAAACTAACAAAAACCCTCCAGCATGTGACCAAAGAGAATCACTATCCCATGATACACAAGATTAAGAACACCCTTGAAAAGTGGGAAGGCTTGAATACATCCTGGCTAGGCCGTATCAACCTTATCAAAATGATGACACTGCCACACATTCTGTATCTTTTTAGGACCCTGCCCATATCACTTCCGAACTCACTGATCAAACTATTCCAAAGCACAGTAAACGCACACATTTGGAAAAGGAAACCCCCAAGGGTAGCTAAAGGGTGCCTGGGACTTCCTTACGCTAGAGGCGGACTAGGCATGCCCGACATCAATGCATACTACAAAGCATCCTTCTTAGCGCAGGGAATAAGACTTCTCAGAAATCACAACCCCTCACACAACCCACTCTGGCTGTCATTGGAGAATGCATGCCTTGAAACACATGACACTGCCCATTATTTGTGGACAAATGCCGTGCCCCAAACATCTACAGGCCCGCACATCCGTTGCTCGGTTACCATGCTCAAGGCGTGGAAAGCCTGGAGCCCGATGGTGCTAGACTCGGCGAACCTTTTCAAGAAAGCGCCAATCACAGCACTAGCAGCCTATTCCCCAGGCCTACAAATAGGAAAATGGCTAAGTAAAGGAGCGGTACTGGTAGAGGACCTGATGTCAGGCGATGACATAAAACACTTTGCTGACCTACAAAGCGAGTTAGGTTTAGACACTAAAGAACTATTTAGATACTTAAGAATTAAGAATATCGTGCTTACTCATTACAAGCAAACAGCCGCTAGAAATTTCGCACCAACACTCCAGCCAAACCACCTATCCCTAAACAAGCTAGCGAAACCGTTATCCGTCTGTTATAACGCAATCATAGCAGGTAACGCACCAGAAAAAATACCCTATATGACAAAATGGGAAAAAGACCTAGGTAGCCAATTCTCCCCAGAAGAGTGGCAGTCTGCTATGCGGCACACCAAACAGGCATCGAGTAGTCTCTCGCTGTGGGAGGCATACAGTAAGATAACTATGAGGTGGTATTTAGTCCCACAGAGATTGGCGACCATGTACTCAGGCGCAGTGAACCTATGCTGGAGGTGTGAGTCGGACACTGGTACCTTGCTCCACATATTCTGGACATGTCCCATTTTGAACAACTTTTGGAAGCAGGTCCAATCCATAATTTCACACAGGGCTAACACAGGCATTCCCCTACAACCAGAAAAATACCTATTACACATTATACCAAATATAGACACACACCCCTACAAAAAAGTGATTCTAAATGTCTTGACGGTGGCCAAGGTAGTTCTGGCAGGCAACTGGAAGAGCAAGCAAGCTCCCCAAATAGAAACTGTTATCGCCAAAATGGATGCAATTAGTGCATATGAAAAGATGGCTAGTAAGATGAAAGGTTGCCTTGACAAATATACCCGGGAATGGGAGTGTTGGCTGTAAAGTAGGGAAGACAAGAAAATGGCAAACGGCATACATTGAAAAACAAGGTTCAGAGGAGGGAACGCTAGGTTGCTGAGATGCTAATGTTAGTAATCAATGGAATGTACCCAGGGCATCCCCTTCCCCATCCCTTTTCTCTTCTGTACCCATCCCTTTCCCAGTTAGAAAATTCTGACAAGCAATGTCAATACGGTATGCATCACAGTTATTGCCACCCAACAATGAATGGCCTTCTGTACAGGCGCAAAAGTTAATTCGAAGACGTCTCTACGTACTGTCTGCGCAGATGTACTGTATTGTACTGTGAAATGTTTATCGTGATATGTGATGTAAATTTTGCTCAATAAAAACGATAAATGAGAAGCTAAGGGGCAAAGCTTAGGTGTTGGCTTTGTTTCCTGCAACTAGTCAGAATGCTGCTCTAGAACCTAGAATCTTGGAGAACCTGAGAGGGGTTCTTGGGAACCTGAGAGGGGACTGCAGGGCGATAACCCCCATTGTATTATGGCCACAGTAGGGAGGAGGAAATGTGGGCAGCAGCTGAACTAGGTGTTATGATTTAAACAAAAAAAACACTGGTGCTGTAATATATAGATTTAAGATGTATCTGCACATATAAGCTGGCTTCTTGGGATGTAGGTGTCAGGATCGGGACAGGGATCCAACACGCAGAGTACAAACAGTAGCCAGATACGTATACCGGACCTTAGAATGGCCGGACTAACGTAAGTAGTACAGTATAGAATGGTCAAAGACAAGCCGAGGTCGAGGGTAACAGAAGACAGGTAAGCGAGAGACAAGCCGAATCAAGGGTAACAGAGATAAGCAGAGTAAGGTAAACAAGCCGGGTCAAAACCAAAAGGGATAATAGAATACACAAGCACTGAGTGACTAGAACAAGCTAGAACCACGACAGGGCAATGAGCTAATGAAAGAAGCTCTGTTAAATACCCTGTTCAGAGCAGTAACCACGCCTCCGAGGCGTCCTGATTGGTCCTGCAGCAATTGACTGACAGGTCGTTCTGGGGGAGTGTCCTGATGACTACTTCCTGCCTAAATGCTGTAAAAGGCAGTCACTCCCTCGCGGCCGGCCTAGCATGACCGGATAGACCGCGGGGAAGGGAGCCATCAGACCGTCTGGATGGAGGAACAGCTAAGTCTCTACCTCTTTCGGAGGTAGAGACCACAGGTACCCTGACAGTACCCCCCCTCTCAGATACGCCCACCGGGCGGAATGAACCGGGACGAGATGGGAAGCGAGAGTGATACGCCCTGCGGAGACGGGGAGCATGAACATCCTCCTGAGGTACCCAACTCCTCTCCTCAGGACCATATCCCTTCCAATCAACCAGATATTGTACTCTCCCCCGGGAGATTCGAGAATCAATAATAGAGTTAACCTCATACTCCTCCTGACCCTCCACCTGAACGGAGCGAGGAGGGGCTATTGTGGAGGAAAATCTGTTACATATGAGTGGTTTCAGCAATGAAACGTGAAACGAGTTCGGGATGCGTAAGGTATTAGGAAGAGCTAAACGATACGCAACTGGATTGATACGGGTCAGCACCCTGTAGGGTCCAATATAACGAGGAGCGAACTTCATGGAGGGCACTTTTAAACGGATGTTCCTCGTGCTCAGCCATACCCTATCACCTGGAACAAAGACCGGAGCCGCCCTTCTACGTTTATCCGCGTGTTTCTTGACCAACATAGAGTTG
The DNA here is from genome assembly GCF_036172605.1 of Pelobates fuscus. NCBI lineage: Eukaryota > Metazoa > Chordata > Amphibia > Anura > Pelobatidae > Pelobates > Pelobates fuscus. The sequence continues at coordinate 282,614,631 of NC_086319.1, read as the reverse complement.
TGCACAAGGATTTGTCGAGTTTGATCCCACAACTTCCTCAAATTGGCAACATGAACATCAACCGACGGCACCCCCTGGGAAGGAGAATCCGAAGGAAGAATAGACGGATGAAAACCATAATTCATGAAGAAGGGGCTTGAATGAGTAGAATCGCAAACGAGATTGTTGTGTGCAAACTCCGCCCAAGGAATCAAACCGACCCAATCATCCTGGTGTTCAGAAACAAAGCATCGTAAATATTGTTCAATTTTCTGGTTGGTACGTTCAGCAGCTCCGTTAGACTGAGGATGATAGGCAGAAGAAAAGTTTAATTTAATACCAAGTTGAGAGCAGAAGGACCTCCAAAAGCGGGAAACAAATTGGGAGCCTCTGTCCGATACAATTTGAGAGGGTATCCCATGTAGGCGAAAAATCTCCTTAGCGAATATCTCTGCCAATTCGGGAGAAGATGGGAGTTTAGGCAGGGGAATGAAGTGTGCCATCTTAGTAAACCTGTCAACCACGGTGAGGATAACAGTCTGTCTTTTAGAGATAGGTAGATCGACAATAAAGTCCATGGCCAAACAGGACCATGGTTTTTCTGGAACCTCCAAGGGGTGCAGGAATCCACATGGAAGCGTATTGGGTTGTTTGGTTTTAGTACAAACTTCACATGCAGCGATGAACTCCTCAATATCCCTCCGTAAAGCAGGCCACCAGAAGTCCTTAGAGATCAACGCGTAAGTCTTGCGAATACCAGGATGTCCCGCCATCTTGCTATTATGTAAACACTGTAAAAGTTCCAGTTGAAGAGCAGGAGGAACGAAATGACGGCCCGCAGGAGTCTGTTTAGGTGCTAGATGTTGCAACTTAATGATCTCGGCCAGTAATGGAGAATGAATCCTGAGATTCGTATTAGCAATGATATTGCATTTCGGAACTATAGAAGAAAGAACTGGTTCAGGTACAGTAGAAGGTTCATATTGGCGAGATAATGCATCGGCTTTAGAGTTTTTAGAACCAGGTCTGTAAGTCAGTACATAATTGAAGTGAGTCAGGAATAAGGACCAACGAGCTTGTCTAGAGGATAAGCGCTTAGCCTCCCCAATATAGGACAAGTTTTTGTGGTCCGTCAAAATCGTAATAGGGTGTTGGGTCCCCTCCAACAAATGTCTCCACTCCTTTAAGGCTTTAATGACTGCTAACAGTTCCCTTTCCCCGATGTCATATCTGCTCTCAGGCCCAGAAAATTTCTTAGAGAAGAAACCACAAGGGTGTAACGGTTTATCCACCCCTAACCTTTGAGTCAGAACAGCCCCAACTGCTGTCTCAGAGGCATCGACCTCAAGCAAGAAAGGCAGAGTCGTATCAGGATGGACTAGAATGGGAGCCGAGGCAAAAAGTTCCTTGAGAGTCTTGAAAGCACCAAGAGCTTCCTTAGACCAGAACTTAGTATCAGCCCCTTGTTTGGTCATATTGGTAATAGGCGCAATGATAGAGGAGTATCCTTTAATGAAGCGCCTATAGTAGTTGGAAAAACCAATAAACCTTTGGATAGCCTTGAGTCCTTTGGGCAAGGGCCAGTCTAAAATGGATTGGAGTTTTACAGGATCCATTTTAAAACCTTCCCCAGAAATCACGTATCCAAGAAAGTCTACCTGAGACTGATCAAAACTGCACTTCTCCAATTTGCAATATAGACCATGTTGCAGCAGCAGCTTGTGTAATACCTTTCTGACCTGTCTATGGTGAGTCTCAATCTCCTTAGAGTGTATTAGTATGTCGTCCAGGTAAACAATAACACAATCATGCTGAAACTCCCTAAGTACCTCATTAATCAAATCTTGAAATACTGCAGGAGCATTGCATAGTCCAAATGGCATAACAGTGTATTCGTAATGGCCATACCGGGTATTGAATGCCGTCATCCACTCGTGACCTTGCTGGATTCTCACCAAATTGTAAGCCCCTCTGAGATCTAACTTGGTGAAGATTTTGGAGCCCTTAAGACGATCAAATAACTCGGTAATTAGTGGGATAGGATAGGCATTTCTGACAGTTATTTTATTCAAGCCTCGGTAATCGATACAAGGTCTCAGCGTGCCATCCTTCTTCTTAATGAAAAAGAACCCAGCCCCGGCCGGAGAAGAAGACCTCCTGATGAATCACTTTTCTAAATTCTCCCGAATATACTCCTCTAGAACCGAGTTTTCCTGAACAGACAAAGGATATACATGGCCCCTCGGAGGCATAGTGCCGGGTAGAAGCTTAATCTTACAGTCAAATGACCTGTGTGGAGGCAAAGAATCGGCATTCCTCTTGTCAAACACTGCCCTTAAGTCTAGGTAAAGGTCTGGTATTTGTCTTTCTGTGGACTGAGTAGGATTCTCCGGTATGTTAATATTAGCTAATGGAGAAACCTTGCACAAACACCGATCCTGGCAGCCCTGGCCCCACGAGAGTATCTCTCCTAACTCCCAATCGATAATAGGGTTATGTTTTTTCAACCATGGGTACCCCAGAACTATGGGAACGGAAGGAGACGAAATGAGCATAAGAGATAATTTCTCCACGTGTAGGATACCAACATTTAAATCAATGGGTATGGTCTCACGAAAGATAACAGGGTCTAGTAGTGGTCTACCATCTATGGCCTCAACGGCCAAAGGTGTCTCCGTTAGCTGGGATGGGAAATTGTTCTTACTAGCAAAGGCTTGGTCGATAAAATTCTCAGCAGCACCGGAATCTATCAATGCCATAGCCCTTACTACTTCCTTCCCCCAAGTTAAGGAAACTGGTAGCAGAAGCCTGTGATCTTTATAATTAGGAGTAGAGGACAAAATAGAAACACCCAAGGCCTGTCCTCTAGAGAGACTTAGGTGCGAGCGTTTCCCGGGCGGTTAGAACAGTTCGAGAGTAAATGACCCTTGGCTCTACAATACATACACAAACCCTCTCTTCTCCTGTGCTGTCTTTCCTGCTCAGAGAGGCGGGTATACCCTATCTGCATAGGTTCAGTAAGCAAAGATATCATGGAGTCAGGACTTGGAAAAGCGGGAGCTAACCTAAAAGAAGGTCTCTGGTTCCTCTCTCGAGTGTTCTGTCTCTCTCTTAGACGTTCATCTATACGAGAGATGAACGAAATTAAATCCTCTAAATTCTCAGGGAGTTCTCTGGTAGCAACCTCATCAAGGATTACATCAGATAGGCCATTCAAAAATACATCCATATACGCCTGCTCATTCCACTTGATTTCTGCCGCCAGAGACCTGAACTCTAGTGCATAATCCACCAGTGTTCGGTTCTCCTGTCTCAGGCGCAACAGTAATCTGGCTGCATTAACCTTTCTACCTGGAGGGTCAAATGTTCTTCTAAAAGCAGCTACAAATGCGTTATAGTTATAAACTAATGGGTTATCGTTCTCCCATAGTGGGTTGGCCCATCTCAGAGCTTTCTCAATGAGTAGGGTGATAATAAATCCTACTTTTGCCCTATCTGTAGGATAAGAGCGAGGTTGCAATTCAAAGTGGATACTAATTTGGTTTAAAAAACCACGACACTTCTCAGGAGCCCCACCATAGCGTACCGGGGGGGTAATGTGAGAAGAAGCACCCACTGTGGCTACCTCTAGACCTGAACCGACAGGAGAAACAGGGGTATTACGTATCTCCTCTGGTGGGTTATTGGCACAAGCTAATAGAGCCTGTAGCGCAAGTGCCATCTGATCCATTCTGTGATCCATGGCTTCAAACCTAGGATCAGGAGCAGCCAGCTTACTGTTTGTACTTGCAGGATCCATTGGCCCTGTCGTAATGTCAGGATCGGGACAGGGATCCAACACGCAGAGTACAAACAGTAGCCAGATACGTATACCGGACCTTAGAATGGCCGGACTAACGTAAGTAGTACAGTATAGAATGGTCAAAGACAAGCCGAGGTCGAGGGTAACAGAAGACAGGTAAGCGAGAGACAAGCCGAATCAAGGGTAACAGAGATAAGCAGAGTAAGGTAAACAAGCCGGGTCAAAACCAAAAGGGATAATAGAATACACAAGCACTGAGTGACTAGAACAAGCTAGAACCACGACAGGGCAATGAGCTAATGAAAGAAGCTCTGTTAAATACCCTGTTCAGAGCAGTAACCACGCCTCCGAGGCGTCCTGATTGGTCCTGCAGCAATTGACTGACAGGTCGTTCCGGGGGAGTGTCCTGATGACTACTTCCTGCCTAGATGCTGTAAAAGGCAGTCACTCCCTCGCGGCCGGCCTAGCATGACCGGATAGACCGCGGGGAAGGGAGCCATCAGACCGTCTGGATGGAGGAACAGCTAAGTCTCTACCTCTTTCGGAGGTAGAGACCACAGGTACCCTGACAGTAGGATGACAACTTGCCCTGATGTCCATGGATCCACCCCTGCTTAAGATCTTCAAAATACTGGATTGGAGTGTGGCGATTGCAGTACGCATGCACAAAGATCCTCCATGCTACTCAATAAGACCCATTTGATAAGGCCAGACACAACCAGAATTGCCAATCTCATATGGGTGAGGGACTGTCTCAGGTCTGGATTACAGGTAAGTTTAATGACTTTTGTAAACTTTTTTTTAACAAAGGGGGGCAGTAAGCTTAACAATATATTTTTTAATGTTAGAATGTTCCTTTAGGCTTTTCACTAACCATCAGAAAAATAGCCCCCCTCCCCCCAACAACAATTCATTGGAGATTCTGCCAGATGCATCTAGCTACAGCAGTGATTTTACTAATCTGCTTACAGAGCAGTCAGCCACGGAGAACCAGTCAGTGAACATTTGCATCATATTGACAGTACTAAGGATGCTCTTGTATTGGAAAATATCTACTTGCATTGAGTTTTTGGTCATGTTCAAAGAGCTATACACAATTTAATTTACCCAATTCCTTAGTGGCCAACTTTTTTTATATAACAGATAAAGAAGCATATAATATTGAAAGCATATATATTTACAATTATAAAATATAGTATGATCCTACAGTTACAAAGCTATTACAGCTGTTTGAAACCCATAATCCACCTCTGAATGCTCTTTTTTTATCAAACCGTTGCTGTTCCTCACTTCTCCATCATCCTGAACGCTTACTTATATCTGCTCTTCCACAATATATTTTTTTGTGTCTATTCTCAGATTCCATCCATTGGTTGTGCTTTCATAGTGTCATCAAAGCCAACAGACTTGAAGGCATATAATGCGCTGATCAACAGCATATGAAGATGTCAACCATATAAAAGTGAGCTATAATATTTGTGATGTCAGCAAGATGGTGCAAAAAGTTACCTGGATGACATGTTTGACAGAGCCCGATTGAGAACCTCTGGTGTGTCATCAGTAGGAGTCCCTTGCTGTGTCCCCCCAGTGTCTGTCTTACTTTCACTATCTGAGGCCGTCTCTCCATCTGTCTTTGCTTCAGATTCTGTTTCCTGAAATTCACAACAAATGTTTTTAAAAATTGTTACAATTTAATATAAAATGAATGTTGCAATATCTGGTTTATAAATGATTTGTTCAGAATTCACATATATAGGGGTACACAATTTTTTTCTGTTAAAACAGTTGGCAAACATATAGAGTATTGAAAAAGATGTCAGTCACCCACATATCCTTTATAACTTATCACCATGTATGCATGGGTGGTTGAGACTGCATATGGGCCACATATGTATATATGCTGGCAATAACCTTATTTGCATGCTTGAAGAAGAGATAGATGAATATATATACCACTTGCAAAACCAAAAGGTGTGCCTGTATCCACCACACTCATGGGAGTGGATAATTTGTATAAATTTGAATACTTTTTATGTACTATGTAGCATAACAAATATATGGAGTTATTTTGATAATACATATTGACTGAGGGTTTCCTCCCTCTTCTCCAAACGATAGCAAGTGTAAATATGAAAGGCAAAATGTATGCTAATATAGGCAAGATGTGACAAAGCATTTTTTAAATAAGTTTATTTTGACATTTGGATTTCAATACGCTTCAATTTAGATTAAAAAAAAAACGTAATGTTTGTTTTTAGGTGGAACTACCATTTAATAAATTCTCAGTTGACTTTAGATGCATCCCGGAGGATATTACAAGTTATAGTAATATTCCATGGGGAGGGAGTACAAAATGCATATACCCTCAAGCACAGTTTTGTGTTTTCCAAATTTGAGGCTGGGAGTCTGGCAGCTGAGCTGAGCACTGTCCCTACAAAACCGTCCTTGTCACACTGTTAATGGTCCTGTTTTTAATAGATTCTGCATATGCCTCCATGACATGAAATTTATCTTTGGCCATCTTTTATCCACAAACAAACACAATGACATTTTATACAAGGAACAACTATTTGACAAAGTTCTAAATGCGGAGCAATTTGAGGAATCATTTCATTTATTTTCTAGGTGATTGCTTCAATGTTATAACTTTGCTCTAGAACTGTTATTTACACATATTGCCTAACATTTTATTCATTCCCTAAATTCTGAAGAAAAAAAAAATAACTTATGAAGTTTGAAGCAGTCTGGATTAAAAATAAATAAATACACATAGTTAGCATATACTGCAAAATGTAAAGTTGATCTATAACCAAAAAATTCAGTGTCTGAAAATCTTCTCTTTTTCAGAACACCTAGTTTTCATTAAAATAAAAAAAAAAATAGGGCTGCTTTAAATCAGGAGTATGGCTTGTCTCAATAAAGCCGAAATAGGAGCTTGAGTAACTTTATGCTAGATATTTTGCCCTCTTCCTTGTTCAGTTGAGTTTGAATCATGGTCCTACACTAAAATGTATGTTCCATGGTCCAGCTGTCTACATGCGGTAAAGATGAACCTTTACCCTGGTATCTTCCACTTTATGTAGACGATATTGATTAAACTTCTCCTGCCATATTATTCATCTTCAGATTCCACTTTGTGGTTATTTTTGGAGTGAGTATGTACCTAGATTGAAATTACAGGTTCTGAGGATACCAAAGCACTTAAGGGGAGTGGGGCCCCCATCTTTGAAGTTGTATTCTTATGCTATTTAATTACTCTGCATAACAGACTGGCAAGTCAGACGAAATACCCCTTACTGGATAAATCTGGAATTGACTGATTCGAAGCCCATGTTACCACCCCTGGTTTAGCTAGCGTGGTCTTATGTGCCTCCAGAATTCTTCCATAATTTGTTTGTACTGGATACACTGGCCGTGTGGTTTTCATGCAGACATAAGCATGGGTTGACCACGTACCTGGGCACCTTACTACCGCTCACTCACAACCCAGGCTTCCCCACTGGTCTCTGCCCATCCTCTTTGGCGGTCTTGGTTAGGAGTCCTCTTGATTGCTTGTCTGTTGTTAGTTCCCCTGCAGGAGTTACTTCACTGGAATCTCTATTTGAGGGTAAATGTGTGACTCTATTGGATAGGTTTGTCCATACCAAATTCAGCATTATTATACCTCACTCAGAGTCAAGCAAATGCTACACAGGGCCCTTACTAGCTTCGCAACCTTTTGCAAATACAGTAGTTGCTTACAGATGGGGATATCCACCCATTAATAAATGTCGCTCTCCCAAACTAACGGTGATTATTTGGGGACAGCCGTTTCTGAGAACCAATGGCCCAAAATGTGTGTTCTCTTTCAGTACTCTTTAATTAGTTTGGCCATCCAAGAGACTTACTACAAACAAATATCTAGGTGGTACCTAGCCACCTAACATTTCTCAGAACAGCCCCACCCATGGTCACACCCCACTCACACCCCTAAAATGAAAGTGTTCCTCTTTGTCCATTTGAAATGTTGGGAGGCACGTGGAAAGGACATTAATTAAAGCAAACTATCATGTAGATTGACAAGTATACCATGAAAACTGAACAGCTTTTTTTGTCACTAGTTTATTTAGTAAATCTCCTCTTTTGTGTTTAAATGCACACACAGCAACTGGGTTCTCTTTTCAGCTTTAGTGTGAAAGTCATACATAACATAGTAGTCTATGACTTTCACATAAGCAATAGTCAGGTTTACTTGGGAGTTTTTAGAAACAGAAAGCCCATAAATACGTTATAATTCTAAAATGGAAAAAAAAAAAATCATAATAAAGATAAATAATTTCTAGTGGAAACCTCTATAAAAAAAAAAAAGCCATGTTATTCAGACAGAAGAAAAATGTGCATTTCATCTAATTTTTAGGGCATGACCTTCTCTGCATAGAAAGTCTATATATCAGGTCTATACTTGAAACATGCACACAGTGATGTCTTTAAATTAATGATGCCTTACTGATTGTATTTTTGTCTTGGGATTTATCAGTTTCCGGTGCAATTAATCCAGCTGCGCCAGGTTACTGTGACAACCATTTCCGAATGAATGTCTTTTGAACATACAAGACCTGCCTCGAGTCATCTGGACTTAACCCCTTTCTTGCCTCTAGGGATTTTATCCCCTCCAACTACATCACACTGCTATTATTTCTATTCAAACTAATCCCATCAGATTTGTGTGCAGGTCAATTAAAAAGTGGTGATGAGGGGGGGGGAGTAGAGGGTGAGGGGGGGGGGAGTAGAGGGTGAGGGGGGGGGGGGAGAATAAATTAATCTGGCATAACATTTTAAAAATTAATCAGTACTATGTGTACATTAATGAGAATGTCTATTTCTCCTCCTCATTTGCAATATGTGCCGTGGCTGTGCCAGGACAGAACTAGATTGTGATGTATTTTGTCTAAATCGTTAAAGTAAATCTATAGGAAAGCAGAGAGAGAAAAAAAATGTTAACACAAGTTATATAGGTGATGTTTCATTCAATGGTGTCATTGGTGATCCCCCTTAAAATAGTTTAAAAAATATAATGTAAATGGTTAATTAGATAAAGCAAAAAAAAAAAAAAACCCATGCAATGCTGGGCAATACATAATGTAGATATAAAAGAATGAATGCTTGGTGTTAGACCACATTTATCCAGGGTCTGCTAGCAATTAAAAAAAAGCAGAGAATACAATATACAAGCAACACAGACGTCCCATTATAAAAATGCCACACATCAGAGAACTTTGCACGCTTGCAAAATTACTGAAAGTAGTTTGCCAAAAAGCTTTGTCACTCTCTGTACAACATGGACATGTCAGTACATAAATGATGTAATGTTACACAGTATAAATCTGATTTAAAAGATTTCATAAAGGGCTGATACCCATACCTATAGGTCAAAATGGGAAACAAAACACAGACATCCATCATGTGCTAAAATACATTTTTCCTGATCACATATAAAACTGAAAGGCAAAAACAAAACACCTTTCACTCCGGTCACAACAGCCTTCTGCCTAGTGTCTAATGTTTGTAACAGTACCACAGACTTCTTAGATAACGGAATCTATCCTTCTACACATGAGTTCTGTCTCCAGTAAACCTGCTTCAGTTACACTTTAGCCTGCTATCCAGCAGTTTGCAATAAATAATGAGCTTCAGCAAAAAGTTTTACCATGTAACACACAACCTTCTGGTGTCAAAGGCAGTCGAAATAGGATGTTTAAAGACATTTTTTTTTTTTTTAAATCAAAGAAATTAGAAATTGGTTATAGTTGTGTGTGCAGCTGGGAACATCTTTATCATATCAGCGAAACCTTTTTAAGCTATTAGAGGTTATATATGTTAGGCATGGCTCAAAGTTTTACAGGGTTTATGGTTAAGGCTCTTGATGCCTACTGAATATGCACATTTGGAGTTTTGCATTTCTTATAAAACTGAATTATGGGCAGAATTCCTGAAAAAAAATCCAAAATGTTGTTCTTGTTGTATGGAAAGTGGACTTATCGTAGACAAACTAGCTTTGCAAACTGAGGTGGGAGTGCATTGAATTTAGTGGCGCCTAGTTTTTCGTGACATGCCACAAATTGCAGGAACATAGGTAGTAAAGAAGGATTAAGGTGCTGAGTCAATTAATTTCCATTGGCAGATGAAAAGTTCACTTTAAAATTCCCACTCCTTCTTACATCATATTGGTCTAGATCGGACGAGAAAAAAAGAAGCTCATTAACCATGGTGGATTTACATCTGCTGTTGTGTCAGAGGTCTTTAGGAGAAAGGTCTTTCCTATCACTCATTTTTCAGCGCAGTTCACTGCTCAAAAATGATTGGCAATGAAAGGACCCTATCTAAAGAAAGATTATTTTTTTTTCATTTTTAACATGGTGGCACACATAACTCAGTTCACGTCACATACATTAACAGTGTTTAAAACAGTCACCATCTCTTCTTTCTATGCCTTGCATAGTGTTGTATGTAAATGTATATTAATTTATTTTGTGCAATGTTTGATCTTAGTATGATCCAACATGGCATTTGAGTAAATGTCTTCGTGGAACGAAAACCATAATCATCTTTCCTCTTACTGCCCCCATATATATTTTCTTTTTCTGTACTTCCATTTTCCTACCTTTACCAGGAGTCTGGACCCATGTCCTTATCTATAGGACCTGGCAATGTTTCCTAACTATAGTGGCCAAGTCAAAAAAGTGCATGCAGAACTGAGTTTCCTTGCTTACAGGTAGATGTTTCACAATGCAGCGGTAACGTTTTTTTCCCCCCATCCATTTTATCTTTATTTTAAATGTAACCTTTTAAAAGCATTATTGCAAAATACTGGCCCAAGAAGCACACTCCTCTGATCCTTGCAATTCAGTTCTGCTAAGGTTTTCCTATTGCAGTTTAGTTTTAGAAAAAGTAGATTTTAGCTATAATAGCTATTTTCAATAAAATATTGACAGATGCATTTGGCTGGGAAGAGATCATTGCATTAATGCTTCTGTGGAAGAAACAAATGGAAGAAAACCCCCTCTTTAGACTTCCGCAGTAGATTTCTAGTACTCATCCATAAAGCAAGGCTTATTTCCCCATGGGAAAAATCCACCATGTTTTTCTTTATTCCTGATACAGTTCACACGAGATTCTGAAAACCTGCATGTGTTTGTCCAAACCTGACATTGAGAAATGCCAATTTATGTATAAAATAGAACTTAAGTATGAACATTATTGTGACTGCATGTAATAAGAGGCAAGATGTTCATAACACTGTCATTAAAGGTAATGTATTGTAAATTCAAAGCTAACTTTGCTTTCATTAACGCATTACTTACATTACATATTGAATTATCCCTCAACATCTGCAACATATTCTTTTCTTTTGTTTCTCGGGTACCCGCTCTATATTACATAAAAGCAATATAAACTGGGTTTTAACTGCTCTTGAGTTTTCACAGCAATAAAAACAAACAAAACGAAAAAAAAAGGCTTTTTCCTTGCTCAATTTGAAATATTTAAAAAAAAAAAAAAAAATAAAATAACAAACCTACTATATAGCATGTCAGAAAGAACATATTCAAATTATTTGTATTGAGCGTTTTTTAAATTGTAAGCTGGTTAGCACTCTCAACAAGAAATTTTAACCAGACTTCAACTACAATTATCCACACAAATATGCTGTATATGCAAAAATCTAATTGTAGTATTTCCTGCTTTTCATTTGACATTTACAGCTGCAATGTTTGGAATAGTAAAAAAAAAAGTGTAGCCCCCAATCCACTCTCTTTAATACTATTATAATGGATTAATATGATTTTTTTTATTTTTTTTTAAGCTCTTTCTGCTGAATAGTGCTGGGCTTTCATTTTGAAATATTTTCACAGATGAAATGACAAATCCTTTACCCATAAGGGTTCTTCATTAGTAGATAAAGAAAAATAAAATGTTAGTGTTGAATCTTTAAGCCTAACACTAGGTATGTTATATAGACGGAATGCTACTGTATATAAACATTTTAGTCTTTAACTGTTAGAAAGGAGCACACAATGCTTCCATATGTAAATATCCAGTTATTTTAGATACCGGTATATACAAGACGGGGAGATATTGTCCCATCATTCATGTAATCCACCATTCAAGTCATCAAGGAAATATATTTAAACAGGTGTCATTACATCACACAAATTAATCTTACTTTATTATAGCTACTCTATCCAAATATATTTACAGGTGTCAAAGAACCTACTGTACAGAACTAATCAGTAACATGGCACATTAACTATTGTTAAAAGTCCGTGTTAATGTATTCAGCTCATCAAATAATATGAAGAGTATAAATGGAGCATAATGCTAAACCTAGTAAGCAAAACGCAGCTATAAAACATAAATTCAAAACCAATTTCCAAAAATGAAGCAGACAACCAATACAATGTTCCTCCTGACAGCTTCACTTTTAAAACATTTATCCAGAATTCCCCACCTTTATGCATGTCCGAATAATATAATCAGGTGTATATTGGCCATGTCATAAAGCGGAAGGTCATACAAAAGTAGCCTATTTAATATCACTAATAAAATATCATCTAAATAGCCAAGTAAAGGTTTTAACATGTACATTAGCTTGTTTCCTGACCACATCTAAAAAGGAAATCTTGTGTCATTTTATTAAAACAATAAATAAATATGGTACCTCACGGGTAAGCAGAAAATGTCTGCATCTATCTCATTTCCGCATCCACAGATATAAAAAAGTTTATCCGTTAATTCACAGTCCCATTCACAAAACAGAATTGGAGCTGCCGATAAGCAGACAGCAATCTCAGCGCATCTGCTCTCTGCTTAGGCAACAGTTTAATTAATTTTATCTGAAAATGGAGATTGAGAATGTCATAGTTAAATGTGCTCCAGTTATCTTTAATCCGCAAAATTTCTTTAAATTGATGGCAAAAGTGGTATGAGAGTGAAAACTGTATGAAATGACTGATAAAAGTATTTTTTAGCAATAGAAAAGTTCATGTAAATACATGAAGGTATAGACATAGATATTGTAGCATAACTTATTATGGTCCCTAGCAACATATGAAGAATGGAAAAGAAAAATACTATATGCAAAGCAACCTTTAATTAAATAGGCATAGTACAGTATGAATATACTAACACCAGAAATAAAATATATAATTTTTACATCTTGACACCTTACAGAAAAAAAAACCAAAAATAATCTGTGTATATATATACAAACACGCACATATTTATAACCATATTCTTAACTGATAATACCCTTGCTTTCTCTACGTCCATGTCTTGCTTTAAAAATGTAAGAAAAGAAGAAATATGCACTGTGAGTTTTATTCAGTAAACGGGAAACTGTAAAAAAATACATGGGAATTGGAAATTTTCTGTCAAAATACCACAGCTGAAAAAAGACCAAACTGGGAAAGGCAAGCAAAATAATACTTCTAATTTGTAAAGATCATTCATGGTTTTGAAACCACTAGCCCATGAAATAATAGCCTTTACATCACTAAAACTGGTTAAGCATTGGTCATCAACATAAGCTCGATTTTACAGGCCTTACTGTTTATCATGTGCGGATGCAACAAAGGTAACTATAATAAGACAACATTCCTACATTTGACAGAACTGCAAAACGCATGCTTTAAAACTGCAGCATGCATCTTTTATATACTTCCATAGTTAAAGAGGTTCAAATAGTCATTGATAGCAGCTATCAAAGCATCATCACCTAAAAGGTAAGACACTCTTGGAGTCCATCAGCACCATACTACAGCTGGAGAGGACAAGATACTCTCACAAGGGTAACAGGACTACAGAGCATCTGCCCCTGTAACTGAGTTCAACCTGGATTATTGTTGGTTAACCCTTAGTTCTACAACCATCATGGACATCATTCTACACTTTTCTGTGTTAGTCAAAATACACTAACTATGCATAATTTAGTCCAGATCCATTAGGCCACCTCAGCTGTTGTCATCACTGGTGTCAATAGCTTAATGACATAGGGAGAGGACAGGACTATGAAACCTTAAGCAGCAGTGATTTATAACTCCCATCACATTTGGCCAGTCAATGATGTATGTTTTCTGCAGTTGGAACTCTACAGATTGGACAGAAAACAGTGAGTTACACCCCAACCCCCAAATAATGACTCTAAAGGCCAACCACCCCAATAACCCCTCTATACTCCACCCACATCCCAATAGCACCCCTATAATCCAGCAATACCCCCAATAACCGCTATATACTCCACCCACATCCCAATAACCCCTTTATAATTCACCCACATCCCAATAACCCATTTTTAATCCACCCACATCCCAATAACACCTCTATACTCCACCCACATCCCAAAAACCCCTCTATAATCCAGCAATACCCCCAATAACACCTCTATAACCCACCCATACCCCAATAACCCCTTTATAAACCACCCACATCCCAATACCCCCTATAATCCCTACCAGCAGCATATCCTGGCAGTATGTAGACCCTCCTATAAAAGGGGTCGAGTGGTACCCAGGTTCCCCAATATCATGCCCCTCCCCCTCTCTCCCCATGACCGAGGTAAACAGATATATTACAGTCGGTCGGAGCCCCTCACCCAATCTCCCATAGTGACAGTGCCAGCATCCTGCCCAGCCAGCCCAGCTAGTGACATCCATCGCTCCATCCAGAGCCTGCACCCTGACATTAATACCTTCTCCTTATCGTCAGCCTCCTCCTCCTCCCTGATCAGCCTCTGCCTGAGCTCCGTCATCTCCAGCTTGCACAGCAATCACACAGAACACACGAAAACCAGATATTTTAGGGATCCCTCTGACGTGCTGCACGCTCCCTCAAACCTTCATCCACGGGGGCGCGCATCGAGAGACGGGAACCCGCCCGGCACGCTGCCATCCCATTGGCCGCCGCTAGAGAGAGCGCGGGAACGCGCACATGGATGGGATCCTCCCTCCATTCCCGGTGACGAGAGAGAGAGAGTGTGTGTGTGAGTGTGTGTGTGTGTGTGTGTCTAAGCCTTTACATTAGCCAAGTATGTTATCCATCATTATGCCCTTTTAATGTACAGCTAGCCACGAATTAATATGGTTAATGCGAAATTATATGTGTGGTTTTTCACACCTTTTCATTATCAGGACTACATTGTGAAAATCCTGACAATTATGGTAAAACGAAGAAATGCCAATACATATTAAAGGAGAAGTCAACACTCAAACAACACTTTGCCTCAAACAGCATTTTATAGTGTACTTGGCACAGTACAGTACACACGTCTTATGCTAGTTCTAAAGAGCACAACATGCAATCTAATGTGCTGCGGAATTGCTATTTCTCATTAAACCCCCAGAGAAAACATGCATTTATTTTATTCCCATATTTTTTGGGGGGTAAATGAAAACACAGCTTGCACAAGCTATAGATCTCCTGTTTGCACCATTTGTAAGCTTTCCCCTCTGTCTGGGCCGGATTAACATAGGGGCTGATGGAGCTGCAGCTCCAGGCCCAGGCCCATGGAATAGGCCCATTTAAAAAAAAAAAAAAAAAAAAAAATTTTTTTTTTTTTTTTTTTTTACACACTACTCTTAGGTTTACCACCTGACTGGTATTTTACTGGCACAGCCAATATTTGAGGCTGCCGGGCCATGCCGGTATTGCAGCAATACCGGCAATACAAATGCAGGTATTTTTCTCCGAATAAATGGAGATTACTCTGCAATACCAGCACCGGCCAGTAGGGGTCACTGTGTGTGGGTAGAGGCAGGGATAGGAAGTTACAGAATATCCCTGCCTCTCTCTACTACTTACTGATCTGTGGGGGAGCAGCAACACAGCACAGAGTTCAGACAGCAGCTCTACAGCTCAGGTAAGTGAGGGATAGGGGGAAAGGCAGCAGGGACACATGGGGACACTGAGACACTAGGGGACACTGGGACACATGGGGATGCTGAGACACATGGGGACGCTGTGAGACATAGGGACATTAGGAGACACTGAGACATTGGGACACGGAGACACTATGTCCCCATTTCTCCCAGTGTCCCACATCCAGTGTCGCTAGTGTCTGCATCCCCAAGTCTCCCAGTGTCTGTGTTCCTAGTGTCTCAGTGTGCCTAGTGTCACCATGTCTCCCAGTGTCCCTATATGTCCCAGTGTCCCCATGTGTCTGTTTTCCAGCCAGTGTCCCCAGTGTCCCCTAGTCTCCCAGTGTCCCCTAGTCTCCCTGTGTCTGTGTTCCCATGTCTCTGTGTCCCTAGTGTCTTAGTGTCCCCAAATGTTTCAGTGTCCCCATGTCTCCCAGTGTCTGTGTCCCCATGTCTGTGTCCCCATGTCTCTGTGTCCCCATGTCTCTGTGTCCCCGGGTCTCTGTGTCCCCGGGTCTCTGTGTCCCCGGGTCTCTCAGTGTCCCCATGTCTCTCAGTGTCCCCATGTCTCACTGTGTCCCCCAGTATCCTAGTGACATGGGGACACACTGAGACATTGGGACACATAGGGACACTGAGAGACTAGGGGACTGGGCGACATGGGGACACTGACACTGTAATGCATAGGGACACTGAGACACTGGGTGACTTGCGAGACTGAGACACTGGGAGCAATCCATCTATACAGCAGAATCAAACTGTGAGTAGTTTGTTGGTGATTTTACAGAATGTTCTCTGATGTCACTCCTTGTGATTATACAAATGATTAAGGCTGGTATTTTTTTTCCAAGAAAGGTGGCAACCCTAACTACTCTTCACATACTCTTGCTTAAAGAAGCACTATAGGGTCAGGAACACAATCATGTATTTCTGACCCGATTATGTTAAAACCACCTGGCCCCTTCTTGCCTCCCTAAGTATAGTAAAATATAACTAATATTCAGGTCTGCAGCTGCTGGCTCTGCCTCTGAACTGACTGTCTGCTGACATCATCAGAAGTGGTGGTCTGAGCAAATTACAATACTTCCCCATATGATTGGCTGAGACTGTCAACTAGGCAGATCAGGGGCAGAGCCAGCACAAGTCCAACATAGCCCTGGCCAATCAGCATCTCCTCATAAAGATAAATTGAATCAATGCATCTCTATGAGGAAAGTTCAGTGTCTGCATGCAGAGGGTGGAGACACTGAATGGCAGTGCTGCCCCAGGAAGCACCTCTAGCAGCCATCTAAGGAGTGGCCAGTGGAGTTATTTTCTCTGAAAAGACAATGTTTACTGCAAAAGGCCTGAATGGAATGATTCTACTTACCAGAACAAATACAATAAGCTGTAGTTGTTCTGGTGACTATAGTGTCCCTTTAAGTTTTGGAAGCTTAAGAGGGATGTATGTGAACAAAACTTATGTGGACTGGCTGACAATAAAATTAGTTTAGGTAATGCAGACGTTGGTCTCTCTAACACTGTGGCATGTCCCCTTTCTTCTACACTCACTACATACACATTTTCTCTGTCTCAGACTATATACCAGGAACTTCTGCCTGCTAGTAAGAAGGTAAGGAGACAAGTGGACCAGTGAGTGCTAGGGGACAGTCCTTAGAAAGCATGGAGTGAGCGCATCATTAGACGCATTTATGTCAAGCTCAGGGTGCTGCCTGCATAATATGCCCTTAATTGGACACCCTGCAGGATTGGTGGGCAGCCTGACATGCATTCATGCCAGGCTGTCCTTCAAATTCTTTGGACAGACATGCCCCCTTTTTGGGCATGTTCTCCCCTTTTGGCAGGTCTGGTCACGTGATTCGCAGCAGTGGCCCAACTTTTTATCCTGCCCATTGACTTCCTGCTTCACTGCTGTTAGGGGTATGGATTTACTTGAAAGATGAAAGCATAAATTAGAGAGATTAGCATAGAGTATGTTTTCTTATAGCTGCATCCTATGAGTTTCCCTACAGCACCATCTCCATCAGATACATGACGCTTGGGAGGTAGGACTGTTTTAGTGTTTTTGGTCAATAAGATTCCGTAATTAGGCCCATCATAATTGTCAGCACCAGGCCCAGTGTGCTCTTAATCCGGCCCTGCCCTCTGTCCCAGTAAAAATGAACTCATTGAGAGTTGGGTTTGGGTGTCTGCACTGTTTTTTTGTTGCAGGTCATACCCCTGCAGTGCCACTGCTCCGTTCTTCATTTAGGAATTAACTCACTTTGTTTAGTTTTTTTATAAATATATGTTTATTAGTTTTATTTTTTTGGGGGGGGGGCGGGGGTTAGGGGGGGTCAGCAATAATAGAGTATATGTTAGTGACTCGCAAGTCGTTTCATATATTAAAGGGACACTATAGTCACCTGAACAACTTTAGCTTAATGAAACAGTTTTGGTGTATAGAACATGCCCCTGCAGCCTCACTGCTCAATCCTCTGCCATTTAGGCGTTAAATCACTTTGTTTATGAACCCTAGTCACACCTCCCTGCATGTGACTTGCACAGCCTTCCATAAACACTTCCTGTAAAGAGAGCCCTATTTAGGCTTTCTTTATTGCAAGTTCTGTTTAATTAAGATTTTCTTATCCCCTGCTATGTTAATTGCTTGCTAGACCCTGCAAGAGCCTCCTGTATGTGATTAAAGTTCAATTTAGAGATTGAGATACAATTATTTAAGGTAAATCACATCTGTTTGAAAGTGAAACCAGTTTTTTTTTTCATGCAGGCTCTGTCAATCATAGCCGGGGGAGGTGTGGCTAAGCCTGCATAAACAGAAACAAAGTGATTTAACTCCTAAATGACAGTGAATTGAGCAGGGACATTGCAGGGGAATGATCTATACACTAAAACTGCTTTATTTAGCTAAAGTAATTTAGGTGACTATAGTGTTGCATATTGCTTAATGCAGAGACTCACAGGTCTCATAGTTACAAAAAGGCTTTTGTAATCTGTCGGACACGCAGGTCCCGTTTCATACACATAATTATAACATAGTCAAGCAACATTGAAGAGTACGTTTTCACGTACGTTCCCCGTTTAGCTTTGATGTTATAGCCCGGTATAATGTGGGTAATAGCTGTCGTCTTCCCATCGAAAAGCCCATCTTGTTGGGAAGGCCAATGTTAACTCACTTTTTTAATGCAGCCCTATCCACACCTCCCCTGCCTGTGACTCTCAAGGCCTTCATATAAAAAAAAAAAATTACATTTTTACAGCACAGTGTATTTACTTTACAAGTTTATATCTCCTCCTGGGTTAATTGAACTTAATTCACACACGGGAAGATGTTGCAGACTCTAGCAGGCAAACATAGCCTAAATATAGAACAACCAGAAATATTTGGGATACGGCTGAGAAATCTAAAATTAAAAGACATAAATATACATAGTGTAAATCTGTATCAAATAGTAGGTAAGTTTTCATGAAATGCACTCACAAGATTAGACGAAAGATAGCGCTATAGGGTGCCTCCCCCGGTAGTAATGGGGGGCTATTATCTTCCTCCAGTTGCTCCAGAAGAATAGATGAAAAACAGGACTTCCAGGATGGTGGAAAAAGGTAAAACGGCTTTATTAAAGGACCACTCTAGTGCCAGGAAAACATACTCGTTTTCCTGGCACTAGAGTGCCCTGAGGGTGCCCCCACCCTCAGGGTCCCCCTCCCGCCCGGCTCTGGAAAGGGGCAAGGGGAAAGGGGTTAAATCTTACCTTTTTCCAGCGCTGGGCGGAGAGATCTCCTCCTGCTCTCCTCCTCCGATCCTCCTCTTCTCCTCCCCGTCGGCTGAATGCGCACGCGCGGCAAGAGCTGCGCGCGCATTCAGCCGGTCACATAGGAAAGCATTCATAATGCTTTCCTATGGACGCTTGCGTGCTCTCACTGTGATTTTCACAGTGAGAATCACGCAAGCGCCTCTAGCGGCTGTCAATGAGACAGCCACTAGAGGACATAGGGGGAAGGCTTAACCCATTCATAAACATAGCAGTTTCTCTGAAACTGCTATGTTTATGAAAAAATGGGTTAACCCTAGAAGGACCTGGCACCCAGACCACCTCATTAAGCTGAAGTGGTCTGGGTGCCTAGAGTGGTCCTTTAAGGATGAGACATCACCCAGCTGTAAAAATAAAATATAAACTTAAAATGAGGTCCTACGCGTTTCGTTCACAGTCTGGAACTTCCTCAGGGACCAAAAATTAAAACCAAATGTTATACAACAATAACAAAGCATAAAATACAGCCGAATCCCACCCTCCCACTAGTCCTGTTTTATAGGGCTAACCCCTGAGTTGATTGGTGGTAATCTGTGCGTCCTCCTCTGTTTCATCCTTCATTGGTGAAGTGGTTGATCACATCCAGCTGACTTTTTCTTATTTTGATTGCAGTCAAAAATTCCCACGATCTGTGTCAGACGAAAACCGGAACCGGAAGTGAACACTCACTTCCGCGTTCCATTCAATCGTGCGTTCCAACAGGGGAGGTCAAGATGTTGAGATGTTTGTTAGTATGGTCCTCTGGTGGTCGCCAGGGGAATAGTCCCAAATAGTAGATATTGGGAACAATCATATATCTATCAAGACAAAACATAATAGTATCGGCAGCAACATGGAGGAATATGATTATAAAGCATGAAATTATCATATTAGAATCCCCAATAAGTATTTGGTATAAATCTAATTTAAAAAAAATAATAATTATAATCTTAAATTAATTGTGAATAATGTGAAATATTAAAATACTGTAACTAAAATGGAACAATAATATGTATAAATTTGGAAGAAACGGCACACACATCTACCCCTTAAAGGGATGAATGATTTTTTTAAACAGAAAGAAAAATTATTAGTGACCGAAACAAAAAAATGGTGGGAAGTGGCATTTATGGATAACTATCTTAAGGAAGGTTTAATTCCCAGAGGTTTGAGGATTGACAAAACTCCAGCCTTTGGATTAGAAGACCCTTTATTCTTAGAAGAATGGGATGAAATTCTTACCAATTGTTCTTTTCAATTAATACAACTTATTATTAAATATTCAAAAGATATACAAAATAAAGTAGAAGGAGAATTAAACACCCTAGAGGCAAATTCTACCTTAGACTCAGAAAGTAAAGAATTTAAAGAAAGAGTAATAACTTTACAGACTAATATCAAGAATCTTGATGAGAAAATAGCAGAGACCAAAAATAAAAAATATAAGAGGGACAAAGAAGATAAAATGTCCAATACTTTTTCAACACAAAATAAATTACATCGGAAAAAAATGCGACCCCATACATATAGGAAAACTTCCTCTAGAGCACCCTTTCATAAGAGGACTACCTCAGTGTCGAAAGATGGCCAAGGGGATACATATCGCCCACACACTTTTCAACATCACAATTTGTATCACTCCAATACTACTCTCCATCAAGAGAAATCTTGTTTACCACAGAGGAGATCATCTCCTTATCCTAATAGAGACACTCATTCCTATGCTCAGGTTGTTAGAAATATATCGGATCAAGGAAGAGTTAATACTCAGTTTAATGACAGAGAAAGGGCCAACACTCAGTTTAATGATAAAGAATCAAATTTTCAGGGGCGTTTGAAAGGCCCATGAGAAAAAAACATCACCAACTACTTCCGCCCCAGGGCAGAAACATGGGAACATCCCAATCGATTCTCCCTGTTACAATAAGGACGGAAGATTAAATACTTCTCCCCCTATGGTATATCCCTTGAGGGAAAAAGAAGTAGTAAAGGGTATATTCAATTTAACCGAAACACCATTATCAGATGACGAAATTAATTTACTTTCCAAGGGGATGAAATTTGCCCCCAATAAAACGGCAAATTACTTTAAATTATATATAGACCTTAAAAAATACATTCGGTTTATGACTATCCAAAGGCACTTTCTCTTGCATCCCTCACCACTTGATACTAATGGCCCTAGTGAGAATATACGATCCAACTTAAATTTAAACCTAAATCTATTTTTTTCCCCGTACAAAGCAGGGGTCCTTATTTAGAAATATTTGAACGGATGGTAGATCAAGAATTCCAATCCCTGACAAGGGAAAACAAATTTAAAAGTTGTACCTATAATCTTACTAAAAAGGAATCTAACATTCTAAAAAATCTTACGAAAAGAGACGATTTGGTTATTAGGGAAGCTGACAAAGGGGGGGGGGCATCGTTTTGATGACATATTATTTGGAGGAATCTTCTAATATCTTGAATGACACAAATACATATGTACTTCTGAAATCTGACCCTACATATCAATTCAATTAGGGATTATTCTAGCTTCGGTGAGGGAATAATCTAAATTTTATTAAAGACAGGAGGCGAATATTTGCTTTACCTTATTTACTGAAACCTCCAGCAGCGAAAGAAACAGTTAACAGAACTTTTCAAAACAACCAATCAGAACAAAGCAACAGTAGTATAAAACCCCTTAGCAGGCTCTTCCACTTCCTCTTTCTTTGATGAGGTTGAGCAGGAGAGCAAGGAAACCAACGAATCCACCTTTTAGCAGACACATCCAGAGAAATAATCGTCAAGCCCAGAGAGAGAATAGATTACACTGCAAGCAAAAGGAAAACATCGTGAAAGTAAACTGTCATGGCAAGATGTCATATCCATACAATATCACTTGCACATCATAATACCTGATGAATAAACAAAGTCTACAGATCTTATGAAGACCTAGTATGTACCTAAACTAAAAGGCATTGACGAAACATAATTACAACACAAACATGATGAATAAAAATGCATGCAGACAATCATCACCGAATAATAGAAATAACCTTTATTATGTAAAACAATGCATTCACAAAACATAACAATATCCCCAATTAATTATAAGACCCAAATCCAGGGAGGGAATGTAACAAAGAGGGGGAAATATTCGCCTCCTGTCTTTAATAAAATTTAGATTATTCCCTCACCGAGGCTAGAATAATCCCTCATTTTATGTCAGGACAGGAGGCTTCATATTTGCAATTTTAACACCCAAATAGTAGAACCAGAAGCAATATGACATAGAGGACTGAAATAAAAGGAGAGTGGAAAAACCCATTCCCTAAACCAAGCAGCGGTGTAGAGAAAATGCAGAAGGGACCCAACGGCTTCCAAAGTTGCTGAGGTGACAGCACTCCGAACCAAAAGTGTCCCAGAGGAACTCTCAAGGTCAGCCAATGAGAGGATCCACCAAATCCAACGGGCGAGCGAAGATGCAGAAACAGTTCAAAACGGCCGTACGCAGAAATCAACAGCTGTCCATGAGTAGACGGATGAAAGAACCAGAACCTGGATCTACATGGTCGTGTACAACCTGTCAACAGAACCAGCCTATCCGGAGAATAGGGGTACAACACAGAGGACGGATAGAAATTAAATATGTATGGAGCAGAAACCGATGTACTGAACGGCAAGAAGGAAGAAGACACTACGTCGATACCATGACGTCAGAACGCCATGAAATACAAGATGTACTGGGGAAACCCGTAAGCGGAAAAACTGGCGCAAGGCAAGTCCTTGTCATCAGGTCATTCCTCAAGGATATAGAGAACACACGATACCACTAGACTTGAGGAATAGTGAGAGATAGGGTTCCCGTAAGGTATACTCCTCTTGGTAGACTGCAGACCAAGAGATCCTTACCAATGCCAGAATCTTGAGAAACGCACACGAGTCGTCCTCTAGCTGACATAGGACGTGAATGGCCCCATACGATCCTACCCTGAGAGGGCAACTCAGCCAGACAATGGGGACAGCCATAGGGACCCAAACATCTCTCCAGACACCAGTCATGGCAGGCTACCCCGGTGGATGCCACACAGGACATGAAGAGACAGGGAGTCGTAGATTGCTTTCCCATGGCAAACTCCAGCAAAAGGGGAAAGCACGGTGGACTCCTCCGAAGTGGTGTGGCCAGGCGAAATGACACTCCCAGGAATTCGGTCTGAAGCAAAGCCCGAAGTATACTGGAGGTAAACAGGATGCGTACGCCCCGAAGGAGACCAAGCTTGGAAAACGCGTCCCTCGCCTAGCTGAGGGTCCGGCAGCCAGCTGGAGAACCGCTCCGTATGGCAGTTCGCACCAAATTTAATCATGCCAGTACTCGAGACCCTGGAGGGTGAGGCAACCAATCATTGGGGTCTCTCCATGGCCGGGTGAAGCCGTCCGCCACATGAGTGTCTCGTCCCGCAGACATTGTCACAAATGACAAATACTTGTCCAGACGCTATAGATAGCGATCCTACGTGAGATCCGACTGCAGTCCAAAGTGGGCAATCAGTGATAAGTCCAGGCCGGAAGGTAGCGAGCAGTCTACTTCCCCTGGGAAAGCTGTAAATGTTGAACAAACCTGCAGGTAGTTCCATGCAGTTGGCGTGAAGAGGTCCCTCCTTTGGACTCCAGAGTCCAGGCCAAAGTTGGTTGGGGTCCGAAACTCCTAGGTAGGCCAGGTCCCCCTATGTCGGAGTCATCAATTAAGTTTTAGATGACCTTCGTCCGGAGGTCACATGATTCGGTCATACCAGGCCGAAGACCCGAGAAAGCGTCATGTTGGAGCGGCTGATAGTACCGGATCCTGGAGGTATGGCCTCGATGGCGAATAACAACTGGTCAATCGACCGGGTTGGGCCCCTAAGTGTGACTCGCAGGTTGCGGAGCATATGCCTGGCATTTTCCTTGAAGGCCGACATCTTGGTCCTCGGGAGGCGGAGCACCGCCTGGACCGAATATTCTATGAAAGACCAGAAACTGGGTTGACTGGGAGTGAGTCAGATTCAATATGTTGATGGCAAAATCCATGTGGGTTTCTCTCATGTCCAGTCGAGGGAGAGAACCAATCATCCACGCCGAGCAGCTCTCTGAGGGGATGAGTGCCCTCCGTCTCAAAGTGTCCACAGGCGACAAATGCATTGGGAGCATGTAGCATGGGGATGGGGCGGGAGTCCACTCCGCCGCATCCTTCGCCCAGCATGGCAACTTCGGAATGGACGCCTCTTTTGGTCATGCGTAATGCTCACGGAACGGTCCAAGGTTCCGCAACCTTGATCCTGAGTCCGGGCACGGTCCAAGAGACCTCTGGGGCTAGTTAAGGGGAACCCTATGAGACGTGTCAGCTCAATTTGTACGTGAGGGCAACTCCGGAGAGCAGACTCAGCCCTTGGATGCCAAATCCATCAGTTTGATGTCCAGCTCGGACAAGGGCCGTTTGCGGTTCTCAGGGGTAGAAACCAACTAGGCGATACCTATAAGTCATATAGGTCCATTCCCAAAGGGAATTTAGTATTTTCCGCTTTCCAAGCTGTAACGCGTCATTTGTCCCGAGGAAACATCTGTGTCCGCGTGTCGTCGACATCCAGTGGTTAGTCCCGGATAGAGTGCAAACCCTGTATCAGGTGTTTGCGGGGTCCTTTCCGGACTCCGTCATGAAGACCGATCCTCTAGATGAATCCATCCGTTAGCCAACGCATACCAGGGGTGCTTGGTGTAACGTCTAGGATGTCCCCTGTAGGGTACCGATGGTTTCTGGCAGTGAGGTCAGCGGGGTGGCATGAGGACAGGCCAAGTGACCTTCTGGGCACGGGAGATTTGTCCTTTAGTCGTGATTGCATAACTGCGATAGAGGTAACACTGTTGGAGTGATACCTGGTGCGGCCAGCTGGGGGTCACCCAGCGTGCAAGAGGGGGTCACCCAACAAGCACAAGCATACTATGCAGTATAGGCCAGCAGGGGAGGGGGTCACCCTCAGTCTGAACATAATCGGACACTGTAGGTACAGTAGTTCTGTAGTGGTTAGCTTTCAGACATGATTGCATAACTGCTATAGAGGTAACACTGTCTGAGTGATACCTGGTGCGGCCAGCTGGGGGTCACCCAGTGTGCAAGAGGGGGTCACCCAACAAGCACAAGCATACTATGCAGTATAGGCCAGCAGGGGAGGGGGTCACCCTCAGTCTGAACATAATCGGATGCTGTAGGTACAGTAGTGCCGTAGTGGTTAGCCGTAAAATAAAAGTAGCCAGACATTGCCGGTCTAGCAGTGCAGACGGCAGGAGGGGGTCACCCTCATATAACCATAACCGGGCATTGCAGATCCAGCAGAGCTGTAGGTAAGAGGGGGTCACCCTCAGTGTGGTATCATAGAGGTCTGTACATCCAGTAGTGCAGTCAACGAGAGGGGGTCACTCTCATTATGGTTATAACAGGACCCCGTAGGTCCAGCAGAATAGTCCACAGGAGGGGGTCACCCTCAGTATCTGCGTACAGCAGGGCACCGTAAGAACAGTAGCTCAATCAGTGAGAGGGGTACCATCTTTTACGGGTATACCCGGACGCTGCAGATCCAGCAGTGCAGACTGTAGGAGGGGTTCCCTCTCGGTATAATAAAAGCAGGACATTGCCAGAGCATTAGTGTAGGGAGCAGGAGGGGGTCACCCTCACCATTAATCCTACAGGACACCGTAGAGCCAGCAGGGTACTCATTGGTAGCCATGTTGCCAGAGGGAGGGGGTCACCCAGCCCGCAATGGTGTCACACGACCATTATTATGGTCCAGTAGCGGGTAGACCCCCAGAAATATGGACGGGGGGGGGCACCCCTAGTATTAACAGGGCTGTATGTGGGGCCGGTTAGCCCCCCTGAGGGGTAGAAAGGTCCATACAGCTAGAAGCTGATTCACATCTACAGACTAATCAGGTATAATATTAGGATACACTTTGAAGTGTATGTATAGTGGAAAATTTTAAGCCCCTTGCAGGAAGGGCAGCAAAACCTTGGCAGGGGAGCTAGGTGCTGAAAACAGACCATATTATTTTTGTTGAGAGAAAGGCTTGATTAGCATATATAACATGTGGCATAGTCTTGTTAAAAAAAGATATTTAAACAAAGATATTTATTTGAGCAGTAACATACCCCTGTAAATCTAAGATTCTCCTTAGTAGTAAAAAAGTGTGGCAAGTCTACTGCTAGGATAGAGAACCTAGTCCCATTGCATCAGACATCAAAGTAAGCTGCAGTGTGAGCTGTGAGAGTGCCTGGGACAGATCCTGCTATCCAGGATCTGCCACATATGCAGCGTGTGAGACAGGCACAGTAAGTTGGGGGATAGCCGAAATATTGGGCTATCTCCCCTTATATAGGGAGAGGGAAGGCTGGCCAGCAGGCAGCAGGGCAGCTCGGTGGGTGAGACCGGGCTGTTTGCGACGCACGGAGCCCATGCGGCTCCGAAAAAATGGCCGCCGCGGCTCCAACAAAATGCCCGTCGCGGCCACAAAAAGGACTAGCGCGGCCTACCGCGTGGTGCTCGCGCGGCACTGCCACGGCTGAAAAAGTTGCTCAGCACGCGGCCAGGGGCCACGGGGAGCAGGTGGGGAATAAGGGAGAAAGGGTATGGGCGACAGAGCCCAGCAGGGGGACCCAGGGAGGGGAAACAGAGTACAGGCAGAGTCAAAGCATCAAAGCAGGGACATCCAGTCCCCATGCAGCAGTATCCAGAATCCATCATATAAGTAGCCTAAATACAGCATGTTAACAAGTGGTACAGCAGCTACATAGCATGAAGTGGTATAGGAAATAACACAGAATAAACTGCCCAGTTAAACCCAGCAAAAGACTGCCTAGATAAACACAGCAGACAAACTGTTAAAATAAATTCAGCAAAAACCTGCCTAAATAAATCCAGCAATTAAGCTGCCTAAACAAACCTATTAAATAGACTGAGTAAACAGACTGTTCAAATAAGCAAGCAGCATGTAGGAGAAAAAAACAACCCAGAGCAGAGACAACTCTGAGTTGGTGAGTGCTCACCTGGAGGCAGCAGCAAAGAAAGAGGAAGTGGAAGAGCCTGCTAAGGGGTTTTATACTACTGTTGCTTTGTTCTGATTGGTTGTTTTGAAAAGTTCTGTTAACTGTTTCTTTGCTGCTGGAGGTTTCAGTAAAGAATGTAAAGCAAATATGAAGCCTCCTGTCCTGCCATAAAATTTAGAAATGAAAAACATTCTAGAGCAAGCTAAGAATGATGAAATTATTTCTCAAAAATTTTTTGAATATTTATTTCAAAAAAATCCCACCATTCCCATCTTTTACTTTCTCCCTAAGACCCATAAACGTCTTCCTAATCCACCGGACCTCCCAATTATAAGCGGGATAAACTCGATCACTGCCAATTTATCTGCTTTTGCAGATTTTTACTTGCAGAAATATGCTCAAAATTCACCATCATATGTCAAGGATACAAAATCGTTCCTACAAGAAATATCGCGTGGAATCCGGAATATAGTTGGGAAACCCTGCATGTCACTTCCTTATACACAGTTATTAGCCACCCACTAGGGCTATAGGCCATTGATCACTTCATGGCCCAAGACCTCAATCTTTCACAGGGCCTAAAAAACTTTAATTTTATTTGCTGTTAAATTTATTTTAGAGCACAATTATTTCTTTTTTAATGGAAAGTTTTATTTACAGATCACGGGGACCCCCATGGGCACCAGGTTTGCCCCCCAGTTATGCCAACACCTATGTTTGGAGATGGGAAGACTTATTTGTGTGGTCAAGGCATGACTGGAGGGAAAACCGGGTGCTCTGGCGGAGTTATATTGATGATGTTATTATTATTTGGAAAGGGCCTTCTACCTTATTTTTTGAATTTGTGAATTTTTTAAACTCCAACCAATATAATTTAGTTTTCACTCCTGTTTGGAGTAAAGACACAATTAATTTTCTGGACCTCACATTGTTTAGTGAAGCTGGCCAAATTCGTACTAAGTGCTATTTCAAGCCAACTGATGGCAACGGTTTTGTACATCAGGACAGTTGTCATCATAAGCCGTGACTTAAGGGAATAGCTAAAAGCCAATTCACACGTCTTAGACGCAACTGTTCACATGACCGTGATTTTCACATTCAATCACATCACATTAAAAATAAACTACTGGAGAAGGGATACAAGAGAAATGCCTTGGAAAAAGAAATTCGCCATTTAACACAAACAAATAGAAATACATTATTAACGGATAAACCCATTTCCGATACCGTGGATAACCGATTTAGGTCTGCCTTTCTGACCCAATACAATGTTGACCATAGAAAGATTAAAAAAGGATTACAGAACCATTGGTCAATATTGTTACAAGACCCAGTGTTGGGAACACACTTACCTAAATACCCTCAAGTGATTTTTTAGAAAAATCAAAACTTAAAAAATATGTTAGCTCCTAGTTATGCTATTAAAACCTCTTCCACCAATACGAATATAGGATTTTGTAGGGGATGTAATGTGTGTAAAGCTTGTAAGACTACAACTATGGAGAGATCAAATACCTTCTCTAGTTCCATTACTGGGAAGGTGTACCACATTAAATCAGATATAGGTTGCCACACGGACTTTGTGGTTTATTTACTGCAATGTCCGTGTGGCAAACAGTACGTGGGTCGCACTACAAGAATTTTAAAAGTTCGTATACTTGAGCATCTGAACAATATCAGAAAGGGGTTAACCACCCATTCAGTCTCCGCTCATTGCAGTACATGCCCCTTCTTTTCATGGAAAGAGTTCAGATGCATAGGTATTGAAAGAGTTGTCTCCCATTGGCGTGGTGGTGATAGGATTAAAAATCTATCCCAAAGAGAAACCTTTGGGATTCACCAACTAAAAACATTAGAACCAATGGGATTAAATGTAGACATTGATTTGGTCTGTTTTTAATAAATCATATTGGGTTTCTGGTCTGTCTATATACTTCTACGTTGTATTGTATTAATATTTGGTCTTTTCTTTCTCTTTTTCGTGTTTCCCTCTACACCTTTTGGGAATTACATAGAGATACAGTGTTGTATTGACTAAGTTTTCATATTATAATCCCTTATATACTTTTCCAATAAAAAGAAGATTAACAACTATTTTATTATCCAACCAAGGGTATCTGATTTGGATAAATAAATGCTTATATACTAAGAGATTATCCACGGTAGATGTGTGTGCCGTTTCTTCCAAATTTATACATATTATTGTTCCATTTTAGTTACAGTATTAGTATTTTAATATTTCACATTATTCACAATTAATTTAAGATTATAATTAAAAATAAAATTTCAATTAGATTTATACCAAATACTTATTGGGGATTCTAATATGATAATTTCATGCTTTATAATCATATTCTTCCATGTTGCTGCCGATACTTTTATGTTTTCTCTTGATAGATATATGATTGTTCCCAATATCTACTATTTGGGACTATTCCCCTGGCGACCACCAGAGGGCCATACTAACAAACATCTCAACATCTTGACCTCCCCTGTTGGAACGCACGATTGAATGGAACGCGGAAGTGAGTGTTCACTTCCGGTTCCGGTTTTCGGCTGACACAGATCGTGGGAATTTTTGACTGCAATCAAAATAAGATGTGATCAAAAAAGCTGGATGTGATCAACCACTTCACCAATGAAGGATGAAACAGAGGAGGACGCCCAGATTACCACCAATCAACTCAGAGGTTAGCCCTATAAAACAGGACTAGTGGGATTCGGCTGTATTTTATGCTTTGTTATTGTTGTATAACATTTGGTTTTAATTTTTGGTCCCTGAGGAAGTTCCAGACTGTGAACGAAACGCGTAGGACCTCATTTTAAGTTAATATTTTATTTTTACTGCTGGGTGATGTCTCGTCCTTAATAAAGCCTTTTTACTTTTTTCCACCATCCTGGAAGTCCTGTTTTTCATCTATTCTTCTGGAGCAACTGGAGGAAGATAATAGCCCCCCATTACTACCGGGGGAGGCACCCTAGAGCGCTATCTTTCGTCTAATCTTGTGAGTGCATTTCATGAAAACTTACCTACCATTTGATACAGATTTACATTATGTATATTTATGTCTTTTAATTTTAGATTTCTCAGCCGTATCCCAAATATTTCTGGTTGTTCTATATTTTGCTGTGTAAAGGTCATTCATTCTGGTTAATGACCTGGGAGGCTGCTTTATTTGAATACTAAGATAAGTATATCTCTCACTTGTTTACACTACTCACTAAGTTGTGATATCTGAATATATATATACCGTACTTTTCCTTTGTTCTTATCTGTTGTACCCAAACATAGCCTAACATAGATAATAAAATTCCAAATTAAACACACTGAGCAACAAGAGAAGCAAAATATATGGGTAAACTGTCCAAGTCTAAACGAGGGGATGTGCAGCTAGAGCTGCAAAAGCAAAGTGGCAGAGAACTGGGTATTTAGACTGCAATGGCATGATCTATACAACAAGCCCACTTAATTAAGCTAAAGTTGTTTTTGTGCTATACGCTTAAATATTTTTCACCAAAGGCCAGATATAACTGTTTCTTTATATTCTTGGAAACAAACAGCTATGTAATAGCACAGTAGATATGCCCCTCGTACATACAATTTTAAGGGTTTTACAATACCTGTATTATGGTTAATACTTAGAGTTATAAAACCTAGCTGAGTATACAAATAAATTAGCAATTACAAGTAGAAATTTCAAAATGCAAGTAAAACTGTAATATTCAGCCCAGAATTTTTTTTTCCAAATCTCCAATCATGCAATATTGTATCCAATGTTCAGCAGGAGCAGATATATATCTAGGTACCTTAAAAAGTTTTTAAAAAGCTTTATAGTGTAAATTCCAATTAGTAATAAAGTGATATCAATATGGCAGTAATTTATTGAGGTGTTTTTGTGTTTTTTGCACATTTGTATCTTGACACTGCTACATTTATTCAGAAAGACTAAAAACTCTTACATGGTTTACATGTGAATCATTCTTCCATGATTCACAAATCAGGCATATATAGTGAAATATTCAATGTCGGTTATTACCACTCTCCTCAGTACCTCGGTGTCACTGCACAATTGCATTCAGGCTTTGTGTGCGACTGAATTCGGGTCTGAATTCAGCGCACAAATATGATGTAAAAGGTCAACCTAGAAAGGCCAAATAGTTCCCACGATCATATGCAATTCCAAATTAATGTGGACCAATGGGAATTAAGACCTGCCTATATATACTCACCTCTCTCACTCCGTGTTGCTCTGTTGTTGTTCTTTTTAGCCCAATAAGGCATTACTTTAGTGTTTATTTCTGGTTATTATCCTGTATGTGATGTATTTGGTTTTTCTGTCCTTTGTACTCCTTTGACCTCAGCCTGTGTTTCGATAATCCTGATCTCTGTATCCCTTTGACCTCGGCTATTCTCTATGACTCTGTTCACCGTTAGTCAGGCCACTCTAATGACGTAAAGTTCATTTGTTATGATTTGGTGTGTGAGTTTTGCTTCCTACCGATCCTGACACTTAGTACCCAGTGTTGTTAATCCTTGGAGCCGGAGTGGGAGCAGGCAATACCGCAAAATGCCAATATGAACCACCGCTAAATAGGTTTCAATGCCTGGTAATAGACAGTCAGCAGGCACTTCATCAGTGGGTTTTGCCTATAGATTCCGGACTGTTATAAGATAGGTGCAGTGTGGACACTGTATATTTATAAAACTGATAATTAAAGAAATATCCTCCTGTA
The DNA here is from genome assembly GCF_036172605.1 of Pelobates fuscus. NCBI lineage: Eukaryota > Metazoa > Chordata > Amphibia > Anura > Pelobatidae > Pelobates > Pelobates fuscus. Next base: position 282,582,381 of record NC_086319.1, on the reverse strand, counting down.
TTTAAAGTTCACATACTAATGTGCATAAGATTCATTTTTAAATATACCAATTGTCACAGGCAAACATAAAAAGCAATTATGATACAACATTACTACAAAAAGTAAATGTAAAAATTATGCATTGTGATTTCTACATTATTAATTCACCAGTATGGTTTGAACAATAAAAGCATTATGTAATGGAAACATTAGTTTATTTATATCCTAGCATCACATAATGGATTTATGATAGACTTGGAAAAATCTGAAGTGTATATATAAAGTGCCTGTGTATGATTCATAATTGCAGCATTTTAAATACAAGATAATGATTTCATTTAAATTAATCGTATATAAAGTATGTGCAAAACATATAAAAAGATGTACGTCTCCAAATTGCAGAATCAGTATGTAGCGGAATACTTATTTTTTTTTCCCTGTTATTTCGGGTGGTTCCTCTTTGGTCATTCAGGAGACTTCATACGAATGGTATCCCTTCATCTCCCGAACGAGGACCACCCCTGTACCCCAGAATGCTGATACCAGCCCTTATGAAAACTGCAAGGGAAACAATTAATGAGTGCTCACCCTGGGTGTCCGCCATTTCGTATAACCGAACACGTGGCAGAATGGCGGCCATCTTGTCTCCCGAACTAGGGCAGCGGTACATGGTCGTCGAGTGCCTGGAATTATTTTCGGGTGGGCACTCGCGTGAACACCGGTAAACTTTCGACCACTGCCTGTTCCTGTTCCCGACCACCTACATGAACGGCATTATGGAGATTTGTATTACCGAACAGGGGGAGCATTCGTATCTTAAAAGCTAGAGATTCCCTTGTATGGTTTTCGCACAGGAACCTCACAAACGGACACGGGCCAGGACTCCTATTTCTCTGGAACTATTTTGGGCTAGCACCTCGTGTCTGGCTAGCCAAAACTTCATCACTATGGCATTCCCGTTCTGCCAAACTGATTTAAATTATTCTTGAATATGTTGGTCACTCAGATTGGTGCTATCGGAGAATGTGCTTTTTGTGGGGTTCCTATGTATGGTTGGGGTACTTTTGGGGTGCCGGATATTTTGTGGATTTTCTGTGCCTGGGAGATAATTAAATTAGAGGAGTTTACTCAGGCAATTATCTCTCAGGTACAGAGGATCTTGGGATTGAATCTCCTGTATTTTCTGCTTGTGAAACCTCTTGCATAAGACTGGGCATACAAGCCGTGTATGTGTCAATAAAATTCAGTTATATACCCCCAGAGCTGAGTGTCGTCCAGTTGCTGGGGATGAGGTGGGAGATTCTTAGATAGGGCTCGGCTACATTGGTTGGCAGCGTTGACATCCAAAACTCACAAAGGAACAAGTGCCAGTAGATTTAACAGTACCAGATGGATCGTGGATGGAGATTGACTACTCAGTCCTGAAACGTTCCACGATAAAGGATTTCCTAGAGGCAAAAAGGATACCAGCAAGCAATAAGAAAAAGGCTACCCTCATTGCGAAATTTTGGGAGAGTACCGAACGGATGGCGGTTCAAGGCACGAACGGAGTTTCAAAGGGAACTGCAATTTTGGCTATCCTTTTACGGCGAAAATCCATCCCCAGACACCATGTCAGAGGTACAGGAATTCGTGCTGAAGCAAAAGGATCAACAAACTCCTGAACGAACCCAGGCAGAGACATTAGCACTGGAGGGTAAGACCAAAATACCATAAGGGGCATTTAAAAACTATGTGGAGGCAGGGGGCGGGGCCGGACCGCCGACCTGTATGGTCGCAAACAAGAGCGGCTCCTGCAACAAACCCATGATTAAACTGCTCAAACTTAGTTTTCCACCCAAAAACAGACCAACTGCGATGGTGCCCAGAGCAAGGGGACTGCTGGATCCAGGGAGAGGCTGGCCCACCGGGCTTCAGACCCCTGGAGGAGAGACTTTCATTGCCCCAACTGAGGCCTTCTCCGGCGGTGAGGGGGCGGACGGCCGCTGCCCCACTATCCTGCATCACAGACCCCAACCAGAGGCGCAAAACCAGGCGGACTTGGCCCTGTTCCCCCCCCTATTGACCGGGGGGGTGATCCCGGTCCTCACCCTGTGGCCCGGACCAAGAGATCACAATCGAGGCTAAAGGGTCCAAGCACTGCACTCAAGATGGCGGACGCCATGTGCGCAGGGGACAAGGGGAAGACCTGCTCCCTCTCCGCGCTCACAGAAACCAAAGCGGCTCCGGTCTTCCGACCCTGCAATACAGTGAGGCGGAATAACACTCACCTGCTCCAGCGGCCAACCAAGCCAAAGTCGAGCTGCACAGGCGACCCAAGCAAACAGACAACAGCGGCAACACTGTGGGGGAAGAGCGCCGTGCTACGACCATTCCCACCTCAGATAACCGTGCCAGCCGCCAACCGAGACCCTCCTGCGGGAAGAACGACCTCATACTCACCCCACACCCAGCCTATACCAAGACGACCCAGGAGGCTGCAAATTCATGCGGACAACACCAAGATCCCTTACAGGGCTGACACAAGCGTCCAGAGGCACATCAGTGGCAAGCTCAAAAAACCACGGCTGCAGCCCAAGGGAACCCAGCGAGATACACAGTGCAAAACACGAAAGGACTATACTCTGATGCCTGCTCTGATGGACACTTGCTCCCAGCTACACAGAAACGGCAGAGCAGGTATCGGATAGCTATGGGACTCCCCCTGTTTGTGAGGCCTCAGGACCACCATGCTGACGGCCCATCCCTACTAGTACGGCGCAGGCAACCCCAATATACCAGGGTGACAACTTCTTTAAAACAATATTATTAGCCCTAGCATGCATGTTATTCTATGGTCTAACTGCACTAGCCTGTTTGCATATCTAGCATTGTATACCTTCAATACTTGTGTAGACAATAGACTAATTTCTGTAGCGATCAAGCCAGCTCACAGCATAAACCTATTCTTAAAGTCGATACTCTACTGTTACCACTACCTAAGCCTAACTATACTATAAAATTGTGCATGTTACTTGAATGTCCCTCATTTTAAGCAACGAAAATGCTTGAGGACTGCTTTTGGGGCACCTCAGGCCTGCTTGTACCACTTATATGCACTGCAAAAATAAAGAATAAAAAAAAAAAAAAAACTATTTGGAGGCGGAAGAAGATATTGATGCATTCCTCCAGGATTTTGAGAGACAATGTGCCCTACATAGGATTGATACAGATGACTGGGTTCCTTTATTGGCAAGCAGACTGTCAGGGATTGCAGCGGAGGCTTACCGCACTGTCTCCGATGAGGAAATAAGAAACTATGGCAGGTAGGCGGAGCTAAGCGCTTGAAGTGGACGGTCGCATGGCAGCAGACCTCCGGGCCAGAAAGACTGACAAACGGGACTTGAGGGCTCACACACCCAAATTAAACTCACCGGGAGTATGCCTGAGACCCGCAGGAACCAAATGGGTCGCAAAAACAAAAAAGCTAAACCTGACAACCCCCGCCAGAATAGGGACATCGGGGAATTGCGCACGAGGCGGCGGAGGCCAAGATGGCATACCTGCATGGCGGCTGCTCCGACTTCACGGATGGATCATCAGATGAGGAAGGGAGTGCTTCCATGGCGGCCAAACCAGCCCCATCGACAACACAGGCGCCAACTCACATGAAGACCCCCACTCCAGTGACTATGGAGGCGATTGGGGAGCTAATGGCGACCCACCACGAAAAAATTGCGGCCGACATGGCCCTCATAAGAGGAGACGTTAAGGGCAAAACAGTGAGGCTGAGAGCAGTGGAGGCCTTCTCCGCTGACCACACCACCCAGATAGCAGACCTCCAAGCGGCGGTCCGGGTGCTGCAGCAAAACTTCTGGCAGCATGAACAACAAATTTCTGCACAGGAAGACAAGAACCGCAGAAATAATTTAAAGCTCCAGGGAGTCGCCGACTCAATCCCAGAGGAAGAACTCCCACACTTTGTCAGGCGGCTCCTCACTGAGCTACTGACCCCTAAAGCAGCAAAAGCAATCGGCCTGGAGGGCCTTTTCCGCACACCAAAGCCAGCGAGGGCCCCACTGGCTGCCCCGAGGGACTTAATAGTTCAGTTCCAATCCGCCAGAGACAAAAGAGCGGTTCTGGAAGCCACAAGAAAACAGACCACTTACCCCTTCGAAGGGATGACCCTCTCCTTTTTCGCAGACCTTTCAGGCGGGACGCTAGCGTGGCGAAGATCCATGCACGCATTCACGGCCTTACTAAGGCTCCACCAAATCAGGTATCACTGGGGACCCAGCCGCACCATACACATCGACAAAGGGGACTCCAAACATGTTGTACGCGACATGCAAGAAGCGGTTGGGACATTGGGCCTACTCAACTTACCCGCAGGCTCGCTTACACTCATGCCGCACCCAGCAGACCGCACAAGCACACTCGGAGGTAATGCCGCAAACGCCCCAGAATTTATCCCCCGGGGGCAGCCTTCGGACCCATACGCCAAGGCCACCACTTGAAGCCGGGTCCCAACCCACGCAAACTCTGCTAAGACCGCACTAGACCACAATGCGGCAATATGCACTGTTTAAATGCCACTAAAAATATAGCTTCACAACTGCTTATTACCACAACACGGTTTTTTATTTTTTATTCAGTCTGCGTACATAAGACAAATTGTTTTTTGTAGTATAACTTATTTCTAGTTGGTTACTAACTTGTTATTACTGAGTAACCAATAATTTGTCTGAAGAACAAACTGCCAACTTGTCTCAAACATCACTCATTTGGTCGGGACTTGAGCTATTGTCATAACTTGCAGATTTTAATTTGCCTAATTAATAACCTTGTGTATGTGTGTATCTATCTCTTTTCCCCAATTGTGTTATAGTCTGTATGCCCCATGTATTTACTGTATATGTAATGTGAAACTGTGATTTCCTTTCTAATTCTTTGAAATAGATGTATGCATGTGCTACCGGGGTGCATCTCAAGGTGGCACCAAACCTGTTCTGACTGACACAGTACACATTATTCAATATGGATTAGTGAGAGGAGACATAATAGGTATACAATGTATATATATATATATATATATATATATATTTTTTTTTTTTTATTATACAGAGACACTGATGAGGCCGTAGACCTAGCCACTCATAACAAATGCTACCACTCGACACCAAGGTAGTTAATCTATATCAGTTAAACATTCATTGTTCTCCTAGGTTTAAAAAATGCTTACCCTGGCGGTGAATATGCTGGTTCATACTCATGAACCGAACAAATACTTATGCTAATGTCTAACGTGTAAGAATCTTTTATAACGCGTAGCTTGTCCATAACATTTTATTGTAGCGAGAATCTAAGCAGATATTTATGGAAAAGGAAAGTGAAGGGACAAAGAAAGGGGAAAGGGAAGATGGGAAAGGAAAGGAAAGGAAGAAAAAAAGAGGAAAAAAGGGAAGGAAAAAGGAAAAACAAAAGAAAAGCATAAGCATAAACGCTGGACCCTCACAGAATAGCAATGTCATGTACTTAAACTGAACCTCAAACGAGATCACACTAACTATAAGCTTGACAACCTACACATGTTTAAACTAATCTACCAATGTTATTAAGCAAGTAATTTTTGTATGTGTTCTCTTTAAAAAAACAAAATGTGCTGTTTAATCTGCCATGCCTTACAATGTTAAAATGTTGTGAAAAAGCATGCAGCTGCTGTCGTGGCCCTGTATGCCAAATGTTCTTTCATGCACAATGAAAATAAAGAATAAAAAAAAAAAAAAAAAGAAACTATGGCAGGGTAAAAGCGGTGATACTTGCCAGGTATGCAATCACACCAGAGGCAAACCGCAGGTGATTTAGATACTGCTTTAGAGAAAGCAGACAAAGACTCTTGTGCCAAATGGGCCTGCCGGTCCCCAGAGCGTCTTGGTGCAAGCCCACAAAGCAAACACCAGGCAGGACTTATTACAGTTGGTACTACTGGAGCAGTTTTTCAATGGGTTAGTTTCAGACATTCAGGAGTGGATAAGAGATCGCAACTCCTCTACCATCACAGAGGCAGCAAGGGGGGGCAGATGAATATCTGGATGCCCGTCAGTCCAACCCAGACCCTTTATCCGACCTGCAACTGCCCCTCCTGGACCTGTAGCACCCTCCAGGCAATTTAGTACCGCCAATGTTCCACCGCCCCGCTTCCAACAGCAGGGCCACTTACAGTACCACATATGCAAGAAGATGGGGCACATACACAGGGATTGCCCGCAGAACCAAGACCGAGCTCGGTGGGATCCGCCTGGGGCCACCCCCTACCACCGGGGCAGCAGCCTTCTATTATCAGGTGAAGACTACCACCAGGTATGCTGCTCAAGCACCACCAGTAGAGCATTGGGAAGTTCTACACAAAGCCGACCCAGTTTAAGTGGCCGCCAATAATTGCCAGCACCACCAGCAGACCTTCCACCTTCAGGGAAGGGAAAACCAAGGGCTCCGTGACACGGGAGCCACCCTTACCCTGGTAAAGCGACATTTGGTACCAGACGCAGCAAAGACCAGGAGTACGATGGTGGTGCGGGTAGCCAGGGGAGCAGTATACCTGCTGCCTACTGCCTGGGCACATTTGGATTTGGGAGCAGGGTCAGGAATGATGGAGGTGGGGTTAATGCCGGAACTGCCGGCCAAAGTACTTATGGGGACTGACCTAGGAAAGTTCACCCCAGCTTTTGAGCCCCAAGGAAAACCGGAGGAACTATACCCAGTAGTCACACCGCAACAGGCCCGCGCCAGAGACCACAGCTCACACCAGGAGGCTCAGGTAAGAGACCCATCCCCACCCCTATAGTGTTTACCCTGGGATGCCCCTACTGAGTTTGGGAAAAAAGTGACCACAGACCCCACACTACAGGTTTACAGGGATATGTGTGGTATAGGGGACTGCTGTACAGGGAGAGGGTAGAACCGATCCCCACTTAGTGATGCCCCAGAGGTACCATCAGGAGCTGCTCCAGATAGCGCACAACATACCGCTATCCAGGCATTTAGGGGTGAGCCGAACCAGGTATCGGCTCACTCAAAATTTATTTTGGCCCGGGATTTTGCAGGATATTAGACAATATTGCCAGACGTGCTTGACATGCCAGACAGTAGGTAAGAGGGGAGACCGCCAAAAGGCAAAGCTCCACCCTCTTCCCGTGAGGAACCTTTTAGCCGAATAGTGGTAGACCTGGTGGGACTGCTAGCTAAGACTAGCCCCTCCGGCAAGAAGTATATCTTGACGTTGGTGGACTATGCAAACAGGTACCCAGTGGCAGGGGTGCTGACCAACATCCATGCGGAAACGGTTGCGGAAGCCCTGATGCAAATCTTCTACCACATGGGATTTCCCTGGGAGATAGTGTCGGATTGGGCCTCCCAATTTACCGCAGAGGTCACCCACCAAATCTGGAGGCTCTGCAGCATTAAGTAGATCATGAGCTCCCCTTACCACCCTCAAACCAATGGCTTATGCAAACGGTTTAATGGGACATTGAAACAAATGCTCAAAACATTCGCGGCCACCAGCCGAGACGGTAAGAGATTCCTGCCGCACCTCTTGTTTGCCTACCGGGAGGTGCCGCAGGAATCCACAGGGTTCTCCCCGTGCTAGTTACTCTTTGGGAGGCGGGCCCTAAGATCTTATTTGGGAACACTGGGAAGGGAAAATCAGTCAGGATGGGACCTCCATCGTGCCATATGTGCTGGAGCTCTGTGACCGTCTGGACGAGTTGACTAGGTCCGTACGAGCAAACCTCCAGATGGCACAGAACCACCAGCACACATGGTACGATCAGGGCACCAGGGACCGTAGCTTTCAGATAGGGCAGAAAGTTTTCATTTTAAAACTTGTCTGGAATGACAAGTTACAGGCGGCCTGGCAGGGCCCATACCAAGTGGTGGTGCAGAAGTGCAACACCACTTACGTGATCGTCCCTTGCGCTGGAGCGGGACGGCGACGCATGCTCCACGTGAACATGCTGAAGCCCTACCATGATTGAACAGAGGAGGTGGCAGCAATCTCTGCCCCTGCCTCTGAGGATTTCGACAACCTTCCCCTACCAGACCTCCTAAGGGACGGAAGTCCATCAGGTGAGTTAGAGGAGGTCCAGCTGGGAGAAGGCTGAGCCCTCAGGAGCGTTCCCAGGTACAGCAGTTACCTTCTCCAACTTACCCAGGTACACCCCTTTGGCTACTCACCGGGTATAGACACCAGGTCAACTTCCACTGCGCCAACCCCCATACCGAATCCCAGAATCGGTACGGGAGAGTATGCGAAAGGAGATCGAAGAGATGCTCCAACTGGGGGTTACTGAGTCCTCTGACAGCCTCTGGGCCTCCCCAGTAGTCCTCGTGCCGAAGCGGGACAGTACGACCTGTTTCTGCGTGGATTACTGGAGGTTGAATGATAAGACCGTGTCAGATGTTGTTAGAGTTGTTAGACTGGATGTCTAGGCTCCAGTACCTCACTACAATTGTTCTTTGTAAGGGGTATTGGCAGATCCCCCTAGCCCCTGAAGCCATCCTTAAGTCAGCGTTTGTCATCCCATTCAGCCGGGACCAATTTAAGGTCATGCCGTTTGGGATGAAAAACGCTCTGGCTACCTTCCAGCGGATGGTGCACCAGCTCCTGGATGGGTTCCAAGACTATGGCTGAGCATATCTCGACAATATCGCCATCTTTAGCAATACCTGGCAGGAGCACTTGGCCTAAATAGGAACGGTCCTAGATAGAATCAGGGAAGCGGGCTTAACCCTTAAGCCTAGCAAGTGCAATATAGGCATGGCCGAGGTACAGTACCTCGGTTACCGAGTGGGATGCGGGCAACAGAAGCCTGAGCCCGCTAAGATTGAGGCAGTGGCCCAGTGGTCAATGTCCCAGAACGAAGACACAGGTGCTAGCTTTTCTTGGGACCAAGTCCTTAAAGGACCACTACAGTCCCAGGAAAACATACTCGTTTTCCTGGCACTATAGTGCCCTGAGGATGCCCCCACCCTCAGGGTCCCACTCCCGCTGGGCTGGATGGAGAGGAAGGGGTTAAACACTAACCTTTCTCCAGCACCGGGCTCCCTCAGTGCTGGAGACTCTCCTCCTCCTTTCCCCGTCATCGGCTGAATGCGCATGCGCGGCAAGAGCCGTGCGCGTATTCAGCCAGTCTCATATGAAAGCATTCTTAATGCTTTCCTTTAGACGCAGGCCTCTTCTCACTGTGAAAATCACAGTGAGAAGCGCGGAAGCACCTCTAGCAGCTGTCAATGAGACAGCCTCTAGAGGTTGGATTAACCCTAAAGTAAACATAGCAGTTTTCTGAAAGCTGAAGCTGAAGTGGTCTGGGTGCCTATAGTGGTCCTTTAATCCCAATCTAATGATTAATACCTTGGTAATATTGAAAATTTTATTTTTTTATTTAAAATAATAACAACAACAAAAATTACCCTTTTAGTGCTGCTGGCAGCTGTTTATCCCCATTGCAACCCTAAAGATCTGGTTTTAACTCAAGGCCAAAATACTTACATTGCAGTCTGAGGCTGCATCCAATGTCGGCGATCTGACTGACGTGATTGCGGTAACACTGGCTGAGACATTGTTCTCTGTCCCTCTTTAGTAGCCCAAATATATATAGACTTCCATTGCAGCCAGTAAAGATATATGAACGTTTATTTCACATTTGCAAGTAAAAATGCTTTGTAGCAAATCTCACCGGATCCTTAGTAGCAACAGTCCTGCCTTGAGTGCGCTGTTTGTGCTTTCAGTCAAGATACTTCCGGGAGGCGGAGTGTACGTAATGACGTCTACTCCTGGTCAGATGACGCGTTTCGCAGAGTGATCGGCTTCTTCACATCTGACTTCCTTCATACACAGTCCTTTTAAATCCACCCAAAGGGCATAACATATCGTTCCTTTAAAATCCACTTAAAAGGCGTAACATATTGTTCCTTTTAAATCCACCCGAAGGGCGGAACATGTTGTCCTTTTAACCCCTTAAGGACACATGACATGTGTGACATGTCATGATTCCCTTTTATTCCAGACGTTTGGTCCTTAAGGGGTTAAATCCACCCAAAGGGCGGAACAATTTTTTTTAACCCCTTCCCTGCTGTCTGATCACTGTGCTGGAAGGTACTGTATCAATGATCAGTATTATCAGAAGGCTCTCTGCTCAAGCTGCTATTTTTTTTTTTCTCGTTATTTCTCTAATAAATACCTTTTAGTGCTGGTGGCAGCTGTTTATTCCTTGGATCAGTCATTTTATTTTTGGTTAGGTGTAGGGTTTTGTGTGGGGGAAGTGGGAATTGGTGAGATAGTAGGTATTATTAGGTATGCAGATAGGCCAACTAATTAAAGGGATACTATAGTGCTAGGTATACATAGCACTATAATTATTGCAATTTATCAGATACTGCAATTATTACAATTGCAGGGTCAATGAGCTGAAGTGGTCTGGGTGCCTATTGTGTCACTTTTAAGATGGCATGCTATTAAACGGTATGCCGTGGGGGTTATTTCTCATTCCTGGACGACCATATGGTCTTAAAGACAACATAGGCCAAGCAAACAAAGTAATCTGGCAAATTTCAATATTTAAAACTGAAATAGTTATGTCCTATATTTGATCCAGTAACTTTCCAAAACCCCATTAAACCTGAACATGGGGGGCATCAATGTACACGTGGGACATCACAACACACACATATATGCGATTTATTGCAGTAAAAGCTAATAGTATTATGACATTCACAGTTAAAATGCCATGCAGAATTGATAAAATAACATTTCTTCATTTCTCTTTTTTAGATTTCATTCATATGAAATTATGTTTCATATATACATATTTCATACTCACCTAAGATGGCATGCTATTATATGGTATGCCATCATGGAGGTTATTTCTTATTCCAGGAATGTTATATTGTCTCAAAAACAACATAGGCCCAGCAAACCAATCTGCCAATTTTCAATATGTAAAAGCTGAAATGGGTAAGTCCTATATTTGACCCTGTAACTTTCCTAAACCCCATTAAAACTGCACATAGTGGCATTGTTGTACTCTTGGGACATCACAGCACACACATATGTGAAAAAATACTGGGAAAACTTGTTCATCTGGCAAGGACACCAGTGGGGGGCGAACCTGGTCTTCTATAGACGGTACATTGATGACTGTTTTTTTGTTTGGAGAGGGGGAGAAACAGAACTACTAGAGTTTCTAGCATATATCAACAGGAACGAATACAACCTATCCTTTACATACAAGTATAGTTCCAGTAGCATAGATTTCCTGGACTTGGTCCTATACACGGATCAACATAGCACCCTCAAGTCCAAAACCTTTTTCAAGAGTGTAGACGTCAACAGTTACATTCTAACTTCTAGTTGCCATTATCCTACTTGGCTCTCAGGTGTCCCCTTTGGACAATTCTTAAGGGTCAAGAAAAATTGTTCTGACCCTGAAATATGTAACCAACAACTTCAAAAAGTAAAACACCAGTTCATAGAAAAAAGATATGACGAGAAAGCACTAGATACAGCTCTTGAAAAAGTGACAAATATAGAACGTGTAAACATCCTACACAAGAAGCAAAAAAGTGCAGAGTCAAACAAGAATACTGAAGATTTATGTCCTTTAGTGTTTAACTATAGTGCCCAAGCATATAAGATTAAAAACAGCATACAGAAACATTGGCACCTACTTCGCCAAGATGCAGCTTTGGCTACGCTTTTACCAGTTAAACCTAGAGTTATCTTTAGGGGGGCTCCCACGTTACGCAACAGATTAGTACATAGTTACAATAAGCCATCTAGATCTAATCATTTTTTAAATGGCCAAAAGGGGTACTATAAATGTGGCAGTTGCCACATATGCAAATTAAGCACTATAGGAAAAAATTGTACCACCTTTCAGTCCTCAACAACCAAACAAACATTCCAGATTAAGAACTGTATCACGTGCAATACAAAACAGGTCATATACAAGTTGGAGTGCCCGTGTGGCCTCCAGTATATAGGTCAAACCAAAAGAACATTAAAAACCAGGCTCAGGGAACATGTGTATAATATAAAAAGAGGATTTGATAAACACACACTCTCAAATCACTTTAATACACATCATAATCGTGATCCCACACTCCTATCATATTGCGGCATTGAAAAACTAGAAGTGCCATGGAGGGGAGGAGAACTGAGTAGAATGTTAACATATCGAGAAATGTTCTGGATCTATAATTTGAAGACCCTTGTCCCCTGGGGCCTAAATGCAGAGCTGGAATTAATGAATATACTATAGTTATCGGTTTATTACACTCAAAAGTTTTTTTATGATTTTGGTCCCAAAAGAGTTTAGGAGATATACCCCTATTACTGTTGGGGTTTAAATATGGCCTAATAGATACTGTGGTTTATACAACAACTGTCACTGCCATATACTACGACTTAGGTCTAAGCTCGGATAAGACATTTATTTTATTATTCTATTTTATTTCATTCCACTTTATGTATGTACTATATTATATATTTTTTCCATTTGATTTTATGTCTGATAGGACACTTTATAGTGTTGGTGCAATTAGGGCACAATATTCAAATTATTACCCCTTAATAGTATCAACAAATTGTGGCCCTTCAAGTAGAAAAGAAGTATATATAAGTTGCCATTATACGGAATATTTACTAAGATGTTGCTACATTGGAAAAACGTTTGTAACTTTTTCCAATTGTTGCTATGATATACTTCAGATTTTATGTGTTAAGATGCTTAGACATCACTATCTCAGTTATTGGTACAATTATTTGTATATCTCAAGTCACAGCCTTTTAATTGATATGAAATGTTTATGTCGGTTGAAAAAGTTTTTATTTGTTTGAAGCTATACCTTTAAGATTTTAAATGATTTTTGCCCGGCAAAAGTATATAACTGCCAAGCCAGGCATGAGACACCTATCTTGAGAAAGCCCTCGTAGAAGGGGCGAAACGCGTTGATCAGGTGTCTACCGAGACTTCATCTGCAGCATTCCCTGCTTTACCGGCTTCTAACTCAAGCCGCATTTGCCGCAAGTCCGCTGTTTTCCTGCCAGCATCAAAGACATTTTTCCCGAGTGCACCGGGCAGTTCCTGTCTTCTTGGAGGAATCACAGTTTCATCTAAACAAACGACTGGGCATGGAAGCGGTCTGCTATATGATGAGTATCTCTTTTTTCGTGTAAGAGTATTTATGTAGGGGGGGATTTTATACCAAAAATAAATTGTGTTACGGATTTACACTATATACCGTTTCTGTTTCCCTTCTATCCAAGGTATTTCCGTATATCTGGACCCCTACTCTCCATTACACATTAGGATTTTGGTGCAGGATTCACATCTCTATTTTATCGTACTTTGGATTTCTGATAGTGGCATTTTTCCACATCTGATTCTGGACTATTATTTGTTGGATTTTTAATTTTAATTTTATTTTTATTTTTTCATTTTTATATTTATTTTTATTTTTATTTTCTAAATTTTATTTTTACTTTTATTTATTTATTTTTAGTTTTATACTTGGTTTATAGTGTTATACAATTTTCCCACTGTTTCTTATTTTAAGACCCTCATTATAAATAAGGGGATTATCTATTAAGCGCTGAAATTTCATATATGCATTTTTATTAGAAATTGGGATTTTCTTTTGTTTTAGCAGCTTATCTACTTATGGTATCGGTATCAATTTATATACTGTTTAGATATTTTTTGGTTATTACGCTAGCCAGTTAACCATTTAGTACTAGCGCTCTCTTTTTCTTATATATTGTACACATATGTGTGTTTTATTGCAGTAAAAGCAAACAGTATGATGACATTCACAGTTAAAATGCCATGCAGAACTTGGAAAATAAAATTTCTTAATTTCTCACACTTTTTTTGAGTTTATTCATAATAAATTATGTTTCATATATAAATATTTCATGTGAAATGAAAGCCCTATTTTTTACCAAAATGGTATATAATAAACGTTGGAGCATGTGGTTGGTGATCTCTAGAATTCTCCTGCCACAGAATTTTTGGTTCTGTCCAGCTGAAGTACTCCACCCGAGGCCTCGGAGTACACAATGAGCCTACCCTAGGCTGCATGTGGTTTTAGATCATTTTAATAATATTGTGGTCTTTAGCTTTAACAGGTTGCAAAGCTAACCGCAAAAATTCCTGACTCTGCCATTGCAATACATGGGTATTTATGCCATAGAAATGACAGAGCAAAAAGAGGAGGTGGCATTGTCATTTATGTTGACAATTCCATAAAGTTTACCCCCTTACAAAACTTTAGCCCTCCTGCCACCAATGATTTCCTTTCTGGTACAATTGAGATCCCGTGCAGTAAATCAATCATTGTTGCAGGAATCTATTGCCCACCTAGCTCCCCAGGGCATTCCCTATCTGACATAGCCCATCTCTTTAGTGAAACCATTGCTCAAAACCCAAAAAGTGAAATTTAATATTGATTGGCTGAATCCTAAAAATAATAGTTCTTGCTTGCTGTTTAATACCTTGCAGCTAACGCAATTATTCTCCTCCCCAACTCGCATAAACATTAAAAGCCATAACCATACCCTGCTCGATTGGATTCTCTCCACTGCTCCTGATAGAATCAGTGATCACTACTTAGTGTACTGCGTGCGCAAAATAAAGGCTACTAAATCCTCTCACCAAGGTTAAAATCACCAGGTCCTTCAAAAAATTTAATCTTGAATCTTTCTAAATTACATCAAGAACCTCCCATGGCACAGATTAAACTTTATCCCAGATCTATACTGTGCAGTTGAATTCTTTCAGTGTGAACTTTTACAAGTTTGGAATTTGCATGCCCCGCTGTGTAAGGTGAGAGTAAAAGGGGCACATATGAATTGGATCACAGCTGACGTCATCCAAATGTACCAGTTCCGGGATTCATTGTGGTAAAAGTTCAAGCATACTGGCTTTATGAACGATCACTGTGCATATAGACAATGGCAAAATATATGCACAAAACAAACAAAATGTAGCCCAGGGCAAATATTTCTGTGCAAATCTGAACAATAACATATCAAACCCTAGAAACCTTTGGAAAGTCATAAATAAATTACAGTAATAAATAAACTCCCCCAATCCACTCCAACCCTCCACTATCAAAGTGGATAACCAAACCCTGCAACTTCCCTTAGATGTAGCAAATGCCTTTAACAATTATTTTGTCGGATCTCCACTGCCCTGATTGCCAAGCTAATAAATGACACGCATCCTGAAACTACAAATGTGATTTAGTCCCCACTAAATTTGCAAAGACCCAATATGGACAAGTTCATTTTTAGACCTGTACCTATTAGTGTCATTAAAAAACACCTTAATAATGTAAAAATTAAAAACCAGTCTGGACCTGATCAAATCCCAACAATGCTGTTGAAGCTCAGTGCGCCGGAAATTGCTAAACCTGTCACAACCCTAATTAACGAATCCTTGGTGTCTGGATACATACCCAAACTTTGGAAGACTGCGAGAGTAGTGCCTATCCATAAAAGTGGTGACACTACTTTGGTTTCTAACTATCTCTCAATATCATTGCTCCCAGTATTGTCAAAAAGCTTAGAAAAATGCGTCCATACGCAGCTATGTGAGTATTACCAACAATCTGACCCCTGATCAATAGGGTTTTCGCCCAAATCACTCCACTACAACTGCCCTCTTAAAAGTTTACAATGACATCCAAACTGGCATGGAAGAAGGAGACCTAACTGGAGCCATTTTATTTTTATTTTGCAAATGCCTTTGACACAGTAGACCATGACATTCTCCTGCACAGACTCAAAAACTCAGGTATTGGTGATTGTCCGCTAACCTGGTTTCAATCATATGTATCAGATCGCTCACAATATGTGTCCATTTCTGACAGTGGCTCCCTCTCCCAGTCACGTGTGGTGTTCCCCAAGATTCCATTTTCTGCCCCCTACTATTCACATTATTTATAAATGATCTGCCTAATGTCTGCAAATCCTCAAATGTACACATGTACGCAGACGACACAGTAATCTATGCAAAGTTTGAGGCTGTGCTCCAAGACGAGTTTACAGAGGTAGAAAAGTGCATTGCAAAAAACAAACTCTTCCTAAACACTGACAAATCTGTCACAATGATCTTTGGAACAGTATCTAAAGTACACAAATTACACAATTTCCACGTATCCATCAAAACAAAATCAAATAGCACACTGACCGCAGTCCACTCTTTTAAATACTTGGGTATGTTGTTAGACCCCAATCTATCTTTTGGCCTCCACATAGAAAAACCTGCATCTAAACTTTATCCAAAACTAAGTGCCCTGTACAGAAACAAATCCTGCCTAATCCCTACAGTAAAGGAAAAGATTGTACAGCAAATGCTGATGTCAATCATTGATTATTGGGATGTAGTATATGCACCTGCACCGCAAACCCACCTTAAACTAAATAGATTGTATAATTTGTTCTGCCAATTTGTGCTATAATGTAATTACAGGACCCACCATTGTGACACGCTAAAATAACTTAACTGACTGTCGCTGGAATCCAGACGCTCCCTTCATCTTTCCAGCCTTGTGTTTAAGAGCTTTTCTGGGGAGCTTCCACCCTACCTGAGTAGAATGCTCTCCCCGGCTGTTCCCACTTCCTATAACCTCCGATCTAGTACTAGCACTTTATTTAGTCTAACTCAATACAAAAAGAAAGCAACCTGATCGTCCTTTTCCTACAGAGTACCGCAATTATGGAATGACCTCCTGCACACTTGCAAATCTCCCCCAAGCCTAAAGTGCTTTAAGAGATCCCTCTCTATATACCTCAAAACAGAATACACATGTTATGGTTGATCATATATTTATATATATATATATTATGTTATATTATCTATTTTTTATTAGACAGTGTCTTTTTGGGGCATGCAGCCCAACAAGGACATGGGAGGCATCATGTCTTATCGTGCCACACTACAAGGACAAGACTTTCACACTGAGAAAAGACAAATGTTAGACAGAAAAAACTTCTGAGAAAAGGTTTGCAAACTTGTCTTTTTCGTCTTCTTTTTTTTTTTAAATCAGCTATTTCCACTGTGCATCTGATATGAGATGTCACCACATTGAAGGCTATTTAGTGTCTATCGTGTTATCTTTTTATATTATTATGCACACTTTAAAAATAAACAATTGTGAAAATAAGCTGATGAATAAAAAATAAGCACTAAGAGAGTGCTTAGAAAAAAAAATATGCCAAGGACCCTTGAAAAAAAAGGAATGGAAGCTGCAAATAAAATGTTGATCAGTCACTAACTCATAAACTACTCTCTACTAGTTAGCAGATGAACTTTCATTTTCCTCACAGTCTCTTCTTTAGCATTAAGTGAACCCATACAAGGGTAGTGTCTTGAGATCAATATCAAAGAAAGTAGAAATCCGAGCCAGACAGAGGCCATGTCAGCAATGATAGTGAGATAAGGTCATATTGATGAACCAGATAGTACACTTTCATGAGCATAACGTGTCCACAAAGTCCTTGCATGAGATATTAGGAGGTTTAGTTTCTTCTGTTATACTTCTGTTATACTTACAGGATCCATTTAAATGCACTGCTTTGTTAGCAAGGCTTGAGACAGAGACAGAGACAGAAAACATAGAAGAAACACAAGCACACCACCAAACATTTACCCATTCACAGCTATCCTGTAGGGTTAAAGGTCCCATCAAATTATTATTATAAAAGTATCACAGAACTACTGTTCTAGTCATTCTTAGCAACTGTGCTAACTAAAATATAAACACCATGTCAGTATTAATGCCACATCCATTCCCCCCACCCCCCCCCCCCTTTTTTTGTGCTGGTTTGTGCTGGTTTCCCCTTTTTTTAAACATTAAAGCAAAATCCATCATATTTATAAAATAGGGGTGGAGCTTGCATGAGGAACTGATCAGTCACCATATCTGTCAGCTCTTTGTTGATCGCCGATTAATCACCAAATAGCAGAGATGGCAGGTCCCAACCATTACCAACAACTTAAACATTGACCCCAGGGGGATATTCTGCAGCAATTGATGCATTTCTTGTATAAATCTAATAAGCCTAGGCCGAGACGCAAGCTTGGGGCCTACCTCTCGCCGAAGCACTCAAACCTAGAGGCACTCCTT
This sequence comes from Pelobates fuscus, assembly GCF_036172605.1. Classification (NCBI taxonomy): domain Eukaryota; kingdom Metazoa; phylum Chordata; class Amphibia; order Anura; family Pelobatidae; genus Pelobates; species Pelobates fuscus. Next base: position 282,564,231 of record NC_086319.1, on the reverse strand, counting down.
AGCAGCCCTCTGACATACAGCAGCCGGAAAGCGGCTTACCCAACACAGCCTGCATCTGTGGAACTCTGTCCGAACATGGGTCACAGATTACAAAAACCTGAAGGTAGAGACATAGGAGTTATGCTCCAGAAACCCGCACACCACATTCCAACCCCTGTGGTGGATCACCAACATGCGGAACTAATGACACAAGTTTCAGTTACCGGTGAGCCTAAAACCACATCGGAGCTCGAGCCAGGAAGGCAACCTCCCTCGGAAGGTACTGGTGGTTCAGCCCCAGCCATAAAAGATAACCTCAAGGTCCTGCTCTCTGACTTACACAAAAATGATGGTGGCCGACTTTGCCCTCGTCAGAACTGAGGTCCAAGCGGCCACAGACCAGTAATTTTCTTGGCTACTGTAGGCGGAAGAATCGAGGCTAGCAGCCTCCAAACATAGTGAGGCAGTTCCTCAGTTAGAATAGTTGTAAGAACACTGCTAATTTTTATATGTTTATGGCGGTGCCGATTCTCAAGAGTGGTTAGCTGCATTAACATAGATCAGTGTTTCCCAACCCAGTCCTCAAGGCACACCTACCAGTCCAGGATTTAAGGATTACCCAGTTTTGTCTAAGGTGTTTTTTCTTTTTTTTCTAAAAACACCTTAGACAAAACTGGGTAATCCTTAAATCCTGGACTGGTAGGTGTGCCTTGAGGACTGGGTTGGGAAACACTGGTCTATGTTAATGCAGCTAACCACTCTTGAGAATCGGCACCGCCATAAACATGTAAAAATTTGCAGTGTTCTTACAACTATTCTAACTGAGGAACTGCCTCACTATGTTTGGAGGCTGCTAGCCTCGATTCTTCCGCCTACAGTAGCCAAGAAAATTACTCTGGATAGTGTCTTTAGAGTTGCTGTAAATTGCAAGCTTTCAGCCTCTGCAACAAGGGACGTCATCCTACGATGTTCCTTTGCCTCGGGCAGAAACCACATCATGGCGGCATTGCTGTACAATACACCTTTACCATTCGAGGATTCTTTACTATTTTTCTACCAAGATCTCTTGAAAACCACTCTGCAATGACGCCAGTCTTTGGACCCTGTAACATTATCTGCAAATCGCTGGTATGACCTACAGATGGGATACCTTGGGCACCCTCCTTGTGACTCTGAATGGCACTACCCATATCATCAGGGCAAAAGAGGAGGCCCCTGCACTATTTACCAGCCTATGCCTGACGGCCACAGGCTCCCGTACTTAAACTCTGATGGCGACATAGGACCCAACTATCATTGTGTCTTTTACCCCAAGGGCCAGCACGTCAACCTCTGAAATCACCTGACTGGACTAGTTGACAGCTTGAAACATGGCCTACCTAGGAATGGCACAGCATAGCACCAAGACCACTGCATGCCTGCTGACAAAGCTTTGTATTTTACAATGTTTATGTTTAGTTTCTGTTGAGTTTCTTGTTTCCATGCATTATTAGTTAGTCTCTAAAATGCTAATATATGAATAGCATTGAACATCTGCCCCCAATATGGAGACCCCCCAAATACCAGTAAGACCACTGATTATGTCACTACCTCTATCTTAAGACGATAAGAAACTGCGTAAAGCAAATCACCACTCTCTAGGTTAGTTTGTGAGCATCTACATACCATTTGAACCTAGTTCTGATTACAACGAATGCATCTTGTCATGGAAGATGTAATGGAAGCACACGCAAAGCTTCCTGTCAGTTTTGTCATATACTCAGTCTTGTTTCTTCTTCATGAATATAAGGAACACATGATAGCACTTTCCTAATGTTGTCACATACTGTATTTTGTGCAGGCATTAAACCCAGTATTGGATTTAGGATAGCACACTCTATTCTATGCATGACTTTTCCTTTACCGTTTTACATAACAACTTGTCTAGTATGTTTAGCTTATTAAGTAACACCGTTTCTACCATTTGGGCAAGCAGTATCGCATGGTTAAATAATATAAAATGAGACAATTTCATTAAGAGTTCATTACCTGTGCTATTGATTATCATTGTCAGTGCGCTAACTACATGATTTCCTTTCTGGGTTTTTGGGGTTTTTCTTTTTTTTTGCAATGTCTCAATAAAAGAAAGAATGACAAAAACCTATCATAATTCTTAAATAAACATATTCAGTTGGATGTTATTACACTCATTTAACAACCTCATTTTTTTTTTTTGTTTAATGAGGCCAAAGGCGGCAAAAAATGTTTTGTGTGGTAGTAAAGGTTTTTTTATAGAGTCTAGTCTAAACATTAGCAAAAGATTCTTTAGGCAAATATACAGGCTTTACTTGTTTAATATCTTTTAGAGTAAATAAAGGCTCCCAGTTAATATGAATAGAAATCTCCTTTTGTATGAAAAAATACTAATTTGGTTGTAGGTAAATGTGATGGTAGTCATCATCACAGGGAGCAGAAGGACAATTTACCAAGGATCCTAAATTGTTCTTATGTTTTAGTCACCCTTTGCCCATTATGGGTGCAGGCTATGTATAATTGGTTGTGGTTTAATGTTTTGTGAGCTCTCCTGTCCTGCTGATGCTTGCTACCAATAAGGTGGATTTGGCTGTGGAGCCTTTACAGAGCCCTCTGTTGGAAGCAACAGCTATATGCACTACCTGAATAGCAAGGGTTGCTAATTTGCATATCGTAGATTTGCATATTGCTAATCCTGCAGGCAGGAGAGATATTTTGTGTTAATTCGTGTCTTCCCCACCCCTTAATAAATATGTAATTATGTTATTATACGTTCCTGTATGTTATCTGATTTGATTTGATTAATTGTATTTTTATTGTGTTGTCACCATAAGTTCCTTGTAAGAACAAGTCTAGTGCTGAGAAAAAATTAAGTTTTGTATGTTAGTTTCTTTTGAAACTGTGTCCGGTGTGGATTTTCATGGATCCCAATAACAGAGTTGTCATACCTGTTGGCTGGTTGCGCAATCCCTCTAGCCCTGGGGCAAATCAAAGAGAGCTAGGCCTGAGAGACACAAGTGTCTTTATAAAGACAGGAGCTATTACATTGCAGGCAAAAGGTGCATACCTGCCTGGTAGAACGACTGCAGGGAAATAGGCAGAGGGGACGATACCTGCCTGGAAGGAAAGCTGCCGCTCGGTCAGGTGGAAAAGCTCCAGAGAAACCGAGTCAAGTCAAACAATAGAAAACGGAACAACATATTTTATTCTCTTTTTTTGAGTACATGCTCTCCAGCCTACATATGGTGATCTAAATAGATCCAGAAGATTCAACCCCTGAAGGGAACTATATACAAGACTTTACTACTTCTTTGAAATTGTGAGTGGCCATTTGGGATTGCAATATTTTGACACTTTATCCACACAGTTATATGCTATGTTGTTCCGTTTTCTATCATTCTACTTCCCACTGTCACACAACACACAATTCAATCATGATAATACACAACACACCTGTTTTATTGGTTTATATCATATGCATAAATCATGATAAACATCATAATAGGATATTCCATTCTCATATGACTCATTCTTGTATATTACTGGACAGAAGACTAAAGGAGTAGTAGTTATACTGAGTGGATGTTCAGTAAAGGTAATAAAAACTAAGATCAACATATTGGTAAACAAACCACAAGTCTGAGCATAACAATTTAAAATGATGACTTTACAATTTCAGCTAGACCACTTTTAATGCTAACATTATTAATTGAAACTCTTACTTAATCCAAGATAGTACTGAAACAATTTAACATTACACTAAACACACCATAGAAATCTTTCTCTATTCTAACAAAAATTGGATATCTAAAATCAGTTTGAAACTATAAAATGCTTTATAATTGGTTTAAATTACATTTCATTGCACTATGTATTATTAATCAGTTACTAGGATATTATTAGAACGCAGCCACTAGCCATACCTCCTACTCACACTCCAAAATTGAAATATCTCACTTTGTCTATCTGAAATAATTCACGGCATGCGCTCTGATTTCAACTTAATTTTATGATCCAACACAATATAACATACAACAACTGTATTATTTAAAGATAAAACTTTTTCTAAGAACAAAAATCTGTATGATAATAACATATTTAGTTATCATATAGAAAATTGCTTCAAACATATCAGAATATTGTTTCTGTGGTAGATTATGTAATATGGACAATGAGCACTTTAGTTAACGGCTCAAAGATTTTAATAACAGCAGATGCAACAACTCAACATAACATGAGAGAATCCTACAGGTATTTTACAAGATAATATATTTTGATTAATGTCTGAGTTTCAACAAATGAATGTATCAACAATTACAGAATTTATAGTTAAAGAATTAGTGTATATTTTCAATCTGAGCTGCAGACACAGATTTCGAATATACAGATGCTATTCTGGAATAAAACTACTTGAAATGTTGAATCAGATCTTTTTCATACTTATGTAGAGTATAAACATTATTCATAGAGCAACATAAAGAATTTGAAAAAAGAAAAATGCTGGGACATAACAAACATCAAATATGCTTTTGCCATCAAATAATATCTTCATCATACATTTTGTGGCACCCAAATATTATGCAGCATTTTATAATTTTACAAAGAAGGTAAAACAAAAATCCTCAAATGGAACTAATTAATAGCATCAGATACTGGGCAAGAAGTTGATTAAACACAGGTGCAATCCCAGACTAACATCAATATATAACTTTTAGTTATATTCTGGTGTAGATTATACCCTTCTGTCTATTATGGGCAAAAGACAATCATCGCTCGTCAGTGGAAGTTATTACTTGACCACCAGTTAATAATTCACAGGATCCTGATCTCTAACTCATTTGAGCCAGCTTCATATGGAATCATAAACAAAATATTTTAACATTAATTCACAAGCAAACAACATAAACAACACAAATCTCCCACATCTAGTTACATAAAAAGCAGGGCTGAAGAAACTATTTAACAGATGAAAATAACTTCTGAACTAGACTTTAAACTTCATATAAAATCACAGTAGAATTGTCCAAAAATCCACCTGCATAAACACTGTTTACACTACACTTGTTATGCTGGAGGTTCAGGGTTAATTAGAGACAGCAAAAATATACCTATAAAGTAAACAATCTTTTATCTCAAGTTTAACATTTTGCTGAGCTTTGTGGGGCAGGAAGTACTTAATATGCAATTCTTAGCCGTTTTTACAAATAATTTTAGGAGGATTAGAACTTCCCTTTGATGAAATAGGTCCCCCTCCCCCCCCACTTATTCTAACTTAGGGCCCCCACCTGCCGCGCATAGGGTTGAGAGGTCTATCATCTATGGCATCAACGGCCAAAGATGTGTGTCTCTCTCTGAGTGGTATTTGATGTAGCAAAACAAAGGCTTGGTCAATAAAGTTCTCAGCTGCTCCTGAATCAACAAGAGCGTTACACTTTACCTCCTGGGTACCACAAGAGGTAACAACAGAAAGAAGCAATCTAATATGAGGCATGTCAGGTGAATTATCCATAACACCCTCCCTCAATATAGGCATAACCCTTCTGCCCTACGGTATTGCTTTTCTCCCATGGATAACTTCATAGCACCTAATTGCATAGGCTCCACATCGGTAGTAAGAGCAGAAGTGGTGAGAAACACAGAACATTTGGGGAACAGGTGTATGCCTATTCTTATTTCTAATCTTCTCTCTTTCTTTAAGCCTGTTATATATGCCTATATGTGGCATGAAGGAAATCCCAGGCTGCAGTCTAATCTAGGTCTAGGAGCGTATCAGAAACACCCTCAGAGAAAGTGGAGACTAAAGAACTATTGGTACAATCAACTTGGTTTCAGAATTATATAGCATAATCAGCTACAGATCTGTTACCCTGTTTGATATGGTAATTTGGATATATGGATTTTGTGGCATTTTTCACAGTACCCAATAGTTTAAAAGATATTTTAAATTCTGTCACACAATCAGGGTAGTCATAAGCAATAGACTTCCTACTCTCCCACAAAGGGTTAGTCCAAGCTAGTACTTTACCGGTCAACCAGGTCATAAGATAATCGATCTTAGCTCTTTGAAATGTAAATGACTTAGGAGACACTTTTAAGTAGTTTTCAATTTAGGTGAGATACCCCTTACACTCAGCTGAGTCTCCACTAAATCTAGGAGGAGGAGTGAGGCTTATAGATTGGGCACAATGAGCAGCAGACTCAGCAATAGCCATCTGTTGATGGATTTGTGGAGCACGGAGCAATTCAGACTGGAGATGTGCAGTGTATGCCAACAAAGTCTGAAACACCTGAAACTGATCCATACCATCCATAAGATGATCAAGTTATTTTTCCTTTGCCGCACAAGTCAACATTTGGTGATCTAGGTCTGCAGGGCCCTTTAAATGGTTAACTTCACTTTCCAAGCTATCACTTTAAGAGTCTAATTGAAGTTCATGGATCCACCTATTTAAACCTTCAACTTCAATGTCTCAGTGAACAATAAATGTGTCCCTACCTGTGTGCAGTTGACACCTATTTACTCTGCTAAAGGTACCTTATTACCAGGTCCCAGTAACTCATCCAATTCCCCTCAAAGTTAAATCCCAGTTAAAATTATTTGCTTATTACTTGTTACTGACCCGGATTGGACTTTGACACTTCTCTCGGATTCTTCTTACTTTCCTTATCACTTGTTATAGACCCGGATTGGACTTTGCCTTCTTACGGATTCTCCTTATATACTTATTAATTGTTGCTGAACCGGATTGGATTTGACCCTTCTCTTGGATATTCCTATGGACTGATTTACTGTTGCCAAACCGAATTGGGCTTTAACAAACCTTTGGGTTTCCTCTATAATTATTTAAAGTAACCGGATTATCACCTAAAAATCGCTCTCAATCCGTGTGATTATCCTTTATTCTCCCAGACCGACCTCTCATACTGGTTAGTAGTCTGTATTTTTAATTTGTTTGACAAATATATTGTTTAAAACATTACAGATTAATTGTGCCCCAAAAATTTGTCAAACCATTTTAAATGGAGACTACTGCCTCTATACAGGCTTTTCAAGCCATACAAACCAGAGTTGATTTCCTCACACAATCTATTCAAGAAGTCCATTTAAAAATAAATGATATTCAATTACAAGTTGATACTTTAAAATTATAAGCTACTGTGCACACTCCTGAGCCAAAAATTTACCCTCCTACAAAATTTAACGGAGATAAAACCTCATATAGAGGTTTTATTCACAAATGTAAACTTATGTTTTCTTTCCAACAACTTACTTTAATGATGATGTAAAAGTTAAAACAATAATTTCCTTATTGCAAGGGAACCCTGCCAAATGAGTTTATCAATTAATTGACTATAATGATCCTTGTTTATTAACTTTAGATCAATTCCTCATTGAAATGAATAAATTATATGAAGATCATTTTTCAATTAACTTTTTAATTCTTGTTAATGGAAGAATACACAACCTTTATGCTGTAATTGACTGAGGAGCCAATGGTTGTTTTATTAACAAAAAATTAGTAGATAAACTAAGTATTCCTTTTTCTAAGAAAACACTTTCCACTCAAATGATTATTTTCGATGGTTCCGTCTCTTCATATGGTGAAATTGTATATCAAACTACCACCCTTTCATCAACCATTAATGATGTTCATTCTGAAGAAATCTCCTTTGATATAATTTCTTCTTTAAGTTTTGACATAGTTCTGGGCCATCCTTGGCTTATTAAACATAATCCCTCCATCGATTGGTCTAATATTTCTTTTGTCTTTAATTCAAAATTTTGTGATTCTAATTGTAAAAAACAATGTATCGTAGGAACTACCACCCTTAACATTCCAGATCATTACCTGGAATTTCAAGATGTTTTTTGTGAAAAAGAAGCTTCTAAACTACCACCTTGAAGACCATATGATTGTCCTATCGATTTATTAGAAGGATCAAAAATTTATTTTAGCCACATATATCCTCTATCAGAACCGGAACTTAAAACCCTCCGTGACTACCTTGATACTAACTTAGCAAAAGGATTCATACATCATTCTACATCTCCTGCAAGAGCAAGTATTTTATTTGTTACCAATAAAGACAGAACCATCAGACCAATAATCGATTACCGACAATTAAATAAAATAACCATTAAAAAAGTTACCCACAGGGGCGGGGCCAGACCGCCATGCTGACCGGTCGCATAAAGGAGAGGCTTTGGAGAAATCTGGCCTCTTAGGAAAGCATTTAATCCAAAGCAAACCTGAGAGATACTCATGCGGTTGTAGCAGAGGTAGCAGACCCTGAGATCGGGAGTCTCAGGCCCAACTGGAGGGAGTACGAGGCTTTGGGGATGGTGGCCTACCCAGGAGAGGCGCAGAGTGGATGGCCGCCACCATGCCTCCCTCTCCAACTGCCACATGCCGACCTCACGACTCGCCTGCTGGTCCTGTTTTCCCCCTCTCTGGGCTGGGGGGGGTCATCCCGGTCCCCACTGGGGAGAGCTCGAACTAAGAGGAGCCTAAGGAGCACGGACCACCCGAGGCCTACCTGGTAAAATGGCAGTGACACATGGCACTGCACAAACTGCTCCTGCACCACGGAGCCTATGCGAGCTCGTGTCCCGCCTCTGGCCCCAGCAGAGAACCTCACCGCGTGCCCGACGATAAAGCTATCGGGAGGATCAAATCAACATCTGATAAGGGGATATTGACCACACACGGATGAGGACCTATAACCCATGGAAGCACAAGCATTCCCCACTATGCCGAACTGCTGTGGTGCCTATCTGTTGAAAATTAAAATTACCCTTCATAAGCAAGCACAGCGTTGATAACAGCCCATCCGGACAAGAATCTCCTGGGGGACAGCAGCCTCACCCGTTGTGATAAAACAGCCAGTGTGCCACTCTCATCTGATCTCACACAGAGACATATAATATCACAGTGGTCAGCTCAGCTCCAGTGGTCTTTAACCTACATTAATTTTGTCTTGCAGCAACTTATGTATATTCATACTTGTGCATTTGCCTACAGGTCTCTGCTACATTTACTTACACCTAAGCGTTTCTACCCTCAGGCATATGCTGTCAATACCAAATATAATTCCTTAATCGTGTCTTAAAGTATCCAGCGTAATGTTATATATGTTACCCTGCTCTCCAGTATTAAGCATCCATGAGAGCAAAACCCATGACATTCAAGCAAAGTTAATCTTTTTTGGTTAATCGTATTTAATGGCATCATCCTGTGTACTTATGGTAAATGTACAGTTTAACCCTGCCTACCTAATCACCTACATGATCGAGCTTGATGTTATCTAATTAATTTGTTGTTTTCCTTATTCATAATTCATAATGCATCCAAGTTTTAAACGTGCACCATTCTTGATTCCTAACAAAAAAATTTGAGCAGTTTTGCCTATATGCCACCATTGTTCAGCTTAATGTTAAAACTTGTCTCGCTTTTGCTGTTGTGGCAAAGTGAGAATGCCTGTAACTCTCAAGCACGTAAAAAATAAAGAATTTAAAAAAATAAATTACCTAATCCTACTAATCCCTCAAATTTTGGAGAGAATCAAAAACCCTAAGATATTTACAAAACAAGACCTCCGGGGAGCCTATAACCTTCTCTGTATAAGAGCAGGAGCAGGGGCGTATTAGCCGCGAGGCAAACAAGGCATTTGCCTTGGGCGGCATTTTCCACCCCGTTTTTTGCCGCCCCCAAATGCCCAAGGCAAATGTCTTGTTAGCCTTGCGGCTAACTGACATGCCGTCTGGGCGGGCGGTCGGTCGGTCTGCTGGGCGGCGCTGGCGGGCAGGCGGCTGGCGAGGGAGCACTTCCTCTGAGCTGTCTGCTCAGCTCCCTTGCGCGCCGCAGAGTGAGGCTGGGAGCCGGAATATGACGTCATATTCCGGCTCCCAGCCTCACTCTGCGGCGCGCGAGGGAGCTGAGCAGACAGCTCAGAGGAAGTGCTCCCTCGCCAGCGCCGCCCAGCAGCCACTGGACCACCAGGGAGAAATTGGAACCCCCCCCAGCATTCCCAAAGGTAAGGAGGCTGGGGGGGGGAGTTAAATTTAAAAAAAAAAAAGGGTTAAATATGTGAGTGAGTGAGTATGTGTGTGTGTGTGAATGTCTGTGTGTGTGTGTGAATGTCTGTGTGTGTCTGTTAGTGTGTCTGTGTATGTCTGTTAGTGTGTGTGTGTGAATGTCTGTGTATGTCAGTGTGTGTGTCTGTTAGTGTGTGTGTGTATGTCTGTTAGTGTGTGTGTATGTCTGTTAGTGTGTGTGTGTATGTCTGTTAGTGTGTGTGTGAATGTCTGTGTATGTCAGTGTGTGTGTCTGTTAGTGTGTGTGTGTGTGTATGTCTGTTAGTGTGTGTGTGAATGTCTGTTAGTGTGTCTGTTAGTGTGTGTGTGTGTGTGTGTGTGTGTGTTAGTGTATGTATGTCTGTTAGTGTGTATGTCTGTTAGTGTGTGTGTGTGTGTGTGTATATATGTCTGTTAGTGTGTGTCTGTTAGTGTGTGAGTGTGTGTGTATCTGCTAGTGAGTGTGTGTCTGTTAGTGTGTGTCTGTAAGTGTGTGTGTGTTTCTGTTAGCGAGTGTGTGTTTCTGTTAGCTAGTGTATGCGTATCTGTAAGTGAATGTGTGTGTGTATTTAGAAGTCGGGGGAAGGGTGGGGGTGGTGCGGGCGGGGGGAAGGGTTGGATGGGGGTGGCGCGGACGGGAGGGGGGCGCCTGAGTTTTGTCCTGCCTAGGGCAGCACAAAACCAGGATACACCACTGAGCAGGAGATGAATGGAAAACAGCATTTAGAACAAGGTATGGTCATTTTGAGTACTTAGTAATGCCATTCAGCCTTTGTAATGCTCCTGCTTCCTTCCAAAATGTCATACATTATATTTTTAGGGATTTCTTAGACGATTTTATGGTTGTTTATTTAGATGACATCCTTATATTTTCACAAGATAAAGAGTTTCATATCAAACAAGTAAAAAAGGTACTCCAACGCATAAGAGATCATAAGTTGTTTGCCAAACCCGAAAAGTGTATTTTTGAAAAAAGTGAAATTCCTTTTTTGGGCTACATAATAGCTGATTCTTCTATTCATATGGATCCCAATTTATAAAACAAATTTCTCACGTTGTTTCTCCTCTAACAAACCTTACTAAACAAGATCAACCATTTTATTGGGGTGAAAAAGAACAGGATTATTTCGAATCATATCTGCCCCTATTCTTAAACAACCCAATCCTACTCTCCAATATGTCCTTAAAGTAGATGCTTCAGATATTGCAATTGGAGCCGTACTCTCTCAAAGAGACAATTTCTTTTTAAAAAAATACCACCCACAGAAAGAAATTATAGTGTTGGTGAAAAAGAATTGCTATCCATAAAAATATAGAATGCAGATATCTACTTGAGGTTTCTTCTGTTCCTTTTGTTATTTTTACAGACCATAAGAACCTTGAATATCTCCGTTCTGCAAAAAGGTTAAATCCTAAATTAGCCCGTTGGGCTCTTCTTTTTGAACTGTTTGATTTTCATATCACTTACCATCCAGGTAATAAAAATGGTAAAGCTGATGCTTTATCAAGAATACATGAAGTTACTCCATTTTCCAATTCTGATGCTATTTTTCACTCTAATACCATAATTAGTTAAATGACCTCTTTAGCTCAAGAAATTGCCACTTCCTATTCTCCCAATGATCCTTCCCCTGATTTTCAATTAACCAAGAAAGATGGCTTATGGTACAAAGGTAATCTTCTATACGTACCTCTCCCCTTAAGAAAGAAAATAATGTCTTATATTCATGACAAACCTCTTTCTGGTCATCCAGCTATCAATAAAACAATTGAATAAATGATACTTCTGGTGGTCTAAATACAACAAAAGTATTGAAAATTATGTAAAAAAAATTAAGAGTGTCAAAGGAAGATAAAAACTTCCACTTCTCCCTTTGGCCTATCACAATCTCTCCCAAATCCTATTAGTCCATGGTCATCCATAAGTATGTATTTTATTGTTGACTTCCCTTTGTCGGAGGGTAATATTTAAATTTTTACTATTGTTGTAGACCATCTCACAAAGATGATTCATTTCATTACCCTTTCTTCTGTTCCCTCTGCATCTTCATATTGCTAAAAGCTTCATAAAAGAATATGTCTGTCTTCACGGAATTCCTAATGAGATTATTACAGATAGGGAAGTTCAATTTACTTCTTTCTTCTGGAGAGAAGTTACAAAAATTCTACAAATAGAACATAAATTATCCACTGCTTTTCATCCCCAAACAAATAGGCATATATTTAAAATGGGTTTAGGATTCATTTTAGGATGGGAATTAGAATTCAGATGAGAGTCTGGATTAGGGCCAGCAAGGAAATCTCTAATGAAATCAACAAGAGAGCTTTTTATAGGGGTTAGGATTGAGATTAGCATTAAGGTTATAATTAGAGTTAGGCATAGATAAAGGGTATGGGTTAGGATTAAGGTGAGGTTAAACCTGAAATTAATATGTAAAAAAAAATTCAATCACAAACTGTGGCATGAATTGGCGAAATAATAGCAGCATGCTAATGCACAGTATACACCATGTGAGATACTCTGAAGTGTCTACTTTAACAAAAGGTAGGTCTTTGTGGGGTAATTATGAAATGTCAAACTGTGTCATATTCACTCCTGTTCCTTACAAATTAAGCAGCAAAATAGTATCTAATTTTTCAGAGACTTTTATTTGCCAAAATGAGATAAAATAAACATGAAAGGCTTTTGTAAATCAGACAGTCTGAATCAGAACCTAATTTTATTTTTTATTTATTTATTTTTTTATATTTTTTTTTTGCAGTGCAAATGAACTTTACATGTAGGCTCGAGGTGCCCCAAGAGCAGTCCTCAAGCGTTTCTCCTCTCTTAACATGCGGGGTACAGAGGCGGCTCTAGACTTTATGAGGCCTTAGGCGAAATGCAAACACGAGGCCCCACTAACAAAAATGTGTCACATATACACATTTATGCACTGTCTACCGGTGTATGTGCCTTAGAGTGTGTCTGACAGAGAGTATCCTTGTGTGTGTGTGAATGTATGTCTCTTTGAGCATGTTTGCGTTTTTGTCTGAGACCCTATGTGTATAGGCAGCTGCTTTAAGTGTGTTGTGTGTATGGTGATGGTGAGAGGGAGAGGCAGGTGATGGTGAGAGGGGGGTGATGGTGTGGGGGTCATGGTGAGAAGGAGAGGGGGGTGATGGTGAGGGGGGGTGATGGTGTGGGGGTGATGATGAGAGGGAGTGGGGGGGTGATGGTGAGAGGGAGAGGGGGGACGATGGTGTGGGGGGGATGGTGAGAGGGAGAGGGGGGTGATGGTATTGTGAGAGGGAGAGGGGTGGATGATGGTAATGTGAGAGGGAGAGGGGGGTGATGGTAATGTTAGAGGGAGAGGGGGGTAATGTGAGAGTGAGAGGGGGTATTGTAAGAGTGAGAGGGGGTGATGTGAGAGGGAGGGGGGTGATGTGAGAGGGAGGTGGTGATGGTGAGAAGGAGGGGGTGAGGCTGAGGGTGGTGACGGAGGGTGATGCTCAGGGTGGTGATGATGCTGAGGGTGGTGAGGGGGGGTGATGCTGAGCGTGGTGGGGGTGGTGAGGGGTTGATGCTGAGGGTGGTGAGGGGTGAAGCTGAGGGTAGTGGGGGTGGTGAGGCTGAGGGTGGTGATGCTGAGGGTGGTGAGGGGGGTGATGCTGATGGTGGTGGGGGGGTGATGCTAAGGGTGGTGAGGGGTGATGGTGAGTGGGGTGATGCTGAGGGTGGTGAAGCTGAGGGTGGTGAGGGTGGTGATGCTGAGGGTGGTGAGGGTTGATGCTGAGGGTGCTGAGGGGGGTGATGCTGAGGGTGGTGGGGGGTGAAGCTGAGGCTGAGAGTGGTGGGGGCGGTGAGGCTGGGGGTGGTGAGGCTGAGGGTGGTGGGGGGAGGCTGAGGGTGGTAGGGGGTGATGGTGAGGGGGGTGAGGGAGAACCTACCTTAATTTACCTGGTGGTCCAGTGGGCTCCCTGGTGGTCCGGTGGCCATTACTTCCGGTCTGCAGCTCCACAGTGAGCAGAGCTGCAGACCATGTAATCTCGCGAGACCATCAGAGTGTTGCCGTGGTAACCCACGGCAACGCTCTGATTGGCCAGTTCTCGCGAGACACATGGTCTGCAGCTCTGCTCACTGCGGAGCTGCAGATCGGTGTCTGATGGCTGGCCGGGCAGCCAGGAGGGGCCTCGCACCCGGCAGCATAACGGGCAAGCCGCCGGGCCCCCTCCTGGTGTCAGGTCCTCGGTCAGTGACCGAGGACCTGACACAGTCTGCCCACAGGCGGTTTAGGCGGCCGCGAGGCCCCAGCCAGCACGAGGCCTTAGGCGGCCGCCTAAATCGCCTAATTAGAGAGCCGCCTCTGGTGGGGTATTAGATTATCTAGCACAGTTTTATAATATAAACAGGTTGGTTCATTGAAGCTTCAGCAGTACAGTAAGGTAAGTATGCAAACAAGCTTAATCAGGTGTGTCAATTACTATCAACAGTACTGGCATATTTCTAGGGTACACAGGTTGAGTAGGTAACGCATTTAACAAAGGTTCAGCATAGCTGATAATCCTGGCTGTCTATGCAAGTTGTGCCTATGCAGGACCGGTGCTAGGATTTTTAGTTACACAGGCGAAGAGGCATTTTGGTGCCCCCCACCCTCGTTTAAAATAAGGTTCATACAAACACAGAAATAATCATACAGAGACATACAGACACAGACAGAGACATACATGCATATAAAGACATACATACAGAGGCATACCGTCATACAGACACATACATACATACATAGACATACAGAAACATACATACAGAGACATCCAGGCATACAGACACATACATACATACATAGACATACAGAAACATACATACAGAGACATCCAGGCATACAGACACATACATACATACAGAGACATACAGGCATACAAAGACATACACGCATACAGAGACATACCGTCATACAGACACATACATATATACAGGTATACAGAGACATACAGGCATACAGACACATACGTACAAAGACATATAGGCATACAGATACATACATTTGTACATACAGAGACATACAGGCATACAGACACATACATTTGTACATACAGAGACATACAGGCATACGGACACATACATTTGTACATACAGAGACATACAGGCATACAGAAACATACAGACACATACATTTTGTACAGACATACAGGCATACAGAGACATACAGGCATACAGAAACATACATACAAAGCCATACAGGCATACAGAGGCCTACATACATACATACATACATACAGAGACATACATACATACAGAGACATACACAATTACATACTTACATCAGTTCAATCTTGTCCCCTGGATGCATGCTGTCTGGCTCCTTGGAGTCCTGTCCTGCAGCCCAGCCCCATCACAGGGCGCCAGCCGCTCTGTGTGGTACACAGGGAGCAGGGATATGATGTCATTCATATCCTCGCCCCCTCCACACAGCCTGGGGCAGACACCAGGGTAGGTGCAGTGGCGTACACATGACCCATGGGGCCCCAGTGCGCAAATTGATCCGTGCTCCCCCCCCCCCCTCTCGCGCTTACTTTGCGCGGGCCGGGGCCGCAACACATGGCGGCGGGCACCTGGTCGCAGGGGTTGCAGGGCTGTGACCCCTGCGACCGCGGTATGTACGCCAGTGCATGCAGATGCACACACACTTAAAGGACCACTACAGACACCCAGATCACATCAGCTCAATGAAGTGGTCTGGGTGTCAGGTCCCTCTAGTTTTAACCCTGCAGCTGAAAACATAGCAGTTTCAGAGAAACTGCTATGTTTCACCGAGGGTTAATTCAGCCTCTAGTGGATGTCTCACTGACAGCCACTAGAGGAGCTTCCGCTATTCTAAAACACCGAACGTCAATAGGAAAGCATTGAGTAATGCTTTCCTATGGGCGGTTTGAATGGGTGCGCGGCAAGAGCATTCGGAGCTGAGAGGCGGAGGAATCCCCAGCGCCAAGGAAGAAAGGTAAGTGCTGAAGACACACACACACTCTCACGAACAGATGCATACACACCAGCTAACGGACACACATTTACTGACAGACACACTCAGCGACAGACATACATACACACTCACTTACAAAACATACACTCTCACTGACAAACACACACTCACTAACAGACATCAAACAGACTCACTAATACATACACAAACACACTCAGTAAGAGACACACAGTAACACAATCACTGACACTCACTAGCAGACACACTCACTGACGCTCACTAGCAGACACACACACTGATGCTCACTAGCAGACACACACACTGACGCTCACTAGCAGACACACACTGATGCTCACTAGCAGACACACACACTGACGCTCACTAGCAGACACACTCACTGACGCTCACTAGCAGACACACTCACTGACGCTCACTAGCAGACACACTCACTGACGCTCACTAGCAGACACACTCACTCACGCTCACTAGCAGACACACTCACTGACGCTCACTAGCAGACACACTCACTGACGCTCACTAGCAGACACACACACTGACGCTCACTAGCAGACACACTCACTGACACTCACTAGCAGACACACACACTGACGCTCACTAGCAGACACACACACTGACGCTCACTAGCAGACACACACACTGACGCTCACTAGCAGACACACACACACACACTAACACATGTTTTTTTTTTTTTAATTTAATCCCCCAGCCTCCTTAGCTTTTTGGAGTGCTGAAGGGATTCCCTGGGGTCCAGTGGTGCTGCTGGGCTCCTGGGCTCCTTGGCTGGCTCCCTGGCTCCCTTGGTGGCTGGCTGGCTCCCTTGGTGGCTGGCTGGCTCCCTTGGTGGCTGACTGGCTCCCTGGCTCCCTTGGTGGCTGGCTGGCTCCCGGGCGGGCGCGAGGGAGCACTCTCCCATGCGTGCTTCCTCTTCAGCTCCCTCGCGCACCGCGTAGGGATGCCGGCGCCGGAAGATGACGTCATCTTCCGGCTCCGGTATCAGTATACGGCGCGCGAGGGAGCTGAAGAGGAAGCACACATGGGAGAGTGCTCCCTCGCGCGCCCGCAGAACCGGGCGCTCGGCCACGCTATAACAGGTCGTCGGTTGGAGGGGAGCGCAGTGCGCTTCCCTCCTTCCGGTCAGCCTGATTTTGCGCCCCCAGGGCCGGTGCGTCCTAAGGCGGCCGCCTGGGCCGCCTTATGGTAGCGCCGGCCCTGTGCCTATGCGGTTATTCAATTGTAGCACTCGCTAGGTATACTAGGTTAAAGATGTATGCATCATTTTTGCCAGTCTATAGCGAGAATAAGATTATGTGTAAACATTCTATGTGTATACCTCCGTATAATATGCTAGGAAGTGTTCTGATTAACATTTAGCCCTGAAGCATAGCGGTAGCACAAATTAAGCAAAACATATATAAACCATAAACAGGAGCGTCCGGCAGCCGCTGATTGTATTGATGTGGGGAAATTACGTTCGGCTGGCATTAGTGGGAGAAGTGTGCGAGTCCCATCAGTGATAGCTGCCGCTTGTGGTTAGGTCCCCAGCAGTGGTGCGGCTGCAAGAGGCTAGTCTGTGTTCAGCCTATGCCCGAAGTTGGGAATCGAAAGTTCTGCACTTCGCGGGCTAGGGAGGCTGCAGCATTCAGGCGGTTCCGTTGGGCATCCCTCCCGCCCCAGGCCAGTTGACAGGCCAGCATCCTCTTGCCCCGGACGTGGGGGCTCTTAGGGACCAGGTCCTCCCCTGCATGGGGTAGACAGGAGGTCTTGGTGGTAGTCCGTTGCCGACTGCGGGCGATCCTCCGTCTGCGTGGGTGATGCCGTGGGGCTTTGCCCCTGGCGGCCCTCGGCCTAGGTGATCTCTTACTAGGAGGCTCGTGTGATTTTGAGGCATGGGTGATCAGAGGGGGCCCACTCACCGCCCAGTCGCGAACCTCCTGGTCGTCCTACTTGCGCTGAAGTGTTGCTGAAGCTTGGTGGGCTTCCAGGTTAGCCCAGAAATGGTCAAAAATTTCGTCCAGCTTCCTCTGTGTTATTGCGCAGGAGTGAGAGGCGCTGTCTCAGACTGCTTAGGGGCTGGTTCCCGTTGGGTATTTCGGGCCGCCATTTTGTGTGCTTTGCTGGGCTGTAGTTTAGCGGTTGAGGCCGATGTGGGGCTCTCTTGCATTTGAGACGAGCGGACCGGGATGACCCCCGCTGGTCCAAAGGGAGGGGGGGGCACAGGGCTGAGTGGTAAGCTTGGGATTGCACAGCATCGCACCGAGCGGGGTATCGGCCGCTTCCCCCATCCGGTGGGCGTACTACGCCTCACTCCTCCAACCTCCGTTGGATATATAGTGTGACCGCGGGCAGCAGACCCGGGGTTCTTCGGTTGGTTCCGGAGGCAGGTAAGTCCCTTTTTATGGTGTTATGGCTGGCTGATTAGCTAAAATCATGCTTAATTGAAGAATTGAGCTTGGAGCTCACACGAGGTGCATCCACCCGCCATGATGTCCAGGCCACGCCCCCAATCAGAACCTAATTTTAACAATATAAATAAAAAAAGAAAGCAGTCCTTGCTAAATAAAATAGGTTGCTTTACATTGTAGATTAATTAGCCAATTAGTAGTAGGAAAACAAAGTTAATTGCCCTTTTAACCTGTGTGTGTCACCTTGTGTGTCTGTAACAAGGCTAAATATGCAAGGGTATGTAAACTTTTGATCAGGGCCATTTAATAGGCATCAGAGTCATGTGGGGTCTGGTGAACACAACCTCCCTATTGTGACAAGTACCCTTGCTGTTAAACGGGGATATCAGCTGTTTAAAGATCCTGGGCGGGGGGCGGAGCCTGACCACGGAGGCGAACGGTCGCAAGTGCCTACAGCTCCGTGCTCACAGAAGCCAAAACGCCTGAAAACCGACACACTTACCTCCGAAAACTGACCGCAAGAACTTTCCGGGTCGGACTGGACAACATGGGACGCAAATCTAAGCGCCCAACAACTGATAAACCCGCTCCCGGACTTACTATTGGGGACATGTGGAGGCAGGCGCATGGCGCCGGCGGGCCCAAAATGGCCGCGCTCTCCAGTGGCTGCTCAAACTTCTCGGATGGGCTGTCTGACGACGCTGATGATGATTATCTGCCCATGCCTGCACCGGCCCCCTCACAAGCACCGAAACAAGCCAAAGCAGGGTCTGACTCCTCACCTGTGACCACAAAGGTCCTCAAAGCACTGCTGGCAGACTTACAAAGGAACATCTTGGCAGACATAACGGCGGTACGCACTGACCTGCAGGGGCTGACGGGCCGCATAGGGGCCCTGGAAGGGACTTCCCAAACCACCACCCAACAAATTGCCGAACTCCACATAACCGTTCAGGACCTGCAAAAGCAGACCCGGTCACAAGAACGCCGCCTTGCAGCCCTGGAAGACTCACAGAGACGAAACAACCTCAAACTCAGAGGGGTCTCCGACGACATCTCTACGCAAGAAATGCCACACTTTTTGAAGCGCATGCTGGCGACCCTACTACCACAGAGGCAGGGGAAAGCCATCATACTGGACAATTTCTTCCGACTCCCTAAATCCGACAAAGCGCCAGCCTCAGCCCCCAGGGACTTAATACTTACCTTTCAATCCGGGAAGGACAAAGCAGCGGTCCTCACAGCACTGAGGGACAAGTCCCCCCTCCGTTTCGAAAATATGGCGGTATCATTCTACACCGATTTATCGAGCGGCACGCTAGCTTGGAGGCGATCGCTCCGACCGCTCACCTCCCTACTCCAACAACGGGGGATTCAATACCGCTGGCACCGATCCCACAAGCTAGCGGTCAAGCACGGAAGCGAAACGCACTTCATCCAAGACCTACAGAGCTCTGCGACGCTACTGCGGGAGATGGGCTTGTCCTTGGACTCGCTGGCACAACAGGGAGAGCGCAATACCCCCCCCTCGACTCACACCTGGGATCCGGCAAGAACCACCGTTTTTATTCCCCAAGGAAGGACACCCGACTCTTATGCAGCTGTCACCACATGAAGGGCAACACAAACGGCCCAAGGGCCGAGACTATATGTTTAATGTCTGAGGAACACTATCCATGGTTTTAATGATCCCTGTTATTGACGGATATGAAGCCTCCAGTCTACTGTTACAAAGGTTGTACCCCGTTCTATCCCCCTACGATACCCTACCCAACAAGCGAATACACCACAGACACGTCAGCTGACACATGGCAGAATGTATTACCAGACACAGTAACGCTCACACACACACACACACTGGAAGACTGACACACACTACGCTCACTCCACTGTCACCTTACCCCCCTGCATTCACACACGCACCAGATGCTCAGTAACAACACTACCCACATCCACACCCTATATGCACCGCCAAGTTGTCAGATGACAGCACCCACTCATCCACACAAGGCGCCCTTATCTGCAGCTTTAAAAAAAAAGGGCAAATGCAGCTGCCATGCACCCCACTCCGGTACGCCGGCAGTTTATGGCAACGAACTTTTCCTGAATGACTTATGTTTTTTCTGTTTTTTGCTTTTATGTTTTGTGTCGCAATATTGCTTCTAATCAGCTACCCAAGATGTCTAGGGTCCCTACTTGCATATAGCTAGGGCTTCACAAGTGCACTCGCACGCGTAGAGAAAACTCACAATGGGAATTCTGCACTATCCTTAACTGAGTCAGCATCCAGTGCAAACGCTACTGATTTTATTTAGTTGAAAGGCATAGGCCGAAACTGTTCATATGCTGGCGGAGGGAAACTGCACCTAGATAGTCGGGACCCCCCTAAGGGGATTAACCTAATGTTTTCACATAGCCGTAACCGAACAATGATGTTCACTCACTCGAGGGTATTGATTACCATAGCTAGACAGCGTACACACACTACGTTTCTGTTATATAGTACTTCACAGCTAATCCTGTACAACTAAACGACCTGATCCCCTAAGCAGAGTACACACATACGTGTTTGCACGTCTACTCATACGTATATAGGACTAACCATAGGCTTAATGCCTCCTAACACGGCCTACCACGTTAGATGCACCCTCCTGGCCTGTATTCAGCTTGCAATATAAATACTGAAAAACTGTGCCAGGTTTCTCGAATACCATGCAAATGTATAACTATGCTTATTTTCATTTTCAAATGCCTGTAACTGCCGTCGCGGCATTACAGGCACACTTGTTGCTTCTTACACAGCAAATATGATGAGATTACAAACAAGCTACCGATTCAGCGAAGATTAAGACAGTTACTTTAAATGTAAAAGGCAACCGATGTTCACTAATGTTCTGTTTCTACATTTCTATATAAAAATGTGCATTGCTCAAACGCCACCATTGTACTATCAATGTACTATGTTGATGCTTGCGAATGCTATTGTGGCAGAGTAAGCTGTTTTGTCTACTTATGCACTCAAAAATAAAGAATTAAAAAAAAAAAAAAAAAAGATCCTGGGCAATTCAAATTTGATACCAGGAGTCTGCGTTCCATTTGAGTATGCTCATTAGCACATGCTCAGTAGTACATTTGGAATTTAGTGAAATGTATCACCTCCCGGGCAAGCATTACACTTGCTGTGTTAAGGCTCAAAGCCTGCTCCACCATTGGCCACCTCCTAGATTGGTTTCAGCCGCCAAATAGCACCTTCCTGCATGTGCAGGAAATAAAGAAGATGCCACCAGTATGCCCTGTAACTCCACCATTAGCTTCCAGGTAGCTGTAAAGCTGGATGGCCCATAGTAGCAACCCATGTCTATCCTACCAAAGCTTAAAATTTAAGAAATGCTAAATCCGTCCATCCTGCTTGGGAGCGTCAGTATTGCCAAGGATTTGTGGCTGCTAAAGCGGATTAACGTGTCTCAATTTTTTTCCATAAGGTTACTTGTCCATACCATTTGCATATCCCTACTGCACTGCTGCTGTATGCACAAAAAACAGAAGTTAAGCCAAACTCATTCCTTTGGTAGCCAACCATGCCGTCTCAGCTTAACCACTTTTTTGCATACTCCATAATTTTGGCCTTCTAATCAAGCTTTTGAAAGCTCTGATAACGTGAATATAGTGGTGAGAGCAAACTAAATACTAGATAAAATCCAGATAAAATGAATAAGAGGCAATATTACCATATATTACTGACTTGTAGGCATGTCCTAAGAAACAATAAAATAAAGGACATAGTATACCCTGTTACACAATAAAACAAGTAAATATAGGTATAAAATTGCCCACTCCCGTGGTGCTGAGCCGTTTAAAAGTGGCTCAGACTATCAGCACCTTTGAAAGCTCTGATGACAACGTATTTCTACTGCATTGTTTTTATTGTTTTAATATCTAGCAGTTGCACAGAGCAACAGAATAAGTTAGCTCTTTATATAATATTAAAATTATGCATATATGTGTATAATATATTTGAAAAAACAACTATTCTAGTGCAAAATATGATGCTTTAATATTAGAGCCTATAAAAATAAGTCTGCAAGTAATGAATTCTTTCCAATGTATTGGTATAAGCGTTGTGATATTCTCATGCAATGATTTGTACTGGCCAGCAGATGTCACCATACAGAACTTCTTTCTAACCTGTTTGATGTTCAAACAGCATCGAAATTAATTTAAATGACCACTAAAGGAACCCCAGACAACTTCATCACAACAAAGTGGTCTGTGTCCAGTGGTGCTTTAGTTTTAACATTGCAATGTAAAACACTGATATTTAGTAGATACAGCAATGCTTACATTGCACGGTTAAATACACATGTAGTAGACATGTGCAATTAGTTTCGGTCTGAATTAAAATTCGGCCGAATTTCGGGTAATTCGGACATTCGGGTGCTTCTGAATGTCTGAATAGTTGAATTGCCGAAGTGCTGAATTTCCGAAGTCCCGAAGTGCCGAAATTACCGAATTTCCAAAGTGTAGTAGTGCCGAAGTGCCGAATTGCCGAATTGCTGAAGTGCCGAAGTTCCGAAGTTGCCGAAGTTCCGAGGTGTCAAAGTGCCGAAGTTCCGAAGCACAGTATTGCCTAAGTACTAATATACTTACCCAGTGAAAGAAGAAGAATGTTACACTGTATACAATTTCAAATAAAAAGTATACAAACATAGCCAGGATTCAGCTGTAAGCATTTGCAACACTTACAACAATAAAGTAACATACATTCATATAAAATGTAAGTTACTTGGCTAGTCAGTGTAATGACAGGAATGAATAAGTAGATCAATCCCTAATTCCCACGGTATTAGGGAGCTTTCTACTAAAAGGCTGAAAGACCTAAATTGGTCTTTCAGACAAATTTACTAATACTAAGTAAAGATTACTTAGTATTAGTAAATTATGCCCCTACTCGCTATACCGCTAGTAGGGGCAGGTCTATTAAACAGTGAGCAGCCTGTGGCTATTGGGGGTGCTCTGAGCCTAATTGCTGGGCGGGGCAAGGCTTTATAAGCCTTCCCCCGCCCTGCAGAGCTCAGTCTGCGGGAGCCCTCAACGGGTGAAGATGGATTATTATTTTTTTGCGCTTGTTTTCGTTTTTTTTTTTTATTGCGTCGGTTATTTTGGATTTTTATTTGGCCTTTTTTGGGGCTGAAAAAAATAAGATTTTAGAAGAAAGAAAACATTGAATGGTAAGTTTTTTTTTATTTTTACAGTTACTTAGTTAAATGGCCCCCCTCATTATTTTTAGGGTTAGAGGGGTAGGTAGGAGTTTATTTTTTTGGGGAGGGGGTGACTAGGGGTTTGGGGACCCCTAGTCACCTGGGGGGGAGTGGGGTTACATTTTCATTTAGGGCCCACACCCACCGCTCAGGGGTGGGGGCCAGGGGGGGGACATTAGGTCCCCCCCTTATTCTTGTTTAGGGCCCCCACGCACCTCTCAGGGGTGGGGGCCAGGGAGGAAGACATTAGGTCCCCCCATTTGTATTTAGGGCCCCCACCCGCCGCTCAGGGGTGGGGGCCAGGGAGGAGGACATTAGGTCCCCCCATTTGTATTTAGGCCCCCACCCGCCACTCAGGGGTGGGGGCCAGGGGGAGGACAATAGATCCCCCTCTTATTCTTGTTTAGGGCCCCCACCCACAGCTCAGGGGTGGGGCAAGGGGGGAGGACATTAGGTCCCCCCTTATTCTTGTTTAGGGCCCCCACCCACCGCTCAGGGGTGGGGGCCAGGGGGGAGGACATTAGGTCCCCCCCTTATTCTTGTTTAAGGCCCCCACCCACAACTCAGGGGTGAGGCAAGGGGGGAGGACATTAGGTCCCCCCCCTTATTCTTGTTTAGGGCCTCCACCCATCGCTCAGGGGTGGGGGCCAGGGGGGAGGACATTAGTTCCCCCCTTATTCTTGTTTAGGGCCCCCACCCACTGCTCAGGGGTGGGGGCCAGGGGGGAGGACAATAGGTCCCCCCCATTTGTATTTAGTGTCCCCATCAGCCGCTCAAGGGTGGGGGCCAGGGGGGAGGACATTAGCCCCCCCCCTTATTCTTGTTAAGGGCCCCCACCCACCACTCAGGGGGGAGGACATTTTTTACTTTAGGGCCCCCACCCGCTCAGGCTGCTCACTGTTTAAAAGACATGCCCCTACTCGCGGTATAGCGAGTAGGGGCACAATTTACTAATACTAATTAATTTTTACTTAGTATTAGTAAATTTGGCTGAAAGACCAATTTACGTCTTTCAGCCTTTTGGTAGATAACTCCCTAATACCCTGGGAATTAGGGAGTTATCTACCAAGCGGCTGCAACAGAAGTCCTGAAATGCCGGAGTTCCGAAGCTGACGAAGTGTCTAAGATCCGAAGTGCCGAAGTTGCCGAAGTTCCGAAGTGGCAAAGTTCCGAAGTGCCAAAGTGTTCAAGTGCCGAAGTTCTGAAGTGTCAAAGTGCCGAATTGCTGAAGTTCCGAATTGATGAAGTCCCGAATTTCGGAATGCCGAATCGAGCCGAATATTTTCCCCATGCACATGCCTAACATGTAGTGGCTCTTTCTTTGACATCCAATGGAGCCACTTCCCCCATTAGAACAGTCATGCGTTTTTTATCCCCAATGCTCTACTACTGGGGTCAGCAACTCCACACATACACACAATGTGACATATCATTCACACACACAATTTCACAAGCAGCTCTCCAACACACAACACATTCAAATTTATCATACACAATACCACAAACTACTCATGAACATATACAATATAACAACCCACATACACACACATACAAAGCAACTTCAGTACCCATAAATAACACATGCAAAATACGACAACATACCCACCTCAGTTTAAAAAAATAGGAGCGGCACACCAAGGGACTTTAACCCCTTAACCACCGGACTGTTTTTGCGATGTTTGTACGTTAAGGACCAGAGCTATTTTAACACTTTTGTGGTGTTTGTGTTTAGCTGTAATTTTCCGCTCTCTCATTTACTGTTCCGATACAAATTATATATTGTTTTCTTCAGGACAAAAAGGGCTTTCTTTACATACTATTATTTTTATCATGTCATATAATACAATAAAAAAATAATAATAAAATATGGTGAAAAATTAAAAAAAATCTATTTTTTTGACTTTTACTTAAAAAATCTATTACTGATCTACAAAATCGAATGAAACAAACTGCTAAATAGATTCAAAATGTTGTCCTGAGTTTAAAAACACCCAATGTTTATGTGTGTTTTTTTTGCTTTTATTTGCAAGTTATAGGGCTATAAGTACAAGTACGAAATTGCTGTTCAAAATGTAAATTTTTTAAATGTATCAATAGTGACATTGTAACACTGTTATGTCATAAATCTCAAAAAAACACCCCACATGTAAATATTTTTCTTAAACTAGATAACCCAGGGTATTTATCTAAGAATATTTTGATACTTTCTATGCAGCCATTTTACCACAAACCTTTGCAAAACTTTGCATAGGTAGTTTATTTTTTTCACATAAATTGCAATTCAGGTATAAATTCACAGATTCTGTTAGGTGTAACTACCAAACAACACCCCAATATGTATTCAGCAACATCTCCCGAGTACAGGGATAGCCCCCATGTATAGGTGTGTCGGGTTGTTGGGGGGCTAAAAGGCCACATTTGGCAGGTGCACATATCAGTTTCCCAGCTTGGAATTTTGACATGTAGTCAACCTGCATGCATGTCCTATTTGGGACATTTTTGAAGCCGGCCAATGTATTTTACCCACATCAAACCATATATTTTTGAAAAGTAGACACCCTAGGGTATTTCACATGGTGGTATTTTAACACTCTCCATGCACTAATTCTACCACCAGGCTTTGTCAAACATTGAGTTAGTAAACTGTTTCTGTTTTTTTCACACACATTGTACTTTAGGCATGAATTAACAGATCCTGTTATGTGTCACTGCCAAACAACACCCCAATATGTGTTCAGCAAATTCTCCCGAGTACAGGGATACCCCCCATATATAGGTGTGTCGGGTTGTTTGGGGGCTAAAAAGCCACATTTGGCAGGTACACATATCAGTTTCCCAGCTTGGAATTTTGACATGTAGTCAACCTGCATGCATGTCCTATTTGGGAAATTGTTGAAGCCGGCTGTTACGGACCGTTTCAGCAGAAAAGGGGTAAAAATCCGTTTAGGCGATAATCCCCTTTTCACAGACAGGCACACTGTAAAAGCACCAAAACTCACGAATTCGGATATAAATGAATGCACCAAACTCCCGAACTGCATACAAGAGAATAAGGTAGCACTCCAAACTGGAACCTCACGAATAGCTGCAAGCAGACGAACAGGAAAAGCAGACATCAGCTTACACTCCTAGCAATCAATCTCCAGCAGCATACAGTGAATCCCCCCAAGGACGAGACAAGGCTCAGTGTTGAGGGTCAAGCAGTGGTCTGTTTATTGAGGGCTACCTGCCCCTGTATTTATGCAGGTCTCCCACCTGGTGGACACTCCCATAGGGGACCAAATGGAAGACTGAAACAGCAGACAGACATGTATCACTTTCGTACACACAGCCACAATACTTTCCCACAATGCATCCTGGTTTCCTCCTCTCTGTCCTGGAGATAATTAATGAAGTAATTCAATTATCTCCCAGGACAAAGGCAAGACTCCATTATACACGTGGTGACACAGAAACAGTATATCACTTTAAAATACATAAATACACATTTTATACATAAAACACAGACATGTAACATATCCCCAGATAGCTCAGGTCTGGGTGCACATTATTAGGTGAATGGCACCCAGACCACCCGAATACAGTTTAAGTGCCATGGAGCTAAAGTCTTTAATTATACGAACAGGCTCCATGGCATTGCTATCTGGGTTAAAACATTCACATAAAACATAAAATACCGAATTTCCCTGCATTCACCAAATCCATACGAATTAGAACCAGGGGCTGGAGGTTCAGCGGTGCCTGCACGTAAAAGTGTCCGATTTTGGTGCATGAAAGCAGGGCAGAAAAGCGCTGGCTGCCCAGGGAGCTCCAGAACACCGCCACCTAGCGGCCACTAAGTGTAACAGTGGCCACCCAGTAACAAGCAATTAAGCTGCGGTTAACCGCAGCTTCAGGGAGGTAAATAGGAGGCACACTCCAGCTTCTGGGTGGCCAATTAACGGCGCCGGCCGGCTTCCCACGGCTCTGGGAAGGTTGGTAAACGGCTGTTTGTTCGGTAGATGAAATCTACCGAACTGCTGTGCAGAAAGGGAGAAATAAATCCTTCTGCACAGTAAAATTAACCCTTTAGCTGCCGGTCCATAATCCAAAGGCAGCAGGCGGGCAACCAGGCTCCTCCAATACAATGTGGCGAGATTGGTTTCGTCACATCTCTCCCCCTTTCCAAAAAGCCGTTGTTAGTCCAGCAGCCCACCCACAAAGCAGAAAAAACAGTACAGCCCACCCACAATAAATGGTTACTACACCTGGGTAGAGGAGAACTTTGTCCATGTCCAGGTGCCTCACCACAGCTGTGTGGGGGACTGGTAGGCTGCCTTGGTGGGTTGCTGAGTGGGCAGAGACCAGCGGTACTCTGTCCTGGTGTCAGCACTACCACCGGAGTAGTCTGGTTGGAGCCTGGTTGCTGGAGACGGACTGTCTCCCCCTTGGATACACAGCTCTGTCGTGGGGGGGTAGGACCGACCGTCCCTACCCCCTGTGTGGTGAGTGTAGAGACCACGGTCCCATCTGCACCGGTGGGGGGTTTACAGTCTCCCCCTGGTACATTAAGCTGCCGCCGGGGAGAGGGGGTAACAAGCTCCTCTCCTGATAGAACACTCTGCCCATTAATGATCCGCCACTGGGGAGAGGTGGTAACAACCTCCTCTCCCATACATACTTCCAGTCTTTGCGGAGGGAGACCGATTGTCTCTCCTCCCAATACAGAGTTCTGCTGCTGGGGAAAGGAGACTGGGCTCTCTATTCCCTGCTGGGTACTCTGCCGCTGGGGACTGGAGACTGGGCTCCCAATTCCCAACAAATCACACAGCCACTGGAGAATGGAGACTGGGCTCCCAATTCCCCAAAAATCACGCTGACGCTGGGGAGGGAGGACACTGCTCTCCTCTCCCTGTACTTCACACTGCCTTCCTGGCATATCACTCTGCTGCTGGGGGGCAGGAACAACTACCTCTGCCCCCTGTAACTCAGCCTGCCGCTGGGGAGGGAGGACACTGCTCTCCTCTCCCTGCACTTCACACTGCCTTCCTGGCATATCACTCTGCACCTGGGGGGCAGGAACAACTACCTCTGCCCCCTGTAACTCAGCCTGCCGCTGGGGAGGGAGGACGCTGCTCTCCTCTCCCTGCACTTCACACTGCCTTTCTGGCATATCACTCTGCTGCTGGGGGGCAGGAACAACTACCTCTGCCCCCTGTTACTCAGCCAGCCGCTGGGGAGGGAGGACGCTGCTCTCCTCTCCCTGCACTTCACACTGCCTTCCTGGCATATCACTCTGATGCTGGGGGGCAGGAACAACTACCTCTGCCCCCTGTAACTCAGCCAGCCGCTGGGGAGGGAGGACACTGCTCTCCTCTCCCTGCACTTTACACTGCCGCTGGGGAATGGAGACTGGGCTCCCAATTCCCTGCAGGACCGGTGGAGAGACCTCGGTCCCATCTCCACCGGCCACCTGGGGTTCTTCCCAGTAAAACTGTACCATCTCGTCCCCTCTGAATGGGTCTGGCTCTGGGTCTGTCCTGCTGCTCTCCTGCTGAGCCTTCTCATAATATTGGAACAGCTGTTCGTAGCCCTGTTCTAGCTCCATCTCCCGGGTCACCAGGTGGACCAGGTTTTGCTCAATTTCATGAGTGTCGTCCCAGTCATACCTGCTCTCCCTCCACCCCAAGAGATCACTGAACCGGGCTTGTGTGGGGCTCCCAAATTCGAGCTCTGAAAAAGACCCCCATAACAAGCCAGGACCATCAAATTAACCCTTTAGCTGCCGGTCCATAATCCAAAGGCAGCAGGCGGGCAACCAGGCTCCTCCAATACAATGTGGCGAGATTGGTTTCGTCACATCTCTCCCCCTTTCCAAAAAGCCGTTGTTAGTCCAGCAGCCCACCCACAAAGCAGAAAAAACAGTACAGCCCACCCACAATAAATGGTTACTACACCTGGGTAGAGGAGAACTTTGTCCATGTCCAGGTGCCTCACCACGGCTGTGTGGGGGACTGGTAGGCTGCCTTGGTGGGTTGCTGAGTGGGCAGAGACCAGCGGTACTCTGTCCTGGTGTCAGCACTACCACCGGAGTAGTCTGGTTGGAGCCTGGTTGCTGGAGACGGACTGTCTCCCCCTTGGATACACAGCTCTGTCGTGGGGGGGTAGGACCGACCGTCCCTACCCCCTGTGTGGTGAGTGTAGAGACCACGGTCCCATCTGCACCGGTGGGGGGTTTACAGTCTCCCCCTGGTACATTAAGCTGCCGCCGGGGAGAGGGGGTAACAAGCTCCTCTCCTGATAGAACACTCTGCCCATTAATGATCCGCCACTGGGGAGAGGTGGTAACAACCTCCTCTCCCATACATACTTCCAGTCTTTGCGGAGGGAGACCGATTGTCTCTCCTCCCAATACAGAGTTCTGCTGCTGGGGAAAGGAGACTGGGCTCTCTATTCCCTGCTGGGTACTCTGCCGCTGGGGACTGGAGACTGGGCTCCCAATTCCCAACAAATCACACAGCCACTGGAGAATGGAGACTGGGCTCCCAATTCCCCAAAAATCACGCTGACGCTGGGGAGGGAGGACACTGCTCTCCTCTCCCTGTACTTCACACTGCCTTCCTGGCATATCACTCTGCTGCTGGGGGGCAGGAACAACTACCTCTGCCCCCTGTAACTCAGCCTGCCGCTGGGGAGGGAGGACACTGCTCTCCTCTCCCTGCACTTCACACTGCCTTCCTGGCATATCACTCTGCACCTGGGGGGCAGGAACAACTACCTCTGCCCCCTGTAACTCAGCCTGCCGCTGGGGAGGGAGGACGCTGCTCTCCTCTCCCTGCACTTCACACTGCCTTTCTGGCATATCACTCTGCTGCTGGGGGGCAGGAACAACTACCTCTGCCCCCTGTTACTCAGCCAGCCGCTGGGGAGGGAGGACGCTGCTCTCCTCTCCCTGCACTTCACACTGCCTTCCTGGCATATCACTCTGATGCTGGGGGGCAGGAACAACTACCTCTGCCCCCTGTAACTCAGCCAGCCGCTGGGGAGGGAGGACACTGCTCTCCTCTCCCTGCACTTTACACTGCCGCTGGGGAATGGAGACTGGGCTCCCAATTCCCTGCAGGACCGGTGGAGAGACCTCGGTCCCATCTCCACCGGCCACCTGGGGTTCTTCCCAGTAAAACTGTACCATCTCGTCCCCTCTGAATGGGTCTGGCTCTGGGTCTGTCCTGCTGCTCTCCTGCTGAGCCTTCTCATAATATTGGAACAGCTGTTCGTAGCCCTGTTCTAGCTCCATCTCCCGGGTCACCAGGTGGACCAGGTTTTGCTCAATTTCATGAGTGTCGTCCCAGTCATACCTGCTCTCCCTCCACCCCAAGAGATCACTGAACCGGGCTTGTGTGGGGCTCCCAAATTCGAGCTCTGAAAAAGACCCCCATAACAAGCCAGGACCATCAAATTAACCCTTTAGCTGCCGGTCCATAATCCAAAGGCAGCAGGCGGGCAACCAGGCTCCTCCAATACAATGTGGCGAGATTGGTTTCGTCACATCTCTCCCCCTTTCCAAAAAGCCGTTGTTAGTCCAGCAGCCCACCCACAAAGCAGAAAAAACAGTACAGCCCACCCACAATAAATGGTTACTACACCTGGGTAGAGGAGAACTTTGTCCATGTCCAGGTGCCTCACCACGGCTGTGTGGGGGACTGGTAGGCTGCCTTGGTGGGTTGCTGAGTGGGCAGAGACCAGCGGTACTCTGTCCTGGTGTCAGCACTACCACCGGAGTAGTCTGGTTGGAGCCTGGTTGCTGGAGACGGACTGTCTCCCCCTTGGATACACAGCTCTGTCGTGGGGGGGTAGGACCGACCGTCCCTACCCCCTGTGTGGTGAGTGTAGAGACCACGGTCCCATCTGCACCGGTGGGGGGTTTACAGTCTCCCCCTGGTACATTAAGCTGCCGCCGGGGAGAGGGGGTAACAAGCTCCTCTCCTGATAGAACACTCTGCCCATTAATGATCCGCCACTGGGGAGAGGTGGTAACAACCTCCTCTCCCATACATACTTCCAGTCTTTGCGGAGGGAGACCGATTGTCTCTCCTCCCAATACAGAGTTCTGCTGCTGGGGAAAGGAGACTGGGCTCTCTATTCCCTGCTGGGTACTCTGCCGCTGGGGACTGGAGACTGGGCTCCCAATTCCCAACAAATCACACAGCCACTGGAGAATGGAGACTGGGCTCCCAATTCCCCAAAAATCACGCTGACGCTGGGGAGGGAGGACACTGCTCTCCTCTCCCTGTACTTCACACTGCCTTCCTGGCATATCACTCTGCTGCTGGGGGGCAGGAACAACTACCTCTGCCCCCTGTAACTCAGCCTGCCGCTGGGGAGGGAGGACACTGCTCTCCTCTCCCTGCACTTCACACTGCCTTCCTGGCATATCACTCTGCACCTGGGGGGCAGGAACAACTACCTCTGCCCCCTGTAACTCAGCCTGCCGCTGGGGAGGGAGGACGCTGCTCTCCTCTCCCTGCACTTCACACTGCCTTTCTGGCATATCACTCTGCTGCTGGGGGGCAGGAACAACTACCTCTGCCCCCTGTTACTCAGCCAGCCGCTGGGGAGGGAGGACGCTGCTCTCCTCTCCCTGCACTTCACACTGCCTTCCTGGCATATCACTCTGATGCTGGGGGGCAGGAACAACTACCTCTGCCCCCTGTAACTCAGCCAGCCGCTGGGGAGGGAGGACACTGCTCTCCTCTCCCTGCACTTTACACTGCCGCTGGGGAATGGAGACTGGGCTCCCAATTCCCTGCAGGACCGGTGGAGAGACCTCGGTCCCATCTCCACCGGCCACCTGGGGTTCTTCCCAGTAAAACTGTACCATCTCGTCCCCTCTGAATGGGTCTGGCTCTGGGTCTGTCCTGCTGCTCTCCTGCTGAGCCTTCTCATAATATTGGAACAGCTGTTCGTAGCCCTGTTCTAGCTCCATCTCCCGGGTCACCAGGTGGACCAGGTTTTGCTCAATTTCATGAGTGTCGTCCCAGTCATACCTGCTCTCCCTCCACCCCAAGAGATCACTGAACCGGGCTTGTGTGGGGCTCCCAAATTCGAGCTCTGAAAAAGACCCCCATAACAAGCCAGGACCATCAAACTCCTCTCCCTCTGGCTTGTCATGCTCGGCTGTCCAGGGCAGGTACTGTGCAACATACCACCAAAGCGCCTGGTAGGCATCCTCCAGCCACATCTCCTGCCATACCCGGAGCTCCAATTCTTTTACCCATTCCTCCCGGGGCTGCTCTCCCAGGAAGGGCATCCGCAGGGCTAGTCGCTTCTGCAAACGCTGATCTTCCTTGGGGAGTCTCTCACCCTGTTGGTACTCCACAATGCCCAGTGCCTGGTACCAGATGCCTTTACGGACTGCATCTCGGTCATCCATGGCACCCTCATCGAACTCCACTGCTGGTTCCATGCTGGTGCTGTCAGGGTCGCTGTACTCAGACATGCGTTGCCCTCAAATTGTAAAATCCAGAGCAATGGTGTCTCCTGTAGCTGTCCTTCTGGCTGTTTGAATGATCCCGCCGCTTGCCACCAATTGTTACGGACCGTTTCAGCAGAAAAGGGGTAAAAATCCGTTTAGGCGATAATCCCCTTTTCACAGACAGGCACAGCTACTGTAAAAGCACCAAAACTCACGAATTCGGATATAAATGAATGCGCCAAACTCCCGAACTGCATACAAGGGAATAAGGTAGCACTCCAAACTGGAACCTCACGAATAGCTGCTAGCAGACGAACAGGAAAAGCAGACATCAGCTTACACTCCTAGCAATCAATCTCCAGCAGCATACAGTGAATCCCCCCAAGGACGAGACAAGGCTCCGTGTTGAGGGTCAAGCAGTGGTCTGTTTATTGAGGGCTACCTGCCCCTGTATTTTTGCAGGTCTCCCACCTGGTGGACACTCCCATAGGGGACCAAATGGAAGACTGAAACAGCAGACAGACATGTATCACTTTCGTACACACAGCCACAATACTTTCCCACAATGCATCCTGGTTTCCTCCTCTCTGTCCTGGAGATAATTAATGAAGTAATTCAATTATCTCCCAGGACAAAGGCAAGACTCCATTATACATGTGGTGACACAGAAACAGTATATCACTTTAAAATACATAAAGACACATTTTATACATAAAACACAGACATGTAACATATCCCCAGATAGCTCAGGTCTGGGTGCACATTATTAGGTGAATGGCACCCAGACCACCCGAATACAGTTTAACCCCTTAAGGACCAAATTTCTGGAATAAAAGGGAATCATGACATGTCACACATGTCTTGTGTCCTTAAGGGGTTAAGTGCCATGGAGCTAAAGTCTTTAATTATACGAACAGGCTCCATGGCATTGCTATCTGGGTTAAAACATTCACATAAAACATAAAATACCGAATTTCCCTGCATTCACCAAATCCATACGAATTAGAACCAGGGGCTGGAGGTTCAGCGGTGCCTGCACGTAAAAGTGTCCGATTTTGGTGCATGAAAGCAGGGCAGAAAAGCGCTGGCTGCCCTGGGAGCTCCAGAACACCGCAACCTAGCGGCCGCTAAGTGTAACAGCGGCCACCCAGTAACAAGCAATTAAGCTGCGGTTAACCGCAGCTTCAGGGAGGTAAATAGGAGGCACACTCCAGCTTCTGGGTGGCCAATTAACGGCGCCGGACGGCTTCCCACGGCTCTGGGAAGGATGGTAAACAGCTGTTTGTTCGGTAGATGAAATCTACCGAACTGCTGTGCAGAAAGGGAGAAATAAATCCTTCTGCACAGTAAAATTAACCCTTTAGCTGCCGGTCCATAATCCAAAGGCAGCAGGCGGGCAACCAGGCTCCTCCAATACAATGTGGCGAGATTGGTTTTGTCACACCGGCCAATGTATTTTACCCCCATCAAACCGTATATTTTTGAAAAGTAGACACCCGAGGGTATTTCACATGGTGGTATTTTTACACTTTCCGTGCACTAATTCTACCACCAGGCTTTGTCAAACATTGAGTTAGTAAATTTTTTTCAGTTTTTTTCACACACATTGTACTTTAGGCATGAATTAACAGATCCTGTTATGTGTCACTGCCAAACAACACCCCAATATGTGTTCAGCAACATCTCCCGAGTACAGGGATACCCCCCATATATAGGTGTGTCGGGTTGTTTGGGGGCTAAAAAGCCACATTTGGCAGGTGTACATATCAGTTTCCCATCTTGGAATTTTGACATGTAGTCATCCTGCATGCATGTCCTATTTGGGACATTTTTGAAGCCGGCCAATGTATTTTACCCCCATCAAACCATATATTTTTGAAAAGTAGACACCCTAGGGTATTTCACATGGTGGTATTTTAACACTTTCCATGCACTAATTCTACCACCAGGCTTTGTCAAACATTGAGTTAGTAAAACTGTTTCTGTTTTTTTCACACACATTGTACTTTAGGCATGAATTAACAGATCCTGTTATGTGTCACTGCCAAACAACACCCCAATATGTTTTCAGCAACATCTCCCGAGTACAGGGATACCCCCCATGTTTTGTTGTGTCGGGTTGTTTGGGGGCTAAAAAGCCACATTTTGCAGGTGCGCATATCAGTTTCCCAGCTTGCAATTTTCACATGTAGTCAACCTGCATGCATGTCCTATTTGGGACATTTTTGAAGCCGGCCAATGTATTTTACCCCCATCAAACCATATATTTTTGAAAAGTAGACACCCGAGGGTATTTCACATGGTGGTATTTTTACACTTTCCGTGCACTAATTCTACCAACAGGCTTTGTTAAACATTGAGTTAGTAAATTTTTTTCAGTTTTTTTCACACACATTGTACTTTAGGCATGAATTAACAGATCCTGTTATGTGTCACTGCCAAACAACACCCCAATATGTGTTCAGCAAATTCTCCCGAGTACAGGGATACCCCCCATATATAGGTGTGTCGGGTTGTTTGGGGGCTAAAAAGCCACATTTGGCAGGTACACATATCAGTTTCCCAGCTTGGAATTTTGACATGTAGTCAACCTGCGCCCATGTCCCATTTGAGCCAATGTATTTTACCCCCATCAAACCATATATTTTTGAAAAGTAGACAACCTAGGGTATTTTAAATGGTGGTATTTTAACACTTTTCATGCACTGAATTCTACCACCAGCCTTTGTCAAACCTTTGGATAATAATCTTTTTATGTTTCTTTGTCACACACATTGTACTTTAGGCATGAATTAACAGATCCTGTTATTTGTGACTGCCAAACACTGCCCAATATGTTCAACAACATCTCCCGAGTACAGTGATACCCCCCATGTATAGGGTTGCTGGGTTGTTTGGGGGCCAAAAGGCAACAATCAGAACTTATACATGTCAGTTTTTCAACTTGATATATAGATATGCTTGGTCTATCTTCAGTTTGACATATTTTTGCACCCCACAGTTAATGTTACCATCATGACAGTATATATAGTATATATTTTTTATAAAGTAGACATCAAAGGTTATAGATTATGGGGTGTTTTGACTTCTTTCCCCCAACCATTTTGCCCCCCAAAGAAAGTGTAGTGGTAATTTTTTTATTCTGGTTTTTATGCACACGTAATCTGGTTTTGGCCAGCTGGTTATGTGTTACTGCCAGAAAACAAATGTGCAGGTAGCAAATGTACATTTAGCAGCAATCTTTAAACTGACTCCTGCAAATAGAATCTAACTGGAGATTTGGGGAAAGGAAACTGAATAACAAAAAATGTCTGCTTTCCAAAGAAACAAAAAATAAAAAAAAAATTCAGGAACACTTCTTACAACTGTTCTGTGTGGTACAGCTTGAAACATGTTCCTACACACAGTCCTGTTTCGAAGGGCAATCAGGACAGTGAAAATGGGTGTCTGTCCTTTTCCCGTTTTTAAAACAGACCTGGCAACGTTTCTGGGGGGGGGGGGGGGAGGGGGTTTCTAGCAGTTGGCGGTAACTTAAAAATAAAATGTCTGGACTTACCTTGCACCGTTGTTGGAACCAGGGCCGGATTAACATAGGGGCTGATGGAGCTGCAGCTCCAGGCCCAGGCCCATGGAATAGGCCCATTGGTTTAAAAAAAAAAAAAAAAATTTTTTTTTTTTTTTTTTACACACTACTCTTAGGGTTGCCAGGTATTTCTCATATATTTCTTAGGGTTGCCAGGTATTTCTCATAAGTATTTCTCAGGTATTTGAGGCTGCCTAGCCGGTGCCGGTATTGCAGTAATACCGGCAATACAAATGTCTGTTTCAGTATAAACATAGATTATTCTGCAATACCAGCGCCGGCCAGTAGGGGTCTCTGTTTGTGTGGAGAGAGGCAGTGATAAGAAGTTACGGCATCTCCCTCCCTGCCTCTCTCTACTCACTGATCCGCGGTGGAGCAGCTCAGTCCAGACAGCAGCTCCGAGACATGGGGACGCTGAGACATTGGGACACTGGGGAACATGGGGACCCTGTGCATGGACGTCCGCAGGAATTTTTCCGATCGGGGGGGCGGGGGGGGGGCATAATTGTAATGACATCCATGCTTGGCCCCTTTTTGACAGTGTCATGAAAGGGAAGGAGCATAGTCATTTTCACATAAAGCAAGGATGAATAGCGTTTTCACAACTACGGTGTCAGGAATATATGTTTGTATTCCTGACACTATAGTGTTGCTTTCATCAAATTACAGGAACATTCTTGTCACCATAACAACTTTATCTAAATGAAAATGCTGTGATGCAAGGAGGCCCCTGGGTGCTCTTTCTTTGAAGGGGTGAAACCGCTCTCAAATGGTTTACCCCCAAAGGCGTCCTTCAGCTCCAGATCTCCAGGTCGCTCAATGGTATTCGACTTCTGAAACAGAGTGTCAGGAAGTGCAGATTGACGTTGGGCATGGGTGCCGCTGATTGGCTAGAGTGGTCAGCTGACACGATTCATAAAAAGGTTTTACGTTTTTATGAATGGGGAGCTACTGATTGGCTTAGAGTGCTAGCTGACCCATTTAGCCAATCAGCGGCACCCCTACCCAGCGGCCCTCTGTGTTTCCTGACACTCAGTAAATAAAAGTGAACACATTAACACTGATATTGTTTGTTTTTACCTGGGGAGATGAGAAGGTCCAATGTTTCCCTGCCAGGCCCAGGTACCAATGCCTTATGATGTGGTGTCCAGAATCAAGTGCTCCAATCTCATTTTCTTCTCCTTCATTTGACACAGTCTTCTTTGTCTTCTGAGGCTCCTTCTGCTCCTTTACCTTTCTGCTACTTTCTGCTTATTTTGCGCCCTTCTGCTCCTTTCTCTTTCTGATCCCTTTCTGCTCCTTGATGGCCCTTCCTGCTTCTTGCAGACCCTTCCTGCTTCTTACTGCCCTTCCTGCTTCTTTCTGCCCCTTCCAGCTTCTTGATCCTTTCTGTTCCTTCTGATTCTTCCTGCCCCTTCCTGCTCCTTGCAGACCCTTCCTGCTCCTTGCAGACCCTTCCTACTCCTTTCTGCCCCTTCTTTCTCCTTGCTGCCCCTTCTTTCTCCTAGCAGACCCTTACTACTCCTTGCTGACCCCTCCTGCCCCTTGCAGACCCTTTCTACTCCTTGCTGACCCCTCCGGCTCCTTGATGCCTCTTCCTACTCCATTCTGCCCCTTCCTGCTCCTTTCAGACCCTTCCTGCTCCATGCAGACCCTTCCTGCTCCCTCTTCCTACTCCTTGCTGCCTCTTCCTACTCCTTGCTGCCCCTTCCTGCTCCTTGCTGCCTCTTCCTACTCCTTGCTGCCTCTTCCTACTCCTTGCTGACCCCTCTTGCTCCTTGCAGACCCTTACTACTCCTTGGTGACCCCTCCTGCTCCTTGCAGACCGTCCCTACCCCTTCCTGCTGCCCTTTCCTATTCCTTGCTGACCCCTCCTGCCTCTTGCAGACACTTTCTACTCCTTGCTGACCCCTCCTGCCCCTTGCTGACCCCTCCTGCCCCTTGCTGACCCCTCCTGCTCCTTGCTGCTCCTTCTACTTTACCCTCCTGCTCCTTGAAAACCTTTCGACCCCTTCCTGCTTCTTGCTGCCCCTTTCTATTCCTTGCTGACCCCTCCTGCCCCTTGCAGAACCTTTCTGCTCCTTCTACTTTACCTTCCTCTTTACGGTCTCCCCCACCCCCCATCCCTCACTTACCTGCTCTGTAGGCTGCCTCTGTGCTGCTACCCTGCGGTTTTAGTCATGAGAGAGAGGCAGGGATAAGCTGTAGCTTCCTGCCTTTCTCCATTCACAGCGCCACCTACTGGCCAGCGCTGGTATTGCACTGTATTCTCACACTAAAACGAAAAATAGCAGCACAAGCTGAAAAATCCGGGGGGGGGGGGGGGAGAGGCCAAGTACCCCCCTTTATCCCCCCCATTCAGACGCCCATGACCCTGAGAGAGACACTAGGGACACAGTGGCCCCATGTCTCCCAGTGTCCCCATGTCTCTAAGTGTCCCCTAGTGTCCTAGTGACATCAGGACACTGGGAGACATGAGGACACAGACTCTAAGGGACACTGGGAGACATGGGGATACAAACACTAGGGGACACTGGGCGACATGGGGACACTGAGAGGCATGGAGACACAGGGAGACATGGGGACACTGGGCGACTTTGAGACATAGGAGACATGGCAGTGTCCCCATGTCTCCCAGCCAGTGTCCCTAGTATCTCAGTATCCCCATGTGTCCCTGGTGTCTCTCAGTGTCTGTAGTGTGCCAGTGTCCCTAGTGTCTCAGTGTCTCAGTGTTCCCTAGACTCCCAAAGTCCCCTAGTCTCCCAATGTTTCTGTGTCCCCCTGTCTCCTAGTGTCTCAGTGTCCCCTAGTATAAAAGAAAATATCTCAGGCACTCACTGTGATAGATTTAGGCAGGTTTATTGGACACCGCAACGTTTCGACCTGTACCCAGGTCTTTATCAAGTCTCCAATGTCCCCTATGTATCAGTGTCCCCTATGTATCAATGTCTCAGTGCCCCATGTCTCTCAGTGCCCATAGTGTCTCTGTGCTTGTAGTGTCTCTGTGCCCGTAGTGTCTCTGTGCCCGTAGTGTCTCTGTGCCCGTAGTGTCGCAGTGTTCCCTAGTATAAAAGAAAAAAATCTCAGGCACACAGATAGCTTTAAGCAGGTTTATTGGACACCGCAACATTTTGACCTGTACCCAGGTTTTTATCAAGTCTCCAGTGTCCCCTATATATCACAGTGTCTCAGTGCCCCATGTCTCCCTGTGTCCCCTCGTGTCTGTCACCCAGTGTCCCCAAGAGTCTCAGATTTCCCAGATCTCCCAGTGTTCCCTAGTATCTGTGTCCCCATGTCTCCCAGTGTCCCAATGTCTCTCAATGTCCCCTAGTGACATGGGGACACTGGGAGACATGAGGACACAAACACTAAGGGACTGGGAGACATAGGGACACAGACATTCCCCCTTTTTGTGTATGTTCGGCCTTTCGGACATTCTGGTTATGTGATTTGTGTCAGTAGCCCACCCTTTTACCGCATCCATAGACTTCCTGCTTTACTGGACACTGCTGTTAGGGGGTATGGGTTTACTTGAAAGATGAAAGCATGAGATTAGCAAAGGGTATGTGTTTTCTCATAGTTGCATCCTATGAGTTTCCCTACAGC
This sequence comes from Pelobates fuscus, assembly GCF_036172605.1. Lineage (NCBI taxonomy): Eukaryota > Metazoa > Chordata > Amphibia > Anura > Pelobatidae > Pelobates > Pelobates fuscus. The sequence goes on along the minus strand of NC_086319.1, from coordinate 282,523,884 downwards.
ATCATCTCCATCAGATACATCATTCTATGTTTCTATCATAGTCTTAAATTAGAGGGACAAAGGTTTAAAAATAATATCAGGAAGTATTACTTTACTGAGAGGGTAGTGGATGCATGGAATAGCCTTCCAGCTGAAGTGGTAGAGGTTAACACAGTAAAGGAGTTTAAGCATGCGTGGGATAGGCATAAGGCTATCCTAACTATAAGATAAGGCCAGGGACTAATGAAAGTATTTAGAAAACTGGGCAGACTAGATGGGCCGAATGGTTCTTATCTGCCGTCACATTCTATGTTTCTATGTTTCTATACATGACACTTAGGAGGTAGGACTGTTTTAGTGTTTTTGGTCAATACGATTTTGTAATTAGGCCCATCATAATTATCAGCACCAGGCCCACTGGGCTCTTAATCTGGCCCTGGTTGGAACTATGGAATCTCCATAAATTAAAGAAATAATTTTCAACTGAAATTGGAGAAAGGTGGTTTTCCCTGGATATTTTTTTTTTTTTAAAGCAAAAATGAGCTGTGGGTTGCATCAGATAGATAGCCACCTTTTTATACCATACTTTGGTTTTTCGTAAAATAAGATATGGCTGCATCAGCTGATCAGCCAAATCAACACCCCCATGTACTTATTATACGCCTTGATGCAAACCGGTTTGGACTCTACTCTGCCCCGGACAGAGACGTCTGACATGCGTTCGTCATGGATGGTGGTTAGCATGTTGACATCCTTCCTATCCCTACATTTTAGTGCAAGCACTTCAGCTTTGCGAAGTGCTTTACATTCGCCTTTTTTAAATTTTGCATCTATGAGAGATCGTGGAAAGTCTTTGGATTTTTTTCTGGCAGTGCCGCAGGCCAGTGTCTGTAAACCATGAAGTGTTTTAAACAGACAGACACTACTATAAAAATTATCCACATAAAGGTGGTAACCTTTATTAAACAAGGGGTTTAGTAGGTCCCATACAAGTTTCCCACTTGTCCCCAGGGAGTCAGGACAGCCAGGAGGGTCCAGTTGACCATCTTTCCCCTCATATACACGAAAGGCAAATATGTATCCACTTTCGCTCTCGCACAGTTTTATGCCATACCTAGAGCGCTTTGAGGGGATGTATTGTCTGAACCCTAATCTCCCTTTGTATTTCATTAGATATTCATCTATGGATAAATTTTGTTGGGGGGTATAAACATCCGAAAATTTGTCCTGAAAATGGTCTAGCAGTGGGCGTATTTTATAAAGCCTATCGTAGTGGGGGTGATCTCTAGGGTGACAGAGGGTATTGTCACTGAAATGTAGAAATCTCAGCAGTAACTCGTATCTGGCTCTAGGCATGGTTTGGGAGAATACTGGACTAGACATTATTGGGTTGGTGATCATAGGCGTGCGCAGCCTATTGCATTAGGGTGTGCACCCTAAAGCACAAACACACGCCGCATGTATATATATATATATATATATATACATACACACACATATATATACTGCTGTTTGTGTGTGTGCTGTTAGTGCTCTGTGTGAGGGTGCTGGGTGTGTAAGGGTGCTGTGTGTGTGTGTGAGGGTGCTGTTAGTGTGATGTGTGGGTGAGTGTGCTGTTAGTGTGCTGTGTGTGAGGGTGGTGTTTGTGTGCTGTGTGTGAGGGTGCTGGTAGTGTGCTGTGTGTGAGGGTGTTTGAGTATGTGTGTTAGGGTCCTGTTAGTGTGCTGTGTATGTGTGAGGGTGCTGTTTGTGTGATGTGTGTGTGTGAGGGTGCTGTTTGTGTCATGTATTCGTGAGAGTGCTGTTAGTGTGCTGTGTGTGTTTGTGAGGGTGCTGTTAGTGTGCTGTGTGTGAGGGTGTTGTGTGTTTGTAAGGGTGCTGTGTGTGTGTTTGTGAGGGTGCTGTTAGTGTACTGTGTGTGTGTGGGTGCTGTATGTGTGTGATGGTGCTGTGTGCGCGCGCTGTTTGTGTTTGCTGTTTGAGCCGACAGGGGTCAAGTCCTGGGGAATAAAGTGTGGGAACTCTCCCAAGATTCCCACCCCCCCCAAAAAAAATAATATACACTTGTGTGTGTGTGTATATATATATATATATATATATATATATATATGAAGAAAATATGTATCTTGGCACTCACCCTTTCCAAAACAAATGGTTTAAATGCCTAGGTGCTATCCCACGTTGAAGAGTATATATGAAGGAATAAGAGATGCACTCTCAGGTCTTGATAAATAATAAATCGGTATTTTATTTTCCAGACAAGGTTAACATTATCCGATCGACGTTTTCGACCCCTTAGGGTCTTCCTCAGGATCAATGTACCCCCACAAATATAACAAATATATAGAGAAAGTAAATAATGTACTCACCAATCGTGATACAGTTCCCTCACCTCCGTCGTGTATACCCGGAAGTGTACTCGCGATCATGTGACATAACGTAATTGGCCGTGATTCGTGCGTGCTGACGTGCCAAATCGTTGCTAAGAAACCCGTGTAACAATTGATTGAATAGCGAGTGCATCTCTCCAAGGGCATAGGGGAGAGATATGAATATGTGTGCGCAGTATGTGCAATAAAGAATATCTGTAGCAATGTCCAAAGCTATACACAGCTATGTAAAATAATCCACTAGGTGATCAGTGCATGCTATATATAAACGTGTTGAAGAGTGTGTGAACACAAAATAGGTGAATAAAAACTAAACCCAGTAAGCAGGTGAAAAAATGGTGCTGATCTAGAAGATATATCTAGAAGATATATGCAAAATCCTGTGTATATAATATATCTTATAAATTGTGAAAAACATACAATATTTCTAAAAATACATATACAATATTTCTAAAAATACAATGAAAGACAAGCATGGTTCAAACATTCTGTATGCAAAGACGACTATAAATGGCATTACTATATGACAAAAATTTTTTTTGAGACTTTAAAAGTAATACAATTATCCAAATATACCAAAATATACCAAAATAAATCCAAATATAGAGGGAGTCCAACGACCCCCCCAACCATCAACAACTTTTTATCCCTATCGATCTATACAGGCTACGTCTAAAAAGTAGACTAAGAATGAATATTCATAAGCTAAATATTACAATTATTAAATGGATCCATTATCCCATACGCCAAACGGTAAGGAAACATAAGAAACAGGTCGAGATCTCCATTATAAATGGATAAACACAAGGAAAAAAAAGATGCAAAAAAAAAGGAAGAAGAAGAGAGATCAGAACCCAAACAGAAAACAAACAGAAACATCAGGGACAAGTATCCGTCCCGAACCAGAAACATAAAAAAATAGAAAAATATAAAACTATAAAGATATAAGGTAGGGGCTGTCCATCCCGAAGGGATATATCTATAGTTAGACTGCCTCTGATATAGGTACTGGCTAAAGAGACGTAATTCAAACCCTATGCAGAAGGGATCTGCCCCTAACGGGCACAAGGCTATGTTCACAAATCAAAGAACAAAAGTAAACAACTTATATACACTTAAGGAAAACCGGTAAATATTCAGATTATAAGAACATGGAAAAAACTATGTTCTCGTTAAGCCCCTTCGGGGCCACAGTGTCCAATCGGTGTATCCATTGGGCTTCCCGTTGTAACAACATCTTCGATCGGTCACCCCCTCTCGGCATCGGGGGGATGTGATCTATGGCCACAAATCTTAAAGTAGGTAGTCTGTGTTCCATGTTTAAAAAATGTTTGGCAACAGGTTTGTCGCTGTGTTGATCCCTAAATGCCGTCATAATCGTGGATCTGTGTCCTCGTATTCGATCCCGTAGTGTCAAGTCAGTTTTCCCCACGTATGACAGGCCACATGGACAAGTAATCATGTATATGACATGATCAGTGGTACATGTAATGTAATGGGGTATTTTGATTTTTAAGCCACTATGAGGATGGGCAAAGGTTGTACCACTGATCATGTGGCCACAGGTTACACAGCCAGTGCATTTATAGCACCCTTTCTTAGAGATCTGTTTGGTTTTACGGTAACTTGCTACTGGGTCATTCTTCACCAGCAGGTCCTTCAAATTTGTATTTCTTTTGTAGCTTATAATCGGGGTGTCTTGAAACATCTTGGGTAATGTTTTATCCGACCGCAGCATTCCCCAATGTTTGTAAATGGATTTTCTGATTTTAGTGGTCCCTGTATGAAAAGTGATGGGCAGATAGATCTTGGGTTTTTTCAATGTTTTGACAGTTCTGGATGTAGATTTCTCCCGATTCCAGATGTCAAGTGCTCTGGTGTGTGCCACCTTCAATATATGTGGTTGATATCCTCGCTCTCTAAATCTCTCCCACATCTCTTTAATCTGATCATCACATTTTTCTATTTCCGTGTTGTACCTCAAAACTCTAAGAAACTGTGATACAGGTAATGACCGTTTGAACTGTTTAGCTATTTCGCTATTCAATCAATTGTTACACGGGTTTCTTAGCAACGATTTGGCACGTCAGCACGCACGAATCACGGACAATTACGTTATGTCACATGATCGCGAGTACACTTCCGGGTATACACGACGGAGGTGAGGGAACTGTATCACGATTGGTGAGTACATTATTTACTTTCTCTATATATTTGTTATATTTGTGGGGGTACATTGATCCTGAGGAAGACCCTAAAGGGTCGAAACGTCGATCGGATAATGTTAACCTTGTCTGGAAAATAAAATACCGATTTATTATTTATCAAGACCTGAGAGTGCATCTCTTATTCCTTCATATATATATAGATATATACATGCGTACTCACACATACACTCACACACACATACTCAGACACACACACACATATATTCACAGACACACACACACAGACACATACACTCACAGACACACACACACATATATTCACAGACACACACACACACACACAGACACATACACTCACAGACACACATACAGACACACACACATCACAGATACACACACACACTTACAGGCGCACACACACACTCAGACACACACTTACAGACACACACACACACACTTACAGACACACACACACATTCACAGACACACACACACACACACACACTCACAGACACTCACAGACACACACACACTCACAGACACACACACACACACTTACAGACAGACACACACATTCACAGACACACACACACACACACTCACAGACACTCACAGACACACACACACTCACAGACACACACACACACTTACAGACACACACACAGACACACAAATTATTATTTTTTAATTAGAAATTGTCCACCCAGCCTCCCTACTTGGAGAGCCTGCGTGGACTTGTCTCTGGGGTCCAGTGGGTCGGGCGCCTGTCTCCATTCAACAAGCGGCGAGGGAGCTGTGTGCTGTCTGCTCCCTCTCATCGTGCAGGCTGTCTGCTGTAGCTGGGAGCCGGAATATGACGTCATATTCTGGCTCCCGGCATCAGCAAACGGTGTGCGGCGAGAGGAAGCAGACAGCACACAGCTCCCTCGCCGCGGCTGAGATGGAGACAGGCGCCCGACCTGGGGGGGGGGGGGGTTCCATCACCTCTTGCACCCCCCCCCCATGACAGGGGGAACACGGGGGGAGGAGGAGGGCATTTGGGGGTGGAAGAGTGCCTGCAGGAACAGTGGGAACAGCGTTCCCATGCGTTCCTGCAGGACTCACAGGTGTGCCGCGGGGATTAGGGTGTGCCCAGGCACACCCCGTGCGCACGCCTATGTTGGTGATCCAGTATGAGCGAATCGATGGCTTCTTTATAATCCCCATGAGCATTGTAAGAGCCCAGAATTTTTTAAGCTCTGGGACATCTGTGGCATGCCAGTCATGCTCCCTGACTGTATAGCTACCTGGATTGTTATCAATAAATTGGGTAGCATACAAGTTAATCTGGGAAGCAATCTCCCCGTGCGCACGCCTATGTTGGTGATCCAGTATGAGCGAATCGATGGCTTCTTTATAATCCCCATGAGCATTGTAAGAGCCCAGAATTTTTTAAGCTCTGGGACATCTGTGGCATGCCAGTCATGCTCCCTGACTGTATAGCTACCTGGATTGTTATCAATAAATTGGGTAGCATACAAGTTAATCTGGGAAGCAATCTCCTCCCAGATGGTATCCCCTAAAAATAGTTCTACATACTGCATTGGGGAGAAGCCATCCACATTAACACCTGCGTTGGCACTAAAAGGGGGGATGTTGGGCTCGGCTAACTGTGAAGGTACCCAGTCCTCCTCCACATTCGGCGTAGCAGAGGAAGCACAGCTTCTTTCTTCAGCCGGCTCACACACAGATGACATGTCGTCTTGACTAGAAGTGTCAGAAAACTGACCTGGGTCAAAATCTGACGCAGTGTCAGTAGCGTCAGAGTCTGACGCCAAGAAGGCATATGCCTCCTGCAAGTTATACATACGCTGCATGTTTTACACACAACTAAAACAAATTACAAACACACAAATTTTTATACTTTTTTTTTTTTGTTACTAAAACAGACTAAACAGCAATCCCTAAACTAACTCCTGTCACAAAAATCTAATGGAGATTTGGGGGAAGGAAACTGACTGATTAAGACAGACCAAAACAGACCAAGACAGACCAAAACAGACCAAGATTTTTAAAACAAATTTAATCTTTTAAGGGCAAAACTGCTGTAACAGATTGGCAGGGAAGGGGTTAAAAATGATTTTTGTATTCACTTTAGATACTGTATAAAGCTCTGGAACACTTCTGCTGCAACAAACTATCACGATCTCTGTCTCTCTCGCCTCACAAAACGCTACAGAGGAGAGAGGGGCAGAGATCACTGTCAAAGTGAGTGTTTGTAACACCCACTTTGACAGCAGCCAATTGTGAGCGATCGCGGATCGCTCACACGCCGCAATTGGCTGTTACTATCTGCCTGGGATGTCTTTGATCGCTTCCCGCAGCCCGTTTTTCGCTATGACGGTTCAGGACCGTCAGCGGTCCAAACGCACGTTTTACCGCTGATGGTCCTGAACCGTCAGCGGTCCTGAAGGGGTTAAGGACTGAGACAAATGTACACATTGTGATCAAAACAAAACGTAAACAAAAACTTTAATTTGCGCTATATGTCTGTTCAGGCGTAATTCACCTCTATCATTTTATGTGCACCCACACTTATTATATATCATTTTATTCAGGGGAAACAGGGCTTTCATTTAACGTCAAATATTTAGGTATAAAATATAATTTAATATGAATGATATATAAAAAATGGGAGAAAATAAGAATTAAAAAAAAATGTTTAGTTCTACGTGACATTCTAACTGTGAATATCATAATACTGTTAGATTTTACTGCAATAAAATACACATATTTGTATTCAGCGATGTCTCAAGTGTAAAACAGTACCCCCTATGTACAGGTTTTACTGTGTTTTGGGAAGTTACAGGGTCAAATATAGCATGTTACAGTTTTCAGTTTGTTCACATTGAAAATCGCCAGTTTGGTTACGTTGCCTTTGAGACCCTATGATAGCCCAGGAATGAGAATTACCTCCATGATGGCATACCATTTGCAAAAGTAGACAACCCAAGGAATTGCAAATGGGGTATGCCCAGTCTTTTTTAGTAGCCACTTGGTCACAAACACTGGCCAAAATTAGTGTTAATATTTGAAAATGCAAAAAACTAATTTGAACGTCAATTTTGGCCAGTGTTTGTGACTAAGTGGCAACTAAAAAAGACTGGACATACCCCATTTGCAATACCTTGGGTTGTCTACTTTTGCAAATGGTATGCCATTATGGGGGTAATTGGAAGTATCGGAAGCAGATGAGAGGCGTCTGTGGTCTGTCGCCCAACATCGAGGGCAGAGTCCATAGCCTCCCGCCCTCAAGAACTCTGTGTATAGGTATATACGTTCCCCTCTCCTGTAAGGGCCAGGCTACGGGGGGAAGTCCCCCACCTATGGCCTCGTTATGTGTGAGCGGGAGCATCGGGCTGGGGGATGGGGAGATGTGATCCAGCTGTTTCACAGACCTCCAACCCACCAGAGTCTGGAAGGTCAGCCCGTCTACAGGGTGGTGAACTGGTGATCGTCCCGGGGAGCCCCATATTTGTTCCTCCAATGTCGGCCCGATGAGACCTTTATCAAGTATCACCCAATGCTTGGTGGAGGGTGTTACGTGCCAGTCTAGGATGCGTTGCATGATTGCGGCCTGGTAGTATTTCCTGAAATCGGGCAATGCCAATCCTCCCTGGATTCTAGGTCGGCAGATTATTATTATTATTATTATTATTATTTTATTATTTATATAGCGCCAACAAATTCCGTAGCGCTGTACAATGGGTGGACTAACAGACACATAATTGAGATCAGACCACTGGACGTACAGGAACAGAGGGGGTTGAGGGCCCTGCTCAATGAGCGTACATGCTAGAGGGAGTGGGGTATAGTGACACAAACGGGTTAAAGTAGGGGAATTAAATAGTTTGTTAGAGAAGGGTTTATTGAGTGCTTGGTAGGTCATTTTTGACCGTTGCAGGGAAGGAGTCAAGGGGTGGGGGATGAGAAGCCTGCTGACAGTTTAATTGATACGCTTTAACGAAGAAGTGAGTTTTCAAAGATTTTTTGAAGGAGTGGAGGCTGGGTGAAAGTCTGATTGAGGAGGGAAGTGAGTTCCACAGAATAGGTGCAGCCCTAGAGAAGTCTTGAAGGCGAGCGTCAGAGGTGGGGATCCGGGCAGAGGATAGGCGTAGGTCTTGGGATGAGCGCAGGGGTCTCGACGGGACATACTTGTGTATGAGGGAGGATAGGTATGTTGGAGCAGCATTATGTAGGGATTTGTAAGCAAGTGCCAGAATTTTGAATTGGGCCCTATATCTAACTGGAAGCCAATGCAGGGACTGACAGAGCGTGGAGGCGTGGGAGGTGCGACCGGACAGGAAAATAAGCCTCGCAGCCGCGTTCATTACAGATTGCAGCGGTGCAAGCTGGGAACATGTAAGACCGGTCAGAAGGGGATTGCAGTAGTCGAGGCGAGAGAGAACAACAGCATGAACCAATATCTTAGCCGCGTCCGGCGTTAGATATGGGCGGATGCGCGCTATGTTCTTGAGTTGGAAACGACAGGATTTGACTATCGATTGGACATGGGGAGTAAAAGAGAGGTCAGAATCGAAAAGAACCCCTAGGCAGCGAGCCTGCGAGGTAGAGGTGATAGTAGCGCCGTTGACTTGGATGGAGACAACAGGAGTAGCAGCACTTGAGGGAGGAAAAACTAGAAGTTCTGTTTTGGACAGGTTGAGTTTAAGGAAGTGAGCAGCCATCCAGTTGGAAATAGCAGAGAGGCAGTCAGAAACACGAGTCAAGGTGGGCGGAGAGAGATCAGGGGAGGACAGGTAGATTTGCGTGTCATCTGCATATAAATGATATTGGAAACCAAAGGAGCTGATGAGTTTACCAAGGGAGGCAGTATAGATAGAGAACAGTAGGGGGCCGAGGACAGATCCTTGGGGGACGCCGACAGAGAGGGGTTGGTGAGAAGAGGCAGAACCAGAGAAAGAAACACTGAAAGAGCGCTGGGAGAGGTAGGAGGAGCACCAGGAAAGAGCAGTATCCCGTAGACCAAAGTTACGAAGAATGTGAAGAAGCTGTTGATGATCAACAGTGTCAAATGCGGCAGAAAGATCAAGGAGGATTAGGATAGAGTATTGGCTGTGAGATTTAGCGGCAATTAAGTCGTTGGATACTTTGGTCACAGCAGTTTCGACAGAGTGACCAGCGCGGAATCCAGACTGAAGGGGGTCAAGCAGAGAGTTGGATTCGAGAAAGTCTGTCAATCTGGCGTACACAACTCTCTCGAGGATCTTGGAGGCAAATGGGAGTAGCGAGATAGGGCGGTAGTTGGATGGGGAGTTGGGATCAAGGTTGGGCTTTTTCAGAATCGGGGTTACGGTTGCATGTTTGAAGGGTGAGGGAAATGTGCCAGAGGAAAGGGAGAGATTGAAAATGCTTGCGAGAGGAAGAGCAAGAGAGGGAGACAAAGTGCGGATGAGATGCGAGGGAATAGGATCGAGAGAGCAGGTGGTGGGGCGGGAGGACAGGAGCAGTGCAGAAACCTCTTGTGCTGTAGCAGGTGCAAATGTGCATAGGATGGCAGGGGGAGTGGGGTTGGGTGATATAATGATAGGGGAAGGAGAGAGATTAGAGATCTCTTTCCTGATTGTAGAGATCTTCTCAGTGAAATGAGATGCAAAGTTTGTGGCGGACAAGGTGGTGGAAGGAGGGGTAGTCACAGGGCGAAGAAGAGCATCAAAAGTGTGAAACAGGTGTTTGGGTTGATGGGACAGTGTGCTTATGAGGGTTTTGAAGTAGTTTACTTTTGCAGAGGAAAGAGCCATGCTGTAGGAGCGCAGCATAAATTTATAGTGGACAAAGTCAGATGCAGAGTGAGACTTTCTCCAGCAGCGTTCAGCAGTTCTGGAACATTTTTGGAGGTAACGGGTCAGCTTAGTGTGCCAGGGTTGTAGTTGGGGGCGCTTGCTGCGTTTAACTGTAGGAGGTGCCATGATGTCAAGTTGAGAGGAGAGAGTGGAGTTGTAGAGTGAGGTTGCAGAGTTAGGGCAGTTGAGATTTGAGATGGGTAAAAGGAGTGTTTGGAGTGTGGTGGAGAAGTGCTGGAGATCGAGGGAGTTGAGGTTTCTGCGAGGTTGGAGAGTTGATGGTGTTGAAATTTTGGTATGAGGTATGCAGATGTTAAATGTTAGCAGATGGTGGTCAGACAAAGGAAATGGATCAGTGGAGAGATCAGAGGTGGTACAGAGATTGGTGAAGATGAGGTCAAGAGTGTTTCCTGCAGTGTGAGTTGCGGAGGAGGAAATCTGTGTGAGTCCAAAGGAGGAGGTTACAGAGAGCAGACGGGAGGCATCAGGGCAGTTGAGCTTGTTGATAGGGATATTGAAGTCCCCAAGTATGAGAGAGGGAGTGCTAGAGGAAAGAAAATGGGGTAACCAGGAGGAAAAGTGTTCAATAAATAGTTTAGGCAGATGATTTCATGTCGGATCCGAGATCGACCGCCTCTCCAGACAAACTTGAGTACCGCCGTTTTCAGGGTAGAGAAGAAAACCTGCGGCAGAGGAAGAGGTATGGTCTGCATGAGGTACAGGATCCTCGGGAGAATGTTCATCTTGATTACCGCGACCCTGCCGTGCCATGTGATGTGCGGATGCGCCCACCTGGTGAGGTCCGAAAGTACGGTCTTTAATAGGGGTGCGAAGTTGTGTTGGTAAATGCTACCCGGATCCTCAGACACCCAGACCCCCAGGTACTTCATTTTATCATGACACCAATGAAATGCGAATTCTGATTCCAGGGAGTGGAATTCCTCTGTGGGGAGCGTGAGGTTCAGGGCCTCGCATTTCGAAACATTGAGCTTAAATCCGGAAATCTGCCCGAATCTATCGAGGAGGCACGGCAACGTGATCCTAGGATTGCGGACAAAGAAAAGGAGATCGTCCGCATATGCTGCCACTTTGTGTTGTACCCCCTTCCAATCATACCCTTGGATGTCAGGGTTACGTCGAATCGCCTGTAATAGGGGCTCCAGGGAGAGAGCGAACAGTAAGGGCGAGAGCGGGTTCCATTGTTGATTGCGAAATCCCCAGTCGTGGCCCTGTTAACTCGCACAGATGCTCGTGGCCTGCTGTATATCGCGGATATCCATGCAAGGAGTCTCTGCCCGCAGCCTTGCCATCGGAGGGTCTCCAGCATATACGTCCAGTTGACACGGTCGAATACCTTTTCGGCGTCGGTCGATAACAGGAGCAACCGTGTCCCCAATTTTCTCGCGTGGTGTTGGATGGAAAAAAGTCTCAACGTGCTATCTCGGGCCTCCCTACCCGGAATAAAGCCTGTCTGGTCTGGGTGTATAAGGTCCGGGAGCAAATGTTTAAGACGGGTGGCTAGAACCTTCGTAAACAGCTTGGCATCCACGTTTAATAAGGAGATCGGCCTGTAGCTACCACACTGTAAGGGATCTTTCCCCGGTTTCAGTAAAACCGTGATGGTGGCTGCCAAGGATTCCGTCCCCAGGATTCCTCCCTCTCCAACCGCGTTGAGTGCCTTAGTAAGCCAGGGTAACAATATGTTCGCAAAACTCTTGTAGTACCCCGTAGAGAAACCGTCCGGTCCGGGGGCTTTGCCAGTTTTGGATGCCTTGAGAGCCGCAGTCAGTTCCTCTACGGTGATCGGAGCATCCAAGAGAGTGGCTGAGTCCTGGTCGATCACCTTGGTGATCGTTCCGGACAAATAGTCCCGTGTCGTGCTGCGTATACACGGGGCTGTAGAGGCTCCCTTAGGACCATAGAGGTTATACAAGCGTTCATAGAACAGTCGAAACTCCTCCGCTATTGTCTGCGGGAACGGGGAGATCTCCCCTGACGTCAGACGGATCTTATGTATTTGTCGTTGAGGCTGGGGGCCTTTCAGGAGTCTCGCCAGGTATTTGCCCCCTTGTTGGCGTGTGTATAGTAGAAGCCCTTTGTACGTTGAACCGAGCTAAGGTGTCTTTTAAGAATAAGGTCTTTCAGTTTCCTCCTCTGCTCCATTAGTTCGCCATATGTAGCGGTAAGTTGGGAGCGCTTATGTTGGCGTTCCAGAGTGGAAATAGCTGTATAAACTTCGACCATTTCCTGCATGAAGGCCTTGCGCTTCTGGGACGCGATGCGTATGAGTGTGCCCCGGATCACACTTTTGTGAGCCTCCCAGATGGTAATCGGGGAAGACTCTGGGGTGTCGTTTTCTCTGAAATATTGGTCTAGATCTTGTTGGAGTTGTATTCTAGTGCCCGGATCAAGCAATAGAGATGGGTTGAGCCTCCAGGTCCAGTTCTTCGGTCTATAAAGAGGCGAGTTCAGTTCTATCTCAACTGAGCCATGGTCGGACCAAGTGGACGTCCCAATGTCAGCCCCGCGGAGATGGGAGAGGCCTTCCCTCGCGATGAAGATATAATCTATTCGTGAATAACGATTATGGAGAGCGGAGTAGTAGGTGAAATCTTTTGCCGAGGGATGAAGGGTCCTCCAACAATCCACTAATCTTAAAGAGTCGAGCGACTGCCGGATTGACCTAATGCTGCGTTGTGAAATGCAACTATGACCCGTGGAGGAGTCCAGGGTCGGGTCGAGAGGGGCATTGAAGTCCCCTCCTACCACCAGTATCCCATCCGTGAAGTCCTCCAGGTGGAGTAAGACATTGCGAATGAACGATGCTTGCCTCTTATTGGGGACATAAATAGTCGCTATCGTATAGATCTTATCCGCTATGGTGCCTTTGAGGAAGAGGTATCTCCCCTGGGAATCCTGTACGCGTTCCAGCTCTTTAAAATCCAGTTCCGACGCAATTAATATGGCCCGCGTTTCGCCCCCTTTTTAGGGGCTCGTCAGGATACGACGAGCCCCTAAACAGGGCGAAACGCGCGTCGGGTCTCTAGACATTCCGACAAAGCTCTTAGTACTTTCGTCAAGATACTCATCTATGACTGCCTCCTGGGTTTTTGAGCAAACCAATTTGTTCGCATTACTGACCGTGGTACCGGGAAGGTAGTACAGTGACGAGTAGTATTGAGTGCTATCCCGACCGGGGTTGTATATACATACACACTTTTACTAAGCTCTCTGCACTTTCGTCAGCATACTTACCTGATGGTAGTAAGTGACGAGCAGTATTGAGCTCCATACCGTTTGTGGTGCCAACCATCTGGTACTATAGCCACTCTCTGCCAGTACTTACTTTTTATACCAGCAAGTTCTTTCAAACCCTTTCTAAACCTCTCTTTCCTATGACTAAATGCCCATGAAGGCATTTTTTCCTACTTTGCAGCAATCCTAAGGCTTTGATTTGTATCTCTATTGCGCTCTCTCAGCTATCACCCTGTGCTGGACTAGATATTACCACACTCCGTATCTAGCCAACAAAACTTCTGTAGCATTGAGAACTATCAGGATCAATAGGATTTCTATGATCCGTGCAACAGTTATCCCTCTATACGGGCCCCCCAAAGTATCTTGGTGTGGTGCCAAGGGCTACACTGCTTACCGTAGCACCTGTGAAATTGCTGAGACCGCTAGACTCACTTGTACGGATCATCCCCATTGTAACACAGTATCTATAACGATACATTATTACAGTGACCACCTCAAGATAACTTGGTTAACTTCCTGTTGCGCTAGAGATTCACTAAGTGATTTCCTACTGAGGCTTGGACACTTCCTGTAGCGCTAGAGATTCACTAAGTGATTTCCTACTGAGGCTTTGACACTGGCTAATAGTTTGGCTATAAGGTCTGGACCACAGGGATTCTCAGAGGTATATCCTCATCCCGGTCCATCCAGACTACCTGTACTGGAACCGACAAATTATTTGAATGGTTGTCACTACAAGCTTACTATTTTAGTGAGAGATTTAACTATTATGGGAGTATTGGTGTAGTGGATCACACTTATCGTGGCAACACATCTTCTGCTACACTTTGTGTCTTTTTGTCCTCCCAACCCTCCCCCATTCGTTTTCCTGTTTCCCACCTCACCCCCTAGGTACACGCCTCCATAGGTGTTATATCCATTACTCTGGCTACCAGCTACTAGTTAGCCACGATACACTGGATTAAATACACTGGGGACAGTTTACCTTAGGAACGTTTTTCTGTTACTCATTAAAATATTGTTTTTTAAACGTTTTATATTCTAGAGCACATTATTTTGAATAATTGTGACACTTGACGTTGGGAACGTCCCTTGTGATACCAATATTCACTATTGTGTTTTCATTCTTTAGGACAGTGTTCTCTCTCTTTGTTCTTGTTCAAACTTTTGAGGGTTACCCCCTCTCTGTCCAGTTACATTATAATTATCGTATGGGCCAACCCATTTTCCACTCACAAATACAAGTCCAAATTTTATTAATGCATAGTTAAACTTTAGTTTTGGACTTTTATTTGTGAGTGCTGCAACCTATTTTTGGACATATGGGTAACACTAGCCATGGCTTGCTAGCACCCGGTCTCTAAGGGACATTGAGCGTGAGTGCAGGAATACTGTGTATTTTTTTAGGCATATATATAGTGATATATACGTATATACTTATGTATATAGATATATATATTATTTCGTTCTACATGTATTTTGATATCAATATATATATAAATTTTAAAATACAGTTAGAATGAATTTACACACATATATATATTAATTTGTTTTATTTAATTTTTTAACGTATTTACAGATTTATTTATTTTATATTATATATAATAAACATTATATATATAGTTAATCAATATCATTGTACATGTATTTTGATATTTATATATATATATAAAATTATGTATATATTAATATTCAAATACACGTAGACAGTGTATGTGTATTTATGTATATGTGTATATATATATACTTAGATCATACATATAATAAATATATATATGATCTAAGTATATATTATTTAATTTTAAACTGTTTTAAACAGTTTTATTTTATTTATTTTCAGACAGAAGGGGGAGTACCTGTCATTACAGGCACTCCCCCTGCTGGCAATGCCTTGGACGGCTATGCCATCCATGTGATCGCGAGGTCCTTGCAAGGACCTCGCGATCACATGGCCCAGGGGGGCCGAAGAGGACGGAGGGGGACTCAATGGGCTCCCAGGTGAGTCCCCATACCGCGATCGCCGGCGAACGGATAAGTACAAGGGACGGTTTGGGCGTTTAGAGCTACTTCCTTAAGGACGGCATAGAACGCTTGCCGTCCTTAAGGGGTTAAGATTGTGTTTTGGCACAGTACTACTAAAATGTTTTCTACCCCTGCTCTACTATAAGGAGTATTGGATGGATGAGAAGAAATGTTGGCGGAATGTTACCAAAGGTAGATCAAGTGGGTGCAAGCACAGGACCTGGGAACTGGAAAAAAGGAAAATAAAACCCTTTTTCCATTTAGATTTGGGAGGGGGGACCTGAAACTAAAGGCAGAGGAGAACACTATACAATTAGGAATACAGGTTTGTATTTCTAATGCTATAGAGCTCCTTTAACCACTTAATGACGTTAGGATGTGTCAGTATGTCCTAACTTTCCTGGGCTTTAGAGCTGTTAGGCTATATTGATAAGTCATAACATTTTGGTGTGATAAGTCACTGCTCACATCAGGGAGTGCCAGGTATCAATTAATACCTGGATGATTTTAGCGGCCCCAGACTGCCAATGCTCTACATGCAGGGCTCATAATGAGCACATTATGCTGCCCTTAAATTGGCAATTTCAGTCCACATTGATGGCAATCTAGTGTGAGCAGGGTTAAATCCATGCTCACACCCAGGGCCGCCATCAGAAATTGTGGGGCCCCTAACACAGCTCAAGGTCTGGGCCCCCTTGTGCCCGCCTCCAAATCCCGCCCACAGGAATACACACACACAGACACAAAAGGACACAGACATACACACATATAGACACATACACAGATACACACACACTGACATACATACATACTCGCATACTGACACACACATACATACTGACAAACAGACATACAGACATACAAACAGACATATATACATACATACACATAAATACATACTGACATACATACACACACACACACACACAGATAGATATATACATACACAGATACACACAGACATACATGCATACTGACAGATATGTACATACACACACACACAGACATACATACAGACATATATACATACTGACAAACACACACACATACAGATAGACACATACACACATACATACTGACATACACACACACAGACATACATACTGACACAGACATACACACAGACACAGACATACTGACATACACACAGAGACAGACATACTGACATACACACAGAGACAGACATACATACATACATACATGCAGACATACATACTGACACACACACAGACATACATACATACTGACACACACACACACAGACATTCATACATAGTGACACACACACAGACAGACATATACATACTGACATACACATACTGACATACATACTTGCAGACACATACATACACACACACACACACACACATCTCATTTATCAGCCACCCTCCTCTTACCTTTAAGTTGCAGGAGGGTGGCTGGTGATGATGGGAGTGGATGTCTCTGCCCTCTGGTGTCCTCTCCTCTGCCTCTCCCCTTGCGCAGAGTAAGCTGGGAGGAAGTGACCGGCCGTCACTTCCTCCCAGCAGCCCTTGTGGTGTAGCCGCAATTATTTTTTTTTTTTAAAGGGGCACGGTCGCGCAATTACCCGGCCGCAGCGCTGACCGGGCCCCTGAAGATATAGCCCTAAATGCTTGGGCCACCTGATGGGCCCCAGTGCAGATGCACCTGCGGCAGTTTCGCCGCTCCATGTGGGGCCCTGGCGGCCGGGCCCGTGACAACCATTATAGCAGCCCTGCTCACACCAGGAGACTAAGGAAGGAAAAGATACCTTTGGCTTCCTTCTGTCTGCTAGGGCCATTTTCATTGGCTCCACACTGACATGCACTGTATGCAGCTCTCAAGACAGACAATACGGTCAGTCAGTAAGTGTATATTCAGTCAATCAGGGCATGTCTCAAGCAGTGTAGCAGAGAATGTGACAGCAGATAAGAACTATTTGACCCATCTAGTCTGCCCAATTTTCTAAATACTTTCATTAGTCCCTGGCCTTATCTTATAGTTAGGATAGCCTTATGCCTATCCCACGCATGCTTAAGCTCCTTCACTGTGTTAACCTCTACCAATTTAGCTGGAAGGATATTCCATGCATCCACTATCCCCTCAGTAAAATGATACTTCCTGATATTATTTTTAAACCTTTGCCCCTCTAGGGGGATGTCTCAGTCAATGTATATTCAGTCAGTCCATGTTTCATTCTCAGTCAGTCCCCCACGATATCAGTCAGTGTATATTCAGTCGGTTTATGTCTCAGTCAGTGGCGTACATACCAGGGTCGCGGCTGCGACCGGGCCCGGCCCACCAGGGGGCCCGGCCGCCCCTGCGACCCGGTATGTACGCACTGGGCCAGCCTCTTCTCCTGGGGGGCCCAGGAGCCGGCCACCTCCGGGCCCCCCGAGGCTGGCCCTGCTTACACCCGGCGGGCAGTCAGACTGGCCGGTGCGCGAGGGAGCACTCTCCCATGTGTGCTTCCTCTTCAGCTCCCTCGCGCACCGCACTGATACCGGAGCCGGAAGATGACGTCATCTTCCGGCATCCCTACGCGGCGCGCGAGGGAGCTGAAGAGGAAGCACACATGGGAGAGTGCTCCCTCGCGCACCGGCCAGCCTGACTGCCCGCCGGGTGTAAGCAGCACCACTGGACCCCAGGGAATCCCCTCAGCACTCCAAAAGGTAGGGAGGCTGGGGGGATTAAATAATAATAAAAAAAAACATGTGTGTGAGTGAGTGTGTGTGTGTGTGAGTGTGTGTGTAAGTGTGTGTGAGTGTTAGTGTGTGTGTGTTAGAGTGTGTGTGTCTGCTAGTGAGTGTCAGTGAGTGTGTTACTGTGTATGTCTGTTACTGAGTGTGTTTGTGTGTGTGTTAGTGAGTCTGTTTGATGTCTGTTAGTGAGAGTGTATGTTTTGTAAGTGAGTGTGTATGTATGTCTGCCGCTGAGTGTGTCTCTGTCAGTAAATGTGTGTGTCTGTTAGCTAGTGTGTATGCATTTGTTCGTGAGAGTGTGTGTGTCTTCAGCACTTACCTTTCTCCAGCGCCGGACTCCCATGGCGCTGGGGATCCCTCCGCCTCTCAGCTCCGAATGCGCATGCACGGCAAGAGCTGTGCACGCATTCAAACCGCCCATAGGAAAGCATTACTCAATGCTTTCCTATGGACGTTCAGTGTCTTAAAATGGCGGAAGCGCCTCTAGCGGCTGTCAGTGAGACAGCCACTAGAGGCTGGATTAACTCTCAGTGAAACATAACAGTTTCTCTGAAACTGCTATGCTTTCAGCTGCAGGGTTAAAACTAGAGGGACCTGACACCCAGACCACATCATTGAGCTGATGTGATCTGGGTGTCTGTAGTGGTCCTTTAAGTGTGTGTGCATCTGCATGCACTGGCGTACATACCGCGGTCGCAGCCCTGCAACCCCTGAGACCAGGTGCCGCCATGTGTTGCTGCCCCGGCCCGCGCAGAGTAAGCGCGAGGGGGGGGCCCACGGATCAATTTTCGCACCGGGGCCCCATGGGTCATGTGTACGCCACTGGTCTCAGTCAGTGTAGATTCAGTCAGTCAGTGTATGTCTCAGCCAGGGAACATTCAGTCTGTTTATGTTTTAGTCAATCAGTGTATGTCTGTCACTGTACATTCAGTCAGTCAGTGTATGTCTCAGTCACTGTACAGTCAGTCAGTCGGTGTATGTCTCAGTCACTGTACAGTCAGTCAGTCGGTGTATGTCTCATTCAGTCAGTGTATGTCTCAGTCACTGTACAGTCAGTCAGTCGGTGTATGTCTCGTTCAGTCAGTGTATGTCTCAGTCACTGTACAGTCAGTGTATGTCTCAGTCACTGTACAGTCAGTCGGTGTATGTCTCGTTCAGTCAGTGTATGTCTCAGTCAGGGTACATTCAGTCAGGTTGAGAGGCGGGAAGCAGATCTCCTGCCATTGGCTGAGCTGCCGATTGGGGGCGTGTCCTTCTCCCTGTATAAAGTTGCAGACAGGCGGCGCTGTTCGGCTTATTTGGCGCCAGTAGAAGCAGGCCGGAGCTCGCACTGTGACTGTGACCGGGACCGCAGGCGGGAAACCACCCTCTCGGTTTATTTTTTTGATTCCCCAGATCGTTATTAGTAACCCCCAGCAGCCGCCATGTTCGAGGCTCGGTTAGTACAGGGCTCCATCCTGAAGAAGGTGCTCGAGGCGCTGAAGGACCTGATCGATGAGGCGTGCTGGGACATCACCTCCAGCGGGATCAGCCTGCAGAGCATGGACTCGTCACACGTCTCGCTGGTGCAGCTCACCCTCCGCTCGGACGGCTTCGACACCTACCGCTGCGACCGCAACCAGTCCATCGGGGTCAAGATGAGCAGGTGGGTTAGGGGTGCCCGGTGTGGGGATAGAGGGTGGGTTAGGGGGTGCCCGGTGTGGGGATAGAGGGTGGGTTAGGGGTGCCCGGTGTGGGGATAGAGGGTGGGTTAGGGGTGCCCGGTGTGGGGATAGAGGGTGGGTTAGGGGTGCCCGGTGTGGGGATGGAGGGTGGGTTAGGGGTGCCCGGTGTGGGGATGGAGGGTGGGTTAGGGGTGCCCGGTGTGGGGATAGAGGGTGGGTTAGGGGTGCCCGGTGTGGGGATAGAGGGTGGGTTAGGGGTGCCCGGTGTGGGGATAGAGGGTGGGTTAGGGGTGCCCGGTGTGGGGATAGAGGGTGGGTTAGGGGTGCCCGGTGTGGGGATGGAGGGTGGGTTAGGGGTGCCCGGTGTGGGGATAGAGGGTGGGTTAGGGGTGCCCGGTGTGGGGATAGAGGGTGGGTTAGGGGTGCCCGGTGTGGGGATAGAGGGTGGGTTAGGGGTGCCCGCTGTGTGGGGATAGAGGGTGGGTTAGGGGTGCCCGGTGTTGGGATAGAGGGTGGGTTAGCGGTGCATTTTGTACCTGTCATGGTGAAATTATTATATTCGTTCGTAGACTACGTTTCCCATGATGCTCTGGCAAAAACTTTTGTCTGAGCATGATGGTAGATGTAATACGTTTTATTGGCTGAGATAAGGTTCTCAATGTGATCGATCCTGTCTCTCTATACATAATGCATGTGCATATATACCGTTGCCGATATAGATATAGATATATATATATATATATATATATATATATATATATATAAAATGTATGTGGCTGCTATTGGACTTGCCAAGACTAGTCTGAAGTTGACGTTCGCGCGCGGTTTTCATCTGTGCGCGCCTTTAAGTGACGTCACCTGGGCGCCAAGTTTTAACAAAGACAGCACGTTGGCGGGAAAGATGCTGCGAGCCGACATGCAGTGTGCACAGCATCCTGTGTAGATACGAGCCCACAGGGCTGGCCTTTTATTTGGCAGTTTTGGTTTTTAACAAAAGTTAAAATGTCTTTATGTTGGTTCTCTTTTAAAGTGCTTCGTACTGTTGAATGTGATTCAAAAACTAATAAATAGAACTGGCTATATCACTTTTGTTTCAACTGACTGATATATCTGAATACGTTCATTATTGGAAGCATTTAACCCATCGACATTGTTTTTATACCAATACAATGCAAATACCTGTCAATTCCATAAGACATGTAGGTGCATTTCGAATAATTATTTATAGCAAGTTAATTTTGGACCCCTGTTTTTCACTATTAAGTTTCTGTTAGTTATGGTTCATGATTTTAGTTCGATTTAAACAGACTACTTTTTTTTTTTTAACTTTGTCATTTAAGCCACTGGTAGTGATGTGCCTCATTACCACCGAAGTGTTCCACAAACATGTATTCTGGCTAGTTTGAAATCCGGCTTTAAGATGTGTTTAAGCATCTCAATGACAATTGAGATTTGGCTATAAGTTTACATAGCTAACTTGTAAAGATTCAGGCAAACGTGACATACGTTGCCAATGAAGGTAAAGCAAAAATTAAATTGTTCCTTATAAATCTTTCATTGAGTAATACCTTGGCCCTAAAAAATAAATGTTGGAAACCATGGACAGCTGTCTTGACTGCCCCTTTTGATCTCATGTTTGCAAGCAATGGCAACAGTTTTATATTGGGAAGAATAAGATAACATAACATCTATACCCACATTCTTAAATTATCTTGTTACAATTTTTCAGTATGTCAAAAATCTTGAAGTGTGCTGCAAGTGAAGACATAATTACACTCCGGGCTGAAGATAATGCAGACACCGTCACAATGGTTTTTGAATCATCAAGTAAGTAACTCTTGTCTGCTTGGACTTTGTATTTATACCTTGTTACAATTTGGAGATTTTCAGCTATATAAATCTTTTTTCCTTTAGATCAAGAGAAAGTTTCAGATTACGAAATGAAGCTTATGGATCTGGATGTGGAACAGTTGGGAATTCCTGTAAGTATTCTCTAAAGGAACTATAAAGTGTTAATACAAATGTTTTCCTAACACCATAGTGCTCAGATATGTTTAGGTCTCTGGTCCCTCCTTATAAAAAGTAAAATTTAAGTTTTGTAAAATTTTCATCTTTGCTCTTGGAAACATTCATTTTAGTTGGTCAATTAATTTTTTATTTATTTGCTGGTAATGTTAATGAGATTGTTCTGTCACATATGCTGCTTCATCTCTATGAAGTGGTTTGGGTTCAGTGTCACTGTCCTTTTAACCCTGCAAAGTAAAAAAAAATTGCATTTCCCCCCCCCCCCTCCTTAAACTGCAATGTTTACATTGCAGATTTACGTCCACATCTAGTGGCTCACTTTTAATGTGCAAGCCCCCATAAGAAAGCATCAATTCAATGGATTCCTTTATGCATGCAGTTCTCACAATGCATAAAAAACAGTGCTGGTGCGCAAAAATTTAACAAAAACACAAAGTGTTCATATACATTTTAAAGTGTACACATAGTGGAACTGGTGTCATTCCACATAACAAACACACATGTGCTTCTCAGTCGTTTTAGGGAAACGATTTTCTAATAAACACAGCTGGCTGAGTCAGTGGGAGCAAAGGAAATAGTTTTTTATTAGAAAATAGTTTCCCTAAAGCAGACTCTGAGAAACAGCTGTCAAACTATTCAAAATCATCAGTGCATATTTGCAGGTTATAAGTATATGCACGTGTGTTTGTTATATAGGTTTTTAATGTGGTATAACACCAGTTTTACTGTGTATACACTTTAAAAGCACTTTGTAATATATGAACACTTGAGGTGTTTTTGTTTAAAAAAAAATTTGCGCACCAGCACTTTGTTTTTTGCTACTTGTACCCTATTACCAAGTTCTATAGTGGGTCCTGCTTATTAGTTTAATCTGTTTTATTTTATATATCTTTGCACCATCTTATCTATATTGTGTATATAGTTCTCACAATGCATGCACATTGGGTCCCCAGTACTCTTCTATGAGAAGCATTATTTTGTATCACGGCAGAGGGAGCCCTGGGGACACTTTCTAAATGTGATTTTATTTCCGGTTTTCCCTACTACAGGAGCAGGAGTACAGCTGTGTTATAAAGATGCCATCTGGGGAATTTGCACGCATCTGCAGAGATCTTAGCCAGATTGGTGACGCTGTTGTAATTTCATGTGCTAAAGATGGAGTAAAATTTTCTGCTAGTGGAGAACTTGGAACTGGAAATGTTAAGCTGTCACAGACCTCCAATGTGGATAAACAAGAGGAAGCGGTAAGTGAACAATGAGTTAATATTAGACTTGGGCATTTGTTTTCAAAACAGTTGATATTCAGACAAAACTTAATTTATTTGAATCTCCGAATTGCACAGTGGATGAATGAATCATTATAATTCCAGTGCAGTTTGATTCTTGCAAATTCATAAAATTAATACTCTTATGTGTGATTTTCATATTTAAGAGTCCCAAATCTCTTGAGTCCAATATATCCCTTATTTTGTATCCTTAGAGACACTTCACTGCCCAAATAAAACATTTAAAAAAAAACACACATTAGTATTTGTACCCCAAATAAAAACTTGCATGCATTTTACATTGTGTGTAACAGCTGGCAAAACTTGCAGTTCTCTTGTCTTTCTTTTGGAATGCCTAATTCATGTGTGCAAGGGGTGTAAAATAATTTGTATGCGCAGTGTTTAAAGCGGACCGATGCCTTCCTCCATAGCCACTTCTAAATTAGTACCTCTAAATATAGCAAGCTTGCATAAGGGTACCAAAGGAGACTTATCTAAACCATTAATGATTTGACGACTAATGCGGCATATCATTTGTCCTGGTGGAAATCTTGGCTGAAATAATAAACAAAATTTTCTGGGGGCAAAGCCACATTTTGTCCGAATCAATTTGGACAAAACCATTTTCCACAGTGCACAAGTCTATAAAATACTATATTTGATTAGTTATAGAACATTCATTCAGTGGAACACTGCTTGCAAAAGGCACGTGTAAAAAAAAAAATCCTTTCAAAGTCTTTACCCTGCCAATGCTGGTTTGAAATCTTGAGGTGTACATTTTAACTGAAGTCTCTGGTCCTGTAGAGCAGTATGTTGATACATGATTTTAACCGTACTGTAAAGAATACTTATGTGCTGTTATTCAATCTATTCAAGACAACGCAATGACTTTTTTTATTTGTTAATCTCAAACCTAGGTCACAATAGAGATGAATGAGCCAGTCCAGCTTACATTTGCTTTGAGATACCTCAATTTCTTCACCAAAGCTACTCCCCTGTCCCCAACAGTAACACTTAGTATGTCTGCAGATATCCCACTTGGTAAGTAATATTCCAGTAAGTGGCTAAGTGTTAGTCCTTCCTAGTCAAGGGAAATGGTGAAATACTGTTTGGGGTTTGTTTTGTTGTCTGAACTGTATATATTAAAGGGTTACTTAAACTACAATGACCACGTTCATAATTCAAAGTGATCATGATTGTTGGAGTTCTTTTTATTTGTGTGCCAGGGGCTAGTTACACTCCCAGCACAAGTGACCTAAGCAACCCAGAACCGTACCGGGCTGCCTAATGTTAATTCTATGCATATTTAATGCTTGCTGTCTGTGCTGGCGACATAACTGCTCACTTACAGTCAGTGCCTCCATGGGGAAGATTGCTTGCCTAAAGTAGCGAATTGGAGAAGTGTTAGATTAAACCATTATTCATAAAGCGCCGACAAATACACCAGTGCTATACAATTGGTGGACTAACAGACATGTCTTTGTAACCAGACAAGTTGGACACACAGGAACAGAGGGAATGAGAGCTCTGTTCAATGAGCTTACATGCTAGAGGGGTGGGATATAGTGACACAAGGTAAGGTATGGGTAGAGTAGAAAAGTAGGTTGTTAGGATAATATTCACTGAAGTCTCTTGCCCAGCAGTGTTAACATTTTCTGCAGTGAGATTGCAGTTTGGCATAATGTGTAGAAAGTTACATTCGCATAAGCCAAACTCCCTATGCATATTTTAAAAAACAAAGGTTATTTAGTAACTACAGTGGCAATTAGATGTCAGCCCACCTGCCAAGTCAAGGAAAATCTCTTAGGTGGATCTTACACGAATTATTCATCTTACTTCATTGAGCTTTAGACAAAAATCTGAGATAGAGAGGGGCATTTTTCTAAACCCCTGCATACTTATTAACCCTTAATAGGGAACACATGGGATGGGTGGCAGCATTGTAACATGACTGATGCAAAAGTGAATACAAATATGCAAAAATAAGTCCTGCACTCAAACTCCCCCTACTGGGCGGCAGCAACGACCATAGCGCACATCAGCACCAATGCATACAAAACAAGCAAAGAAAATTACCTGCACAGTAACCCAGGATGCATGTTATATTATGTGTATAAATGTTTCATAAAATGCTTTCTTTTCCAGTTGTGGAATACAAAATTGCAGATATGGGTCATGTGAAATACTATCTAGCTCCCAAGATAGAAGATGAAGAAGCTTCGTAAACATACTTTTTATGACTTATCTGAACATCTAAAAAGCTCTTGTTTGACTGCCTTTGAAGACAGCAAGTTCTTGTTTAACTGATGAGCGCATGCTGATACACCAACCTGCCCAGCTGTTCATGGCATGTCTGTAGATATTTATGTAAATATATTGCTATCTTTGTAAAACCTGCCCATGCAGTCAATAAATCTTTGTTATAACAAATGGTCATTCTGTTTTTGGGGGACGGATTGGTGTTCAATTTTGTTTTATTTTTTAAAAAACACATTTGTAGAAAACTGTTTACAAATTTCATCTTGTACAGACTATGGATATTAACAGAAATATAGCCACTGTATGTCTAGGTACCATCATATAGCATGTCTGTACCTTGTATTGAATATATTCACTTTTTCATAAAAGGAAATAACAATATATGAAATTGCTTTACGGTAATACATTGGTCTTACAGGGTGATGTTGATGACTGCAAATATAATTTTATAATATAGTTAAAACTTGAAGGTGTATACATGCATTTGCACGCACTGAAATTGTAGCAACCTGTACCATTTAAAACATGCTAATTATTTCAGTCTCATTGCTCAGTGTCAAAATGGCTGTGTGTGGTACATGCAGCTGTCACTGAACCCGACCCTAGTCTGTAAAGTAAGTGGCCCTCACAAGTCAAACATAAAAGCGCAGTCCCCTTTGACAGTGATAGAACCATGGCCACATCCAGAGACTTGCATTTTATTCATGCTACTACAAGATACAGCTGAATTACATGTTAAAGTGATGTATTGATAGCGGCTAATACAGTAATAGCCAGACTATGAAAATCAAATAAAATCCCCTCCTGTCTAGAACGGCTTAACGAGATTCCGCTAAATTGGACTTACATGTGAATGGCACAAACTCACTTAAGATCAAATATGCTTACAAAACAGGCAAAGGACCTGTGCGGCACATTCAAATCTGGTTAAAAGTGGAGAGAAAACGACCAAAATAACAAGAGTGAGCTAGACCAAGGGGTTTCTGCCCCATCAACTATTGCAAAGCTGAATGGAGAGATGACACCCTCTATTCCACACTTCTCATTTCCATTGTATGTTGCCCACAATCTGGTGAATTCCTCTGCCTCTGGAGACTGGATAGAACTCAGAAAGTAGAGCAAATGGCTAGACAGGGTGGGAGATATTTAGGCAGTGGATGCAATTCATGCATCCTTGATAGGGAATAGCGCAAAATTAGGAATCAGGTGCACACTTAACATATTTTTCGCTATTCTATTTACAACCTTGTCTTTTCTTAATTTCCTACGTACCTTCCTCTTTTGTTACAGCTATACTTTCTGAGGAAGAGTTTGGAGGAACTGGGAAGGGGGTCGAGGTTGAAAGATACTTAACTGCAGTTTGCCTTACTGTTTGGAATTAAGTGTAATTTCTCAAAGTTTTGATCTTGCAGGATGCTGGGAGGCCTAATTGGAGCTTGATAAACTAAATGCCTATAACTTTATATATAAATGTATTCTGATGTAATGGACTGGGTATCCCACTATAAGCCTATTTGAAAACTAGAATTTTATTTTATATACTTTCCCCCCCCCCCCCTGTTTTGGGTTTTTTATGTAGTTATACTAAAGATTGTTTATATCCTTAAGGGACACTTTAGTCACCAAAACTACAGCTTAATATAGTTTTGGTGAGTATAGTTGGTCCCTGCAGGCTTTTTAATGTAAACATTGTCTTGTTATAGTAAAGGCAGTATTACAATAAAGCCTAGGGACACCTCCAGTCGTGTTGTGCTGTTCAGAGTCTCCACACTCTTCAATGCATCTCTGTGAGGGGATGGTGTTTGGCCCTGCCTCCATGGCAATCTCAGCCAATCCAATGCTTTCCTTGTGGGAAAGCATTGGATTGACGAGATAATCAATTCTGATATCAGCCAAAGAGGTGGATTGGGGTCTGGGTCAGTGCTTGGAGAGCTGGAAATAAGGAAAGTTTTAGTCCTTTCTAAGGGGGTAAGCCACCTAGATTATGGTTATAACACTATAGGGTCAGAAATACAAGTTTGTGTTCCTTTATGGTTGAACTCAGTCTGGTACTTTGTTTCCATCCCCCAGACGCACACACTACTGTATATTTTTTTTCCCCTTCAGATTAGAGGCAGTGCATTACATCAGGGATTTCTAATCTGGAGGGGGGAAAAAAACATGCAAACCCCTCAATTTTTTAGGACCTCCTTCCAAATCCCTTTAGCACTAGAAAGTGCTTTTAACACAACAGTTCCCCAGTTCTGGTGACGTGGTCAAGCTTACCCCTGTTCCAGGCAGAAGCAAGGTGAGGCTCTGCTTGCATGCTACCCATCAGGTGGGTGAGCGTGCTTCAGGCTTAGACACGTTGAATGCACGCCAGGTGCCTACGTTCCACCTATACTTATAGATTCCACTCATACTGTGCTGGGTTATGCAAAGGTGCGCATGGACCCACAAGGTGGAAGGTCCCCCAAATTTAGTTTTTTCCAGGACCTTGGAGGTTATTTAACCCAGCAGCAACTAACTGTTTGCCAGGTGCACTCAGAATCTGTCGCCCAGTGTGTTCTCACCTGCCCTCCAGCACACTGAGGCCATTAAGATAAGACCTTTTGCTGTTATCTTATGGCTTCCTGTCTGATATTTTAATTTAATTGTATATATATATATATATTTTTTTTTTTCTCTCCAGTATGTCTAATCCTGAGGCTACGGAGAGACCTTCAGAGAAAGGGAAATGCACTTCTAAATTGAAGCATTTAATCTGTGCCTCTTGTTGCCAACCCATGCCAGGTGGCCATAAAAGAAAAATTTGTACTAGCTGTACTTAGCCTCTGATGAATCCAAAAAAATCTTAAATGTCAGCGTTCCTAAGCTGGTTCCAACAAAACTTACAGCAGACTTTTGTTGATATGCGGTCTGCACAGGCCTCGGTGTCCCAGGATTCAGTTGTAAAAGCTGAGGCAACGAAAAGACAGAGGTCTTGGGAATATTCTGATGCAGCTCTGATTCCTCATTTGCAGTCTCTTTTGAAGACTAGTGATTCTTCAGACGAAAAAAATCTGTTTTCTAGAGGAATGTTTAGGAAAACTATAGAGGCTCAGACTTGGAGAATAAACTTATACACAATATAATTATAAAAACATGCTAGGTTGGGTAATGCGTATCTAGGTCCTCTGTCTGCATGTATGCTAATGCTGCTGGCTATATAACCAATGATAATAATAATGCACTTTTTATAACATGAAAATAACCTAGGCTTATGGTGTAACGGCATGTTAAATCTCCATTGCTAGGGAGTTTAACTGTATGTACGGTAAGCCTTGATTAATGTCTAGACCTAAAGATGCTAAAGTAGTTAAGCCTTGTTATTCCAGCCAAGCCTATATCTCAAGATAAAATACACAGGAATTAATTGCAGGACAACATTGCCGTGGTTGCGGGTCCACTCGCTGGTGGCGTGTTGCCGTTGCGGAGTGCTGCTTGGGTGTATTCACCATATTGCGACCTGTGCTGTCGTTGTTGGGAGTTGCTGCCCCTGTACCTTGGACTTTGTTCTGGGTTTCCGCTGTAATCTTCCCCAGGCGCCTCTGGTGACCAGCTCCTTGGTCCTTTCTCAGCATCCGCCTTGTGTGTACAACGGTGTGACTGGAGGACAATTGCTGGGGAGAGTTAGATGTTGTGACCCTCCAGCCCCAGGCTTTAGGGAGGGCCTGCATCAATGTCCCAGGGACTCGGGTACTCTCAGCTGAGTCCAAGTCCTTCCCTGGCAGGATACGGCAGTGTTGCTTGGGTGGTCGCTGCTTGTGGCAAATCTTCCGCCTCCATGTGTGATGCGTAGGAGGATTTACCCTGGCGGCTCTTGGCCCAGGTGGGCTCAATGCTGGAGTTGTTGCCGCTTGGTGAGTGCTTGTGCCGGAGGGTGGCACACGGACCCCCTCTCTGCTCTTCCCCCAGCCACTTTCTCTGCTTTGAGTTGCTGCCCTGCTTCTGGCCTCCAATTGTGTAGGGCATCTATGCTTGTGCCTGCTTCCTGTGAGTCGCTTGCGATGGCGCCATTTTCGCGCTCTCTTTGCTGTACAGGATGTGCCATGTTGTCGGGAGCGTGTGGACAGCGTCAGCGGTGCATCTTCTTTTGGGGCTTGTGTCATGGCTTGCCGTGCTCTAAGTCTCCTCCAGAAGGCTTCAAATATGTCGTTTAGCCGTGTTAGGGTGTCATGCCTCTTTGCTGCGTCCGATGGTGCACTCACTGTAGCTGCCATTTTTGGGTTTACTAGCCCCATCTGAAGTCGCTGTCCTGTCCCCCGGGTGGGCTCTCCTGTGACCGGGATATCCCCCGCTGTTCCATAGGGGGGAGAACGGAGGCTCATGGACCCGTTTTCAGTCGACTGCAGGGGAGCGGACCCGTTTTCAGTCGACTGCAGGGGAGCGGCCATCTCCCCCGCGCCGCCCATGCTTGTGGGCCGCAGGTGTCTCGTCCTTGAATTTTGCCTGTCGGGCTGCTTGTTTAGTGTCTTCATGCCCCTCAGTTTCCCTTCTCCGTTAGTGACACTTTGGGGTTCATTCAGGTAAATCGCTGTTTTGTCTGTTTAGAGCAGGAGCAGCTCTTTCCTGCGACCATTCAGCTTAGCGGTCAGGCCCCGCCCCCCCAGAGGTCCAGACTCTTATAAGAAATCAGGAACAACTTAGATCTAAAGGGAAAACAATGAAAGTTTAAAAGATCTAATATTAAGGGAATGGAAATTTCCTGGGAAGAAACTTTTCCTGTCCAGGTATTTTAAATTGCTATTTTCCGTCAAAGAGGAACCAGAATGTTTACTTGAGCCTATACTTCTAGTTGATGTATCTATAGCTCAATTGGGTAAAAAAAAACAAAAAACTTTAC
This sequence comes from Pelobates fuscus, assembly GCF_036172605.1. NCBI lineage: Eukaryota > Metazoa > Chordata > Amphibia > Anura > Pelobatidae > Pelobates > Pelobates fuscus. The sequence continues at coordinate 282,493,445 of NC_086319.1, read as the reverse complement.
CCGTTGGTGATTCTAGTGGTTTAAAAGATTCCACGAAGAAAAGGATTGATACGTCTTTAAAAAAAAAAAAAAAGCTAATTTTTTTCATCATCATCCCAGTGTAAAGCTCTAATTGCTGGTGCATTAGTGGCTAAGGCACAGAAGAGCTGATTAGAAGCTTTAGAAAAAATATATTCAGGTGAATCCAAAGAAGATCCAGTGCAATTATTTCAGAACATTAAAATTGCATTGGATTTTTTGGTCGATTCTTCTACAGAAAGCCTGAAATTATCAGCTAAAGCTATGGGGTTATCCACAGGGGAAAGAATGGCAGTCTGATTAAGAAATTGGTCACCGGATTCAGCATCTAAAAATTCTTTATCAGACATTCCTTTTGAACCTGGCTGACTATTTGGTTCCAAACTTGATGAGCTGTTGAAACAAATAACTGAGGGCAAAAAAACTTTGCCAGAAGAATCCAAGAAAAAGCATTTGAATTAAAAAATCTTTAGAGACTGTTCCACTTACAGAAATTCCTTTTGGATGAACTCCTACAAAGGTCAACAAGGGAAAGTTTTTGATTACAAAAGAAAAGAGATTCGCTGACAGAATAGAAATTTATGACGCCATTCCTGTTGGAGGAAGACTGACGCACTTTTGGAAAAGATGGCATCAGACTGCATCAGACAGATGGGTCCTTTCAATTATAAGAAAAGGGTACCATTTAGAACTTTCAGATACCCCAAGAAGAAAATCTTTATGTTCAACGGTCAACTCGGCGATAGCAGAGAATGCTCTTATAAAAGAGGTGGCAAATCTTCTTATAAAAAAAGATCATAGAAAGTACTCCATTGGAAGAAAGATTTCAGGGCACGTATTCAAGAATCTTTCTGGTCGCAAAATCAATCAGTACGTTCAGACCGAATTTGGATCTCAAGGCTGTCAACAGTTTTATTATAAATAAGATGTTTAGTATGAAGAGAATACATTCAGCCACACACATAATCCAACCAGGAAATTGACTCATGTCGCTGGACTTAAAGGACGCTTACTTGCATATTCCCATCGCAGAAAAAAAGCAAGAGATTCCTACGGTTTGTCATCAACTGCCAAGAACAGTTCCCTTATTATCAATTCAGAGTGCTACCTTTTGGCCTGTCGTCTGCCCCAAGAGTTTTTACAAAAACGCTGGTAGTCATCTCCGCGGACCTAAAAGAAGAAGATGGATTTTTGAAGAAAGAAGGGTCTGTTCCATCAGGGAAGCAATGAGTTTGCTAGGCCTTTTCCCAGCTTCAATTCCAGCAGTAAGTTGGGGTAAAGGCCAGAATGAGACCTCTTCATAGAAACCAACCAATTTTAATTACCAGATTTTTCAAAGCTTTGTCCCGCTTGGCTCCATCAGGGAAATGTTTCCGCCGTGGGATCTCAATCTTGTGTTAACGGCCTTGTGTTAACCTTCATTTGAACCACTGGATAAGACTTCACTCAAGATTCTATCTTTCAAGACTTTGTTTTTGGTAGCTATTACCTCTGCTAAGCGTTTTGATGAGCTCCAAGCCCTTAATTCAGTTTATTCTTTTTTTAATCTTCCATCAGGACATGTTGGTTTTAAAACTGGATCCATCTTTTATACCAAAAGTTTGTTCTACGTCTAATTTCATTCAAGAAATTATCCGACCTACGTTTTGCCAAAACCCTTCTAATGCCTTAGAAAAAAATATAATTGTGTGGATGTTAAAATATCTTTGCTTCAATACTTTGAATGTACGAGGTAATTTAGAAAATCTATCAGACTGTTTGTCCTCTTTCATGGTACAAGAAAAGGTTCGATGGCTTCCAAGAGTTCTCTGCCTAGATGGTTGAAAGACACCATTCGCTTGGCTTATTCTGAATCTAAAGTTACTCCATCATGGGCCTTAAGTGCCTCAGCTACTCCGACTGCAGCTACTTGGAAGTCTCTTAACAAGTTTTCAAAGCATTACAAATTAGACATACTGGCCTCGGAAGAAGCCTCTTTTGGGCGCAAGGTGTTGCAAGCAGTGGTTATATGAGTCCCACCCTTAGGGATTGCTTGTTGTATCCCTGTTGTAATGCACTGCCTCTAATCTGAAGGGAAAATATAAAAATTTTACTTACCGTAAATGTATTTTTCCTGAAGATTAGAGGCAGTGCACACTTCCCTCCCTTTTTCTAATACATTATGTTTGCAGTGATCCGGCTTTTTGAGCCTGCCTTTTTTTTTATCTCCAGATTAGAAATCCCTGTTGTAATGCACTGCCTCTAATCTTCAGGAAAAAATACATTTACGGTAAGTAAAAATTTGATCTATTTCTTATTTGCATAGCAAGGCCCAACTGATATGCTCTCTGGGACACTGCAATTGATTTCTTTGCAATTTCCTCAATGAAATCTTGATTTATAAAAAAAAAAAAATTGACAATACCATTCTAATTTTGAAAGATTTACTCAAAACACAGACATCATCCCCCCCAAGCACTCTTTTGCTATTCTGGCTAATGCAGAAGCATTCGTTTGAGCAGCAAAGACAGCGGTAGTTATAGGGTGACAACATCAGCTGATGCTCTGAACCCAACATTGCCTGCCCATGTTTTTTGGTTTTTAAAGTTAGAGTCAAATAAAGAGTTCGCCCATTTCAGTTGTTACACAGAAATTTGCCAGATTGGCTTAGAAACATAGAAACATAGAAACATAGAATGTGACGGCAGATAAGAACCATTCGACCCATCTAGTCTGCCCAATTTTCTAAATACTTGCATTAGTCTCTGGCCTTATCTTATAGTTAGGATAGTTTTATGCCTATCCCACGCATGCTTAAACTCCTTTACTGTGTTAACCTCTACCACTTCAGCTGGAAGGCTATTCCATGCATACACTACCCTCTCAGTAAAGTAATACTTCCTGGTATTATTTTTAAACCTTTGTCCCTCTAATTTAAGACTATGTCCTCTTGTTGTGGTAGTTTTTCTTCTTTTAAATACAGTCTCCTCCTTTACTGTGTTGATTCCCTTTATGTATTTAAATGTTTCTATCATATCCCCCTTGTCTCGTCTTTCCTCCAAGCCATACATGTTAAGATCCTTTAACCTTTCCTGGTAAGTTTTATCCTGCAATCCATGAACCAGTTTAGTAGCCCTTCTCTGAACTCTCTCTAAGGTATCAATATCCTTCTGAAGATACGGTCTCCAGTACTGCGTACAATACTCCAAGTAAGGTCTCACCAGTGTTCTGTTCAATGGAATGAGCACTTCCCTCTTTCTACTGCTAATACCTCTCCCTATACAACCAAGCATTCTGCTAGCATTTCCCGCTGCTCTGTTACATTGTCTGCCTACCTTTAAGTCATCCGAAATAATCGCCCCTAAATCCCTTTCCTCAGATGTTGAGGTTAGGACTGTATCAAATATTCTGTACTCTGCCCTTGGGTTTTTACGTCCAAGATGCATTATCTTGCACTTATCCACATTAAATGTCAGTTGCCACAACTCTGACCATTTTTCTAGTTTACCTAAATCATTAGCCATTTGGCTTATCCCTCCTGGAACATCAACCAAGCTACATATCTTAGTAACATCAGCAAAAATACATACCTTACCATAAAGACCTTCTGCAATATCACTAATAAAAATATTAAAGAGAATGGGTCCAAGTACAGATCCCTGAGGTACCCCACTGGTGACGAGCCCAAGCTTTGAATATACTCCATTGAGTACAACCCTCTGTTGCCTTACTCAGCCACTGCCTTACCTATTCAACAATATTGGAATCCAAACTTAAAGATTGCAGTTTATTGATAAGCCTTCTATGTGCAACAGTGTCAAAAGCCTTACTGAAATCTAGGTAAGCAATGTCTACTGCACCACCCTGATCTATAATTTTAGTTACCCAATCAAAAAAAATCAATAAGATTAGTTTGGCATGATCTCCCTGAAGTAAACCCATGTTGTCTCTGATCTTGAAATCCATGTTTTTAGATGTTTAACAATCCTATCCTTTAACATGGTTTCCATCTCTTTCCCCACTACTGAAGTAAGGCTTACTGGCCTATAGTTGCCCGACTCCTCCCTATTACCTTTCTTGTGAATGGGCACAACATTCGCCAACTTCCAATCTTCTGGGACTACTCCTGTTAACAATGATTGGTTAAATAAATCTGTTAATGGTTTTGCTAGTACACCACTAAGCTCTTTTAATAGCTTTGGGTGCATTCCATCAGGTCCCATTGACTTATTTGTCTTTACTTTTGACAGTTGAAATATAACCTCTCCCTCTGTAAACTCACGCGTAATAAATAACTCATTTATCCTTTTTCTTAACTGAGGTCCCTCTCCTTCATTTTCATCTGTAAATACCGAACAAAAATATTAATTGAGGCAGTCAGCTAGACCTTTATCCTTGCGGGGTCAATGTTGCCTTTGAGACCATATGGCACCCCATTAATGAGAATTACCCCCATCATGGCATAGCATTTACAAAACTAGACAAGCAAGGATTTTCATTCAGGGTGTGTTCAGTCTTATTTAATAGACACTTAGTCACAAACCCTGGCCAAAGTTAGTGTTCATATTAGTTTTTTGCGTTTTTCACACAAAAACTGCCCTTGCAGTGATATCAGCATATGTTTTACAGCTCTAAAACTCATATTTGTGTTCAGCAAAGTCTCACAAGTACAACAGTACCACCCAAAGTTTTATGAGTTTTGGAAAGTCACGGGGTCAAATATAGGGATATAACCCCTGCTGGTAGCTTTACTGGTGGAAGTATAGCTATTTTCAACTTAAAGCGGTGCTATCATGTCGAACTTACTGTTCTATTGTTTCCTATTCTCTTACTCTCACAATCTGGTTTTCTTATCTTCATATCTGATTTAGTTTTCTTTAAAACATAAGACAAAATAGGGACAACTTTGTCGTATTTATTTTTCCTATGTTTGACCTTCTTTGACAGAAGGAGGAGCTTAAGTCAGCTCCATTTCCTCTGGTCAAATCAATTTTCCCTCAATACTTACCTCTGCTCTGTGTTCTCATGTAGCTTCATTTACCGTTCAAACGTTCTGTCCAGTGGCGTACACACAATCCATGGGGTCCGTGTGCAAAAACTGATCACATGGCGACCGGGCCCCCTGCAGTGACGGGCCTGGTCACAGTTGCGACCCCTGTATGTACGCCACTGTACACAGAGACACACACACGCCGCCCCCGCTCTCGGCTGCGACCCCTGTATGTACGCCACTGGTCCTGTCATATAGACTAGGTCTCCGGCGAATTCATCTAATTTCGTCCTAACACAATGTGGACAGTTTGTCAATTCGTGTTAGGACAAAATTGGTGTTTTTTTCGGTTCAGAATTTCATTTGGAGAATGAAATTTCCGATCTGATCAGTGTCGCAGCTGCATCTTGCAGCTGCTTGGTAGATAGCCCCCTATCTACTAAAAAGCTGAAAGACCAAAATTGTTTTTTCAGACAACTTTACTAATACTAAGTGAAAATGACTTTGTATTAGGAAATAAGAGCGATTAAAATCTCCCTTCTGTCACTACTGCTATGCCACGACTAGAGGCATGTCTACTGAACAGTGACATCTAATAAAGTGCCACATGGTGGAGCACCTATGTAAATAATTAATATTTGAATTAATATTGTCTCCTTTGACTCCACCGGTGCCCTTAAGTAAGTGGAGGCTATTAAATTAAATGGGGGACCTAGTGTGTCTCCCCCCCACCCCCAGTCTCCACCCATGAGCAGCAGGTGAGGGCCCTAAATGACAAAAAAGGAGGGGAACCTACTGTCTCCCCCCTGGCTCCCACCTATGTGACAAAGGGGGCACATAGGCAACGGGTGAGGGCTAAATGTAAAAATAAACCCACCAGTGACTAGGAGTTTCCAAGCCTGAATACTGCAGGGCAGGGAAAAGCTTATAAAGACTTCCCAAACCCTGCAATTTGACTCGGAGTACTCTGATTGGTTGGTTTAAGTTGGGGGAGGGGCAATAGGTAGGTCCACTCCCTTTTATCACTTAGGGCCCCCACCCGACCACTCATGGGTGGGGCCCTGTGGGAGAGACAGTAGGTCCCAACCCTCCCCTTTTGTCACTTAGGAACCCGACACTCATGGGTGGGTGGAGACAGTAGTTGTCCTCCCCCTTTTGTCACATAGGGCACTCACTTGCCGATGGGTAAGTGTCTGGAGGGAGGCAATAGACTGCTGATTGGTGGGGGCCAGGCAGGGACAATAGGTTCCACCCCACTTTTGTCAAGTAGGCAAGTAGGGCCCTCATATGCCGCTCATGGACTGGGCGGGGGGGGAGGAATTAGGGAGATTTTATACGAATGTGTGGGTCATATTGACCCCCATAGTATGGAGGGAGCACAGCTCCATGCCACTTCTATTTTTACATATAACAAGAAGGCAGCCGCAAGCTGGTAATTCCCTCCTTGTAGTAAGCGAACAAACGAAGACAACTGAATTCAAATTCAGTTTTTGTTCTTTCTTTGTTATTTTCTATTCGTTAATTCGTCTTGTTGACAAATGAATGAATAGCCTAAATTTCCATCCGAATTTTGGACAATAGCGAATAGCCAGGTGCTTAACTGGGCATACGCAGGAGTTTCACAGCGCTGTCTAGTGTGGACAAATGACGTGTCCCACACTATCTTAATTTACCCACACTTAGATGCGGGTAAGATATAGAAAGTTTAAAAATTGTAAAATGGGGGACCTAGAGGCATTTGGGGGTGACTAGGGGGACAAACAAATATAGTGCAGTTGGGAGGTGGGTTAAAAAAAGTATGTGATCATACCGCAGACCATTCGCCCCACACACAGAACTGAAGACACCACCACCAGATCCTAAGCGCAGGCCCCTATGCCCAGCAAGGAACTGAGATTCCGGGGCGCTAACCCATACAGACGGCGAGATCAAGACTACTTTAGAGACTATCCCGGCCTGCAGTCCACCCGGCACCGGCCCTGCCGAGAAGTCACGGACTTGAACTAGGTCACCCCACGCTGCAGGGCCGGACCGGACCAGAGGGAGCTAGGGCTCCAGGGGACTCTGTTTCACTGTCTGAGAACCGCAAGTACCAAACGACATGGGCCTCGCGGCCTGGGGGCATATCCACACCTGAAGCGGGACTGAGGGGAGGGCTAGGTTAGGAGAACATCCAGGCGGGAGCGGGGAGGGGGGGGGTACACTACTTATGTTGATACCATTGTGCTTAGGTGATGGGGGCTGCGGGGCGGGCCGGGTTACCGTATCCCCCCTGGCAGGCCTGTGACGACCTACCCAAGAGCAGGCGGGGGGGACGGGGACCTGGCGCGCTCGGGCCGCCGGGAGGGAACGGGGTGGGAAGGAAGGGGGGCGGAAGCCTTTGGCGGGAACACTGTTTAAGGGGGGGACGCGGAGCCTTAGGACCGGGGGTCGCGGACCGGGCCGGGTAACCGCACCCTCCTAGCAGGCCTGTGACGACCTACCCAGGAGCAGGCGGGGGGGCGGGGACCCGGCCCGCTCGGGCCTCCGGACGGTAACCGGAATACATTCACGATGGCCCTGAGAGGGCACCAGAAGTAGGGGGGCATTACAGGGAGGTCTACCTTGGCCTAATGGCACGGACCTCGGGAACGCAACACTGGGCGGCCTGGGGGCTGGGCCTCTACGCTGTGGGACGGGTGCCACCATATCCTAACGCTCACACTCGAATGAACAACCTAATCCATGTTTACTGTTATTGTGTTTTAATTACTGTTGACTGTTGATGCCGAAATGTACTTTCTCCACACACCTCAGGCGAGGACACGCATACTCATGATACCGCAACTAATAGAGCCATGAAGGGGACACACGGGGACCCGACTGAGTAGAACGGTTAGGGCAGACAAGAGATCACAAGGTGACTCGCCCACGACACACCGCGAACAGCGGGACCACGATTTGCTCGGAGGCCTTGACTCCCTAGTCCAACCCCTAATCCCCCAACCCGGACGTTACATAGACCCCTTGCCAACCGACGACTGACTGACTGACGGTTCCTAGAAATGTCACTGGCACCGGCCAATCTTACGATCATTTCCCTAAATGCGAGAGGCCTGAACAAGCCTGAACGTAGGGCGGCTGCCCTGCGGGACTTTCACTCCGTCAGTGCGTCCATAGTGTACTTGCAAGAGACACATTTTAGGGAAGGTTCCAGACCCAAGCTACAGGATCACCGATACACTACGGGGTACTTTAGCGATTACCACGGCGGTAAGGCGAGAGGTGCCGCAATACTCATACACAAAAGGGTACCCCTCCAGGAGACGGGTGTTCAAACGGACAGGGAAGGTAGATATGTGTTCCTGAAGGGGACAATCGCGGGCCAGACATACACGTTTGCCAATGTGTACGCCCCCAATCAGAGACACCACAGATTTTTCTCCCAGACCCTCCGCAAACTGGCAGTATTCACTGAGGGCGTCCTAGGTGGAGACTTTAACCTGGCGCTGGACCCGAAGTGGGACTCATCCACTGGCAATTCACATGTCCCGGCCCAACACCTATCCACAATTAAAACTCTCCTCATTAAATACAAGCTAGTGGATAGTTGGAGGGCCCTCCATCCAGACGAACGGGAATCCACATTCTTCTCACACCCACACAACTCATACACTAGGATAGACTACTTCTTCCTGCCACACTACCACTTCCCACTGGTCCTACAGACAGAACATGGCACGGCAACGTGGTCTGACCACGCCCCGGTGACGCTCACACTGGCCTCCCCTCTATTTCATCCCAGGGTAGCCAAGTGGAGACTCAATGAATATCTGCTTTCCGATCCCACTGTCAAGGCGGATATAGCATCGACCCTCAGGGAGTATTTCATCATCAATACCCCTGACCAAACGACCCCGACGATAGTATGGGAGGCACACAAAAGCGTAGTTAGGGGTCACTTCATTCGACAGGGTGCCACGCTGAAAACACAGAGGGAGGCAAGACTGACCACACTACTAACGGACATACAGGCCATAGACACCCTCAACAAAAACCAACAGACACAAGCACAACAAGAACAGCTGCTCTCCTTACGTAGGGACCTGACCCAACTGCTTCAATCTCGATACCACAGAGACGCGCTGCGGCATAAGGCATTCTTCTCACTACATGGCAACAAGAGTGGCAGACTCCTGGCACGAATGCTTGCTAAACGCAGACAACAGACGTATATAGACCGCATTCGGGACAATACGAATACACTACACAGACTCCCCGCCAAGATACAGGAAGTAATCAGGTCGTACTATGCTGACCTGTACTCACTCCCGAGCCCGACATCGACCCAGGCAACCACGCGCCTGTCGGACTCTATCAATGAATACCTTACCAACCACACCATACCCACACTCGATAGGGACACAGCGACCTTATTGGATGAAGCAATCACACTGGAGGAGCTAGCCGCGGCTATTAAACGAACGGCACCAGGCAGAAGCCCGGGCCCAGACGGCCTTCCTCTCTGCTACTACAGGGCATATGCAGACATACTGTATGACCCTCTAGTGGCGGCATTCAACGCCATCAGGGAGGGCCACCTCTTCCCCCAAACAAACACTGGCGGATATTACCATCCTCCCTAAGGAGGGCAAAGACGGAGAACACTGCGGGAGTTACCGACCCATATCCCTTATAAATTGCGACCTTAAATTATTGGCCAAGATACTGGCCACTAGACTGCAGACACACATACCTACACTGATACACCCGGGTCAGGTGGGATTTGTGACGGGGAGAGAGGCCCGAGACAACACAATACGCACCCTTACGCTGATACACGGCGACAAACACAGAAGAAGTAACCTTCTCCTGCTGTCTACAGACGCGGAGAAGGCCTTCGACAGGGTCAGCTGGAACTACCTGTTCCGGACACTGACACACGCTGGCCTGGGCCCGGGAATCATGGGGTGGATAATGGCCCTGTACTCACAACCCTCAGCCCAAGTGATAATTAACGGGGCACTATCAACACCGTTCGACATTCTAAATGGCACCCGACAGGGATGCCCTCTCTCCCCGTTACTTTTTGTCCTGGCCCTCGAACCGCTCATGGTGGCGATTAGGAACAACCCTGACATAATGGGAGTCCAGGCAGGGACGACCCACCATAAAGTAGCGGCATACGCAGATGATCTGCTTTTCTATGTGACGAACCCGGAAGTATCTCTACCCAACATTCTGAAAGCCTTTCAGGACTTTGGAAGGATATCCAACTTCAAAATAAACCTCTCAAAATCATACATACTGAACATTGACATCCCGGAGCACAGGGCGACACCATTACGCCAACACTACACATTCCAGTGGGCCACGCATAAAATTAAATACCTGGGCATCTGGCTAACACGAAAAGCAGGCGACATATTCAGGGAAAATTTCGACACGATACACGCAAGGTTCCGCACTGAGTTACAGGAATGGGCACACCCCCACATCTCATGGTTAGGCAGGATACAAGTAGTTAAAATGAATTTCCTCCCTCGTCTCCTGTACCTTTTCCAAACCATCCCCATCGCGATCCCCCGCACGTTCTTCACCACACTCCGTACAGCCCTAGGAAGATACGTCTGGAACGGGAAACGACCGAGACTCAAACACACACTACTGACACAGCCGAAAGATAGGGGCGGTCTGGCCATGCCAGACTTCACCCTCTATTACAGGGCCTGCCACTTCCTTCGGATAATAGAATGGACCAAACCAGGGGTCTGGAAACAGTGGAAGCAGGCGGAGGAACACGACGCTGGTGCCCCAGTCGCAATACTGCCATGGCTGCCCCCAGGGATAAGGCGCGAGAATAAGAAATGCTCCCCGTACATAAAGGCCACTCTGCAGGAGTGGCACAGCTCAAAGGGGAGGCACGAATTAGCACCATACCCATATCCTCTGCATCCCCTGACACACAACCCGAGCTTCCCCCCCGGACTGGACCCTAGAGCGTTCAAATCCCTTATACAAGACCCACTACCCAGACTCAAACACGTCTACACGACGAGCGGCCTTAAAACACTAAGAGACCTAGGGGGGGAAGGAGAACACAACCTCCTGACGCGCCTAAAACATAAACAAATCCAAGCATACATCGCGACGCTCCCACAAGGGCCCATCCTAACAAGAGCTCCCACATACTTCGAAGACCATTGCTTGACCCCGGACCCACTGACCCACGGAGTGTCTCCCTTATGTACACTTCGCTCCTGACACGAACACCAACCGCACAGCCTAGCTTTATGGGGAAATGGGAGGAGGCACATTCAATAACGCGGAATGGGAAAAAATATGCTATCTCACGCACCACTGCTCCAATTTCAGTAAGACCCAAGAAACAGCGTACAAACTACTGACTCACTGGTACTGCACACCCGCCGCAATGAGCGCGCGTATCCCTGACTGCCCCCCATAGTGCTGGAGATGCGGCACGGAAAGAGGCACACTACTGCACATCAGGTGGGACTGTAGCAAGATAGCCCCGTTCTGGAAGGACATACACAAAATCATAGGACAGTTCGGCCCAGCGGAAATGCTACTACACCACACTAAGACCCCTCGGTCTGCATACAAGAGATCAATGACAATACGTATTCTTAATATAGCTAAAACGATCATTCCACAACACTGGAAACAGCAGATCACTCCTCCGCTGGGGACGTGGTTCACCCAAATGGAGGAACTAAGATCACTGGAAGATCTCCACGCCACCGCAAACAACACACACCAGACTTACCTTAACACATGGACGCACTGGCTGCTGAAAGCAACAAAACCAAATTTCTGGGTAAACCATAAACAGGACAGACACCCAGACGCCCTAAGGATCCAGACGCAGACTGACCCGGACCCACCAGACACCCTTTCGCCATAACCCATTACCTTTAACGAACCCACTAGCCACCCACAACCCACGATACCCAAGAGTCGGCGAAGTCCACCTAGGCCAACGGGACCACCGACGACTAGGGGGCCCACATAACGACTCCCAACCATGTAGTCGAGAACCCGCATGGGAACAGGGTCAACATTAGAATACCACCGCAAACCATCTGGAGATGGGGGCACCCCCTCACCTACCAGGACGTAGACTAGGCGGACTACACGGTCGGGCGAGACTGGTGTAGCCCTGACCTCACACAATCAGTGGGATGACGGCTCTCTGACGCAACACACAAAGTCTAGTTGGGACCGGTGGGTCCACATAGCGGTTGGGGCCTGCGAGCCCACACTCACCCATGCCTACGCAATATTACATCTGTTACTGACACCCCCAACACGACCCAAGCATCTAACGGAACCAACCGCGCAGGGGGCTTCCGAGCCCAGACGTTGAGCATACGCTTTCTTTCCAGACATTTGCACCTCACCCATGACCCGAACCCTACCTATGTAATACCTTTAATGTCTTATTGGTTCGGACAGGGACCTACGAGTCCGACCACAATATGGGCCTGCGAGCCAAATACCTTTCAAAGTTAACTTGATGTTGTATGCATGTTTGCACACTGAACCTGCGTGTCTCACAGTTTATGAGATAAATAAAAAATATATTTACAAAAAAAAAAAAAGTATTGATACCGGAGAAACTGACGGAAGCCAAGCACAGAGAGATGGACACAGGTTTCTTCAGGAAGGAAGAGATTCTTTATTGGATCACCGATCGGGACTCAGAGGGACTAGCGTCACCAAAATACAGCAAAGTCTGAGTACTGAATACATAGAGTACATTCCTTATATAGCACTGTAGCTCCTCCCACAATTAACTACACCCACACATACCCTTAACCTATTTAATGAATAGAGTCTAAACTCATCCATCCGGTCTAACCACGTGGCTCATCTGATACAAAGGAGAGGGACGCGTAATTCCAGTTCTTACATTCCTGCACCTGGTCAGTACAGTGATGACAGTATCTTAGCTACGTGTTATTAACTAACTGATACTACAAACACATATACATACATATGCCTTGTGGCAATCTTAGCCTGCTAAACTTGTATTTTACTGGAATTACATCACATTCCCCCCTTTGATGCCTCTGATATTTCACAATTACTTGAGGCATCACTTAACCTTGGTTTGCATATACCTCAGGTTACCATGAACCAGACCAGACTTATCTTATGATGTGAATCTTCAACATTCATCTTCTTGCATTGGTTCTCCCTGATCTAGAGCCTTATACTTATATATCGCCATTATCTGTGCAGCAGCCTTCCTCTCTGCTATACTTCCTATCAGGCTTTGCACAGACCTAACTACTAAGGGTATAAGACACGGTAGGAGTAGACACAACAGTAAAATCAGTAGGACTCCACCTACCACTGCCTTAAGCCCTCCAAACCACTCATACCAGCTACCAAACCAACTACTTGGATTGTACCCTTTCCATACCTGAGTAGGCACATGCGCTAGTTTAACCATATGGCTAGTAAGCTCAGCTATTGCTTGCCCTTCGTCATCTATTTGAAGACAGCAATTACTTAGGTTAAACTTCCCACATACACCTCCCTCTACTGCCAAAAGGTAATCCAAGGCTAATCTATTTTGGTAGACTGCTGTCCTCATCCTGGTGTTATGCTTCGCTAGAAGATTGAGCGCTTGTGATGTCTCATTTGTGATAATCTCAACCACCGCCTGTAATCTTATAATACGGTTGAGCATATAAATAGGGGTTCTATAACCAAAGGTACCATCCTCAGCCCACGTGGCTGGCCCATAGTAATCTATAATACGCTGGGGAGGCCATTCATCATCTTCCCAGGCGCCTATCTCTATGGGTCCCCTTTTCTTCCTATGATTCACATCATACACTTTAACACCTAAAGTCTCACCTGTTTCAATCGGTAACAAGAAGAAGGATGGTTTGAGCATACCCAACACACATGCCCCTTCCCAGTCCTGTGGCAGCTCCGAATAGGCTTTCTTACCACAGATCCAGTACAAATTTGCTGGGGCTCTCCAGGTAGATGTGATGGATAGATCAAACCACACGTCCTTTAAATTGGCATATCTAGCAAACGGGTTAGATGGTTCTGAGACATTTGAAGCCGACCACCAAGTTGTATTCTTTGTATCATCATCATAAGCTTTTTGCCCTAGACAAGTTAATTCTCCTACAGAAGTATTATACATTATTCCTTTCCTTGCTATGCAAACATAACCTATGATGGAGGTCTTTAATCTCCACTCAGATTTACCTCTAACACTCATCTGATAATCGGCTTGTGAAGATATTAATTGTTGAACTGCCTCAGAACCGGACATTACCTCCTTTGCTTCCTAAGGCCATTGGTCTCCCATGTTAGTACCTCCACACACATAGCAGTTGGTAACATTAAGACTACCGGCAATACTTTCAGCTAAATCGATGAACAGGTTTTTAGCATTATGGGGGATCTTATTATCTATACTCATCTCTTCGTAAAAGGAATGGTATACTTGATGAGTCTGGGAGGATACCGTATCAGTCTCTATTCCTATAAACAATAATGTCCCAGGATCTAAACCCGTCCCGTATATTTGAAACCCAAATAAATTACCATATTTATCTAAGAACTTGTCGGGGTTATTTATAAGAATATGGACTGGATTGCATTCCATAGACTTACAGTATGGATTGGTAGGCAACTTAGTAACAATCATGTCTTTGTCTACTGTCTGTCCCCAAGTCGCCCACCCCACACAAGACCAATATGGACAAAAGTTATAGTCTTTATTTGGGCATCTAGGACTCACATATTTATTTTTGCTACTGGGACAAATATATTTATCGTTAGACCCATACGTCCTCTCCCATCTAAGATCCCCACATACATTCCACGGCTTTCTACCACTCGATATCGCTTTACACGCATCAAATAGCAGAACACCCGAAGAATGTACGGATTCTAACACCGTTTTATTAATTAGGGTCCCCTGAGGATCTCCATTCCTGAGAGTCAACCAAATTGTACGAGGCTGATACTCCGGACTGAAGCACTTAGGTTCTCCTACTCCTAAATGGCACACACTATAATCTATATTTAAGTATCTACATCTCGATACATCTCCTTTACATTCGTATTGTGAATGCCAAATTAGGGTTTGGGAAATATGGTTACCTGTTCTCGTAGTCTTAATGCATACCTCACAGCTAGGAGTGT
The DNA here is from genome assembly GCF_036172605.1 of Pelobates fuscus. Taxonomy (NCBI): domain Eukaryota; kingdom Metazoa; phylum Chordata; class Amphibia; order Anura; family Pelobatidae; genus Pelobates; species Pelobates fuscus. The sequence goes on along the minus strand of NC_086319.1, from coordinate 282,478,279 downwards.
CGGTACCTCTACCTTCCTGAATATAAAAACACATATAAATAAACACTATCAAAAGCACATCTTTCGCCGTCATCCTCAGTCTTCGTCCGTGCGATGGCGCCTCAGCTTCCAGGATGTGAGGGGCTGCAGGGAATGGAGTTCTGCTCGTCTTCACAGGTGTCCCTTCGAGACTTTCCTGGCTTATACACTATGTGATGGTAAGCGGACAGGCTTTATTATGGCCTTCTCACTCACACCTGTAACAATAAAATTTGTAATCCACAATAATTCCTCGTTACTCCGACTGAGTAGTGCGTTTTAACCGGATCTTGCAGGGATTCTCTGGATCTGCTGTAACTTGCCAAGAATCGACTGCTGCTGGTTTAACCCTGGAGTGATGTATCCACGGAGTCACTTCTGCTACTTTTATTGCTGTAGGGGTAGACAAAAGAACAACATAAGGACCTCTCCACTTGGGCCCTAACGGTACATTATTCCACTCTTTAATCCACACTTGATCTCCTGGATGATAACTATGAACAGGGGGATAAATATTCACAGGTAATCTATCTTGTACCCATTTCTGTACCTCCTCCATAGTCTTACCCAACTCTACAACCTGCTGCCGGGTAATTCCTTCTCCCAACTGACTCAAGTCCCCCCTTAAGTTACCAAGTACGGGAGGTGGTCGCCCATACATGGTTTCAAAAGGAGAGAGGCCCATCCTTCTGGTAGGGGTACTGCGGATTCGCAATAAAGCTATGGGTAAGAGAACGTTCCACTTAAGTTGGGTTTCCTGACACATTTTAGCCAACTGGTTCTTTATAGTTCTATTCATTCTCTCTACCTTACCAGAACTCTGGGGTCTATATGCAGTATGAAGCCTCCACTTTATACCAAGCATATGAGTCAGTTGTTGTAGGCACTGATGAACAAAAGCTGGACCATTGTCCGATCCTATAGAACAGGGTAGTCCATATCGGGGTATTATTTCTCGTAGCAGGAATCTCACAACTTCTCCTGCTTTCTCTGTACGAGTAGGACATGCTTCTACCCAGCCTGAATAGGTGCACACAATTACCAGCAGGTAACGATGTCCACCCGATTTAGGCATCACTGTAAAGTCTATTTGTAGATCGGACATGGGGAGTCCCCCCATAAACTGGACTCCTGGTGGCTTTACTGGTCCTTGTCTTGCATTATTTTTAGCACACGTTACACATCTACGTACAATGGCCTGAGTCAAGTTGGACAATCTTGGTATGTAGAAATGTTTTCTAAGAGATTCTTCAGTACTGTCTCTCCCAGAATGTGTCCCGTTATGATAGTTTTGGACAATTTCTACCGCTAGCGATGCTGGTATAACTATTCTTCCATCTTCTAGCTGATACCACTTGTTCTCCAGATACTTTCCCGGTTCAGTCTTTAACCACTCCTCTTCTTGAGCTGTATAAACTGGAGTCCATTGGGACAGTGGAGTTGGTATAAGAGCAGCTATATGCCCTACATACTCCTGTCTTCCTGATTCAGCAGCACGCTTAGCTGCACTATCTGCCATCCGATTTCCCTTGGTTACATCACCATCTCCTCTCAGATGCGCTCGACAATGTATGATACCGACTTCTTTCGGCTCCCACACTGCTTCCAATAGTTGTAGGATTTCAGCTGCGTACTTGATTTCTTTGCCTTCTGAATTCAGTAGTCCTCTTTCTTTATACAAAGCTCCGTGGGCATGAGTGGTTAAAAACGCATACTTAGAGTCCGTATAGATATTTACTCTTAAACCTTCAGCCAATTGTAACGCTCGTGTTAGTGCTATTAATTCTGCCTTTTGTGCTGATGTTCCTTTCGCCAATGGCCGAGCTTCTATCACCTTGTCTATGGTTGTTACTGCATATCCTGCATAGCGGATCCCTTCTTTCACATAACTACTGCCGTCTGTATAATATTGAACATCGGGGTTCTGGATGGGAAAATCACGAAGATCTGGTCTACTTGAAAATACTTCATCCATTATTTCCAAACAATCATGTTGACTTTCAGTAGGTTGTGGCAAAAGGGTAGCTGGATTTAAGGTGTTTACAGTCTCTAAATGCACTCTTGGGTTTTCACACAACATTGCTTGATACTTGGTCATACGGCTGTTACTAAACCAATGATTTCCTTTGTAATCCAACAACGTCTGTACTGCATGTGGGACTCGTACATAAAGTTCTTGACCCAGAGTGAGTTTATCGGCTTCAGCTACTAGCAGGGCGGCTGCAGCTACGGCTCTTAGACAAGGTGGAAGTCCGCTGGCCACTGCATCCAATTGTTTAGACATGTAGGCAACAGGTCTTTGCCATGATCCCAAGTACTGTGTCAATACTCCCACAGCCATTCTTCTTTGCTCGTGTACATACAGGTAGAATGGTCGTGTGTGATCAGGTAGACCTAATGCTGGGGCACTCATCAAAGCCTTCTTCACATCTTCAAATGCCGTTTGCTGTTCTTGGGTCCATAGGAAGGGGTCGTGCTCTGTACCTTTGATAGCTGCGTACAGAGGTTTTGCCAGTATCGCATAGCTGGGAATCCATATCCTACAGAAGCCTGCTGCCCCCAAGAATTCTCGCACTTGTCTTCTATTCTTGGGTATTGGTATTTGGCAGACAGCCTCTTTTCTCTCTGGCCCCATAATTCTTTGACCTTCAGAGATATGGAACCCCAGATACTTGACAGTTGGCAAACACAACTGAGCCTTCTTTCTAGACACCTTGTATCCTGCCTTCCAGAGAATGTGTAGTAGATCGTGCGTTGCTTGCTGACAGATTTCTTTTGTAACTGCTGCTATCAACAAGTCATCTACATATTGTAACAATACACACTCTCCTGGGATGGACTCGAAATCCAATAGATCTTGACTTAGGGCTGAACCAAATAGGGTAGGTGAATTTTTAAACCCTTGGGGCAGTCTTGTCCAAGTCATTTGGCGTTTTGAGCCCGTTACAGCGTTCTCCCATTGGAAAGCAAAAATACATTGACTTTCTGCGGCAATTCGGAGGCAAAAGAAGGCATCTTTGAGGTCTAAAACTGTGAAGTAAGTAGCCCCGCCCGGAATTAAAGCAAGCAGGTTATATGGATTGGGTACAACTGGATGTATACTAACAACCGCATCATTGACTGCTCTTAAGTCCTGCACAGGTCGATACTCATCTGTGCCGGGCTTTTGAACAGGCAGCAATGGGGTGTTCCAGGGGGAAGTACAGAATTTTAGGATACCATACCGTATGAACTTATCCAGATAGGATTGGATGTTCTTCTTAGCCTTCTGCGGAATGTGATATTGTCTTAGGCTCACTGGATAAACCCCATGTTTCAGTTCAATTTTTATTGGTGGAATATTGCGGGCCAGTCCTGGTGGGTTGTTCTCTGCCCAAACTCCTGGTATGTTAAACAATGTCTCATCACTCCTAGGGTTTTGGCTAGTCAACACTGTATAAAGTCGCCACTCTTCTTCCTTTGGTACGGATAAAGTCATAATACCTGAAGGTCCATTAAACTTTAAAGATGTTGTTCCATCTGGTAGGAACGTAATCTGCGCTTGTAATTTGGATAGCATATCACGTCCCAGCAATTGGACTGGACATTCAGGCATATAAAGGAATTGGTGTTTTACTACGTGGCCTCCCAATGTACAGAGTCGACTTTTAAGAACCGGTCTTTCAGCACTTCTTCCAGTTGCTCCTATCACAGTAATAGTCCTTCCAGATGGAGGAGCAACTAGATTAGTCACCACTGAATGTTCAGCACCAGTGTCGATCATGAACGCACTCCTTTTCCCCCCTATTGATACATCGACCATAGGCTCCGCTCGACCAAGGGGGATGGAGCCCGGTCGGTATCAATAGTCCTCCATGACCGTGTCAGCCAATCCTACAAAGTCCCTACCTTCTCTATCGCGAGACCTTTGCGCTGCTGGAATATACCTGTCTTCCCTAACACTTCCTCTGTTCCCATTACTCCCTCTATAACCATTACTCCCTCCGGGACCTCCTCTACCTCTCGCTCTGCCTCTAAAGTTTCCGTAGCCTGCCCTGGGTTGGTCTCTCTCGTACTGCTCTCTTTGCGGACATTCGTTCCTCCAATGCCCTTCTTCCTTGCAATACGCACACTGATCCCTACTCAAAGGCTCCCTACTCCATCTATTATTGCCTCTATCTGGGCCCCGTTTATCTACGCCTGCGATCGCTACCGCTAGCATATCAGCCTTTTTACGCATCTTGCGCTCCTCCTCTTTCTTGCTTTCTGTTTCCCTATTCATATACACCTTATTAGCTACCTCCATTAGTTGGGTGATTGACATACCTGCAAACCCTTCTAACTTTTGTAGCTTGCGCTTAATATCTCCGTAAGCTTGGCTGACAAAGGCGGAGTTCACCATTCGGGAATTGTCTGCGTCTTCCGGATTAAAGGGGGTGTACAAGCGGTACGCCTCCAATAATCGGTCATAAAAGACACTGGGCGCTTCATCGCTTTTCTGGATCACCTCAACTGTCTTCGACATGTTAATGGCTTTCTTTCCTCCGGCTTTCATGCCAGCAATTATAGCGTCTCTATAGGCTCTGAGTTGAACCATATCAGCACCATTTACGTTCCAATCGGGATCAGTGTTGGGATAATGTGTTGCGGCCCATGCTGCTGGATTAGCTTGGTTCAAAGCACGGGCTCTATCCTCTAATGCTTTAATGGCTGCTTGATTTATTCTTGTCCTTTCCTCATTGTTAAATAAAGTCATTAATAACTGCTGGCAATCAGCCCATGTCGGATTATGTGTCTGTACTATTGAGGTGAACAGATCAGTCATGGCTTGTGGTTTCTCAGTATACGAGGAATTATGGGTCTTCCAGTTTAAAAGGTCGGTAGTGGTGAAAGGGACATATACGAAGACAGGGTCAGCGTGTGCCATTTGACCTGCGGCATCGATATAAGCTGACCCGGGATTTAGGCGAAGAGGCATCTGATAGTGCTTTAATTGTTGGGCACCAGTCAACTGTCGGGTTTGGATGGGGCTACGTAGGGAAGCGTCAGTCATGGGTTCCGGTCGGGGAGAGATAGGGTATGGGGATGTGGGAGGTTGGTTTTGGGAAAAGGTAGTGAATAGAACACTTCGGGCCGAGCTAGATGAAGCTTGACCGGAAGTCTGAAGTGGTGCCAAATCAGGATATTCGTTTCTAATGGGGGTGGGTTCTGGTTCCGGAAGGGGAGATTTAGTACGAGGGGGGGTGGATCCTGTACTGGAGGAGGAAGCGGAAGTGGATGAGGGTAATGAGGGAAGGGTTACAGGACTTCCTGTATTTGCGTCACTTCCTCTTACCGGAAAGTAAGGGGGCGGCAAAGGGATCTCGGACTCAGGGGGCGTGTCCAAAATGGGCCTAACACCAGTCCTAGTGGACGAACAAGTCCTAGCTACCATGAGGCGACACTGCTCCTCGTGGCATGTCCGGAGCCATTTTGGCGAGTCATTTACGGCCTGTCTCCAACAATCAATATAAGGAAACTGGCCGTAAAGTTCAGGCCTACCTGATACAGCCACGTGTAAGCGCTGTACCAGAGTTGGATCCAAACTGCCACGTGGCGGCCATGCCGCAACCAAAGTAGGCCACTCCCTAGTGCACAAAGTGACCAAACGTACAGGGGACATCTTAACCCCAAAATCACAAACTTTGAATCCCTTTTTAAAATTCTTAACCATACATCCTAAGGGATCCGGAATCGTTGACTGCGACGCACCCATATTTAACAGTGGAACGTCGTCGACAACGATTACTATACACGCGTACTATTCAACAGTCACACCCGTTTCCTCTGGCAACAGCACCACGTGGTACGGTTACCAAGTGAAACGTACACAATAACAATAAACACTCAGGGAATTCCCGTACACACACAGCTGCTACACCAGTCACTATATAATCAATATTATGCCCTTTGGCGTAACTATACAGTCACCCACGCTATAATTCTCTATATACGAATTACCCGTCTATAACACACCCCAGTAACATCGTCTTTTACAAATAGCGGTTACAGTACGGTTAGCATAGGTCAAAGCACAAGTTAAGGTCACAATACAATTATTAGTGGTTATGGTGTTAAAACATGCAATGGACGACAATGATTAGTACTTATTATATAATGTCAGTAAATATACAGGGTTATGGTACCGTGCACTATAATACAGCAACACACTATTAACACTCTCGCTAGACGGCTGAGCTTGCGCTATCTAACAAGATATACACTTTACTAAAACAATCGTTAACACATTTACAATTCCCAACTAAACTATTGGCCAGTACCTTGAATGGACTACCTAAAACTATATACACCCGTTTTGGTTAGCCACACTGCCCAATCACCACATATACATAGCGAGCTAGAGAACCGAATTTACACAGGCGCCTCTTAGTCGCACTATACAACGAGCTAGAGATCCGAATTTACACAGGCGCCTCTTAGTCGTACTATCAAAAGTCTAGTGGGTTCCAAATTTACACGCCTTCCCACTTAGCCCAGATAGGATGAGAACTAGCGAACCGAATTTACACAGGCGCCGCTTAGTCTCCCGGTCCCTCCGACCTAGCGAACGTAATATACACCCTAGAACGCTAGTCTAGACAAGACACCGGTGTCCGGCTAGGGCTATCTTACACCAGGACCCCGCCTGACTAACCAAATCAAACGGTCTGACTAAAGAGCGTTCGATCGAGCGGTGCGCCTTCGCTCCTTCCCTCCGACAGAGGGGGCAGATACAGATTCAAAAACCCCTTTGGGCCTACCGCACAATCGGTATACCCCTAGCGGGTCCTGCCGTCTAAAACAGCAGTTATCTTACCTCCTCGTTCCTGAACCTGAGTTCACACTCATCGACGGGGACACCCCAGCACTTCTCACGTAGAGGCCGATGATCTCCTGGACAACAGACCAGTGGCGCCGAGACGAAGGGAGGTCCACGCAGAAGTTCAGGGGTGCAGCCGTAGAGAACGTGGGCAAAGATAGACCGTCTCACGCCTCTGCCTCTCAGCTACCGTTGAACGATGAGCTTCCCGGCCAATGCACCAAATGATACCGGAGAAACTGACGGAAGCCAAGCACAGAGAGATGGACACAGGTTTCTTCAGGAAGGAAGAGATTCTTTATTGGATCACCGATCGGGACTCAGAGGGACTAGCGTCACCAAAATACAGCAAAGTCTGAGTACTGAATACATAGAGTACATTCCTTATATAGCACTGTAGCTCCTCCCACAATTAACTACACCCACACATACCCTTAACCTATTTAATGAATAGAGTCTAAACTCATCCATCCGGTCTAACCACGTGGCTCATCTGATACAAAGGAGAGGGACGCGTAATTCCAGTTCTTACATTCCTGCACCTGGTCAGTACAGTGATGACAGTATCTTAGCTACGTGTTATTAACTAACTGATACTACAAACACATATACATACATATGCCTTGTGGCAATCTTAGCCTGCTAAACTTGTATTTTACTGGAATTACATCACAGTATGTGATCATGACAGTGCCTCTTTAAATTTAAATTTCACATCGAATTCACCATGAATTCTAACTATACTGAATAAATTGCTAGTGAATTTCAAATTTAAGGTCAAAATTGGAAAAATTCTGTCAGTCAACTATGCTTCTGTTTCGGCTACTCTGGCCTTAAAGGAAAACTACAGTGCCAGGAAAACAAAGTTGTTTTTGTGGCACTATGGTATTATAGCTCCCTATAGACCCCCCTCCACCCTGTGGTGTAGAAGGTGTTAGAAACCCCTTCTGTCACTTAACTGAAACAGCGCCGTGCTCCACCACCACCGAACCCAGCCGGTGGCAGAGATCTAAAGCGCCTTCGCGGCAATGGTAATGCGCAGATTATGTGTGACGCTGGACCAAAAGTAGCTTACGACTAGAGGTGAAATTAACCCTGGATAGTAACTATTGCAGTTTATCAATTTCTGTAATAATTACTATTGCATTCGTTGATCTGGGAATATGCACCCAGACCACTTCAATGAGTTGGCCTGGGTGCCTATAGCTCCTTTGAATTTGAAATACACTTTGAATTCTTACTATAATAAATAAACCTGTTCGTGAATAACCCTGTCAGACTCTAACCAAGTGGGAAGGTTTCACAAGTCGGAAATTATTTTGACTAACGTGTACCACTTTTTTAATTAGCTAAATTCCAATTTTATCGAATGTACTTTACACAGACCAAGGAAGAGGAAAACAATACATAAAACCATATGGATCCAGATCTTTTTACAGTACTGTGCACATTGTCTAGTTGAGGCAGCCATTTTTTCGGAGACCAGAATCGAAGAGCTCCGATGTGTTTCGGTTTTAGAACTCTAATAATAAGTGACAGATCAGCCGACCAATCAGTTTCCCTCTCTCTGAGCCGTAAGAGAGTTCAAGCAGCAATCGCAATATTATCGTATTTCCTGCTCTAGAAAGGAAGTGTTTGTGTCATAAAAAATCAGTTCCTGTTTGCTGCAGCAGTTTTGAGTTTTCTATCAGCAGGGATTGCTATGGATCCACCCAGCAGGTATAAAGGTATTTTATGGATAGTCTTTGATAAGATTCTAGAATGGGAATATTAACTTCCATGCATATCCTCCTATTATAAATGAGAAATTCTGCTTATGGCTGATGCTGTAAGTACAGTTGGTGCAGTATAGCATTGAGGGCTAAGCTGTGGTGCTAATACATTTTTTAAGTTAATCTCTTAAATTGATCTAAAAATATAGCAATTTCCATGTGCATTTATTCTATTTTTTTAATTTGTCTTTTTGTATAAGTCTGATTTTTTTTTTTACATTTTTTTTTTCCCAGGCTCTAGAAATTAGTTTTTGTATATTTACTTACTGTAACAAACCTTCCTGGCTATGATGCCTTCACGGAGTAGTGTATCTGCTTCAATACCCAACAGCAAAGTCAAGTACTCCAAACTTGCAGCCACAGATGATGGTTATATTGACCTCCAGGTAAGAATGCATGTCAGTTGGAACATATTTTTAAGATATTATTTATGGGAAAAGTGAAAGTGCTGCACAAAATGAAATGACAAAGATTTCTCATGTGAAAACTGTCGCCATCAAGAAAATTGAAGGTAGTTAAGTGTTACTCCAAGCACCATGACGATTTGTAGTGATCTTTTGCTTGTAGTCAGTATGTGCAGCACTTCATTTTAAACCACTTCACATATTGAATTGATTCCCTCTTCTGCCGGTGCAGATGCCACCTTTCTTGGTAAAAAAAAAAAACCAATAAGTAATAAGAGTAAAAAAAATAATAATAATACATTTGGAAAGGAAAAGTTCTGTACAAAAAGAAAAAAACTACTTACCGTTTGAGTCTGTTGTATAGAGAGATTGCTTTGCAGTTTTGGGAGATTGGACTGCTCTTTTACGTTCTCACTCAATAGGCCCAGCAGCAGTCTGTCTGCGTCACCGGTCAGCATCATAGATTATATATGCAAATGCACAGGGTATATTCACTAAGCCCCAAATTGTAATGAATTCCAATCCTAATTGCAAAATGTAAGTTCAAATAGCCAAGCTGTGCCTAGGCTGAAATGGAGAAGTGTTTTATAATCAATTATTGTTGTCTATAGTTTACAATTATTTCAATTCATGACACATTATAGTTTAATTAAATAAACCTATATTTCATAAACTGAACAATTTGGGGCAAAGAATTGAAAACCAAACTAATTAAGGCCAAAGTAGTGGATTTGGAAACATTCTCCAGTTCTGCTGTAGCCCTAGTATAGCTATTTATGGCTTGAATTTTGCAATTTGTTCTTAATATTGAATTGTGTAAATGCATTTATGTATTTAAGCATGTAGGGGGTATGTTATAGTTACACTACAGACACTTGAAGCAATTTAACTTAATGAAGTTCTTTATGTGTCTGGAGTTTGTCATTTAAAAAAATTAAAGTTGGGGGCGGTGCCAGCGGCCGACAAGAGCAGACGTGCTGCAAGAGCGCTCCGCTACGACAAGCCTGAAAAAGCCATCAAACGAACCCAAAACCGCTCGGTTCGCAGCAAAAACGTACTGCCAGTATGGGGAAGAGGTCCAGACGCCAGGGACCCGTCAAACCAGCGGGATCCCAGGACATTGGCGATCTCCTACTCCGGCCTTCCAGAGCCTCGGGCACGGCCGCACCTAAAGAAAATGGCGACTCGTTTTCAGCCTCCTCCGAAGAACGGGCTATGGACGAGCTGGACGAGATCCCAGCCGCAGGGGGCTCCATTACACATCCTCCGATGAAGATCATGAATTGCCAGCTACCAAAGGCGACATTAAGGCGCTCCTCCGCAACATCCGAGGGCTATTTGCGGCAGACATCAACATAGTGCGAGAAGTCATACACAAAATGGAGGGACGTGTTACTGCAGTCGAAATAGACACACAGGGACTCTCCTCCAGATACCAAACAATGGAGACCATGACAGCAGAGCTCCAACAAGCACAACTTATCACTCGAATGGACACTATGGAAGACAGGCACAGGAGCAGAAATATTAAGATTAAGGCATTCCTGAGTCAATCACGCCCGGGGAGCTGCCCCACTATGCCAGGAGACTGCTGAGCACAATACTAAACCCCAGGCAGAACAAACAAGTCCTGGTGGATGGGATATTCCTCGGACCTAAAGCTACGAAGGCACCGGCGGACACCCCAAGGGACGTTATCGTCCAGTTCCAGACAAGATCAGCGCAACTACAAATAATGGCGGCAGTGAGGGGACAGCCTACCTATTCCTTCGAAAATACTCACCTCGTATTCTTTCAGGATCTATCCAGACCTACGCTGCTATGGAGGAGCCAGTTTAAACCTCTGACCTCGATACTACGCACCCACTCAATACCATACCGATGGGGCTTCCCCAGGAGCCTGCTCATATCGCAACGGGAGAAGAGCTTACGACTCACCACAGCCGCAGAATCGGATGCAGCGCTCCAGACCTTGGTCCTGAAGAGCCTTCTGGAACAGAGGGCACAGGGACGGAAAGCACCACATAATTGGGACATCGATAAGCTTATACCGTTCCAACCATCTGGAACCTATACAACGAGCCAGACCCCCTCCGGTGCAAATGCAACCTCCAGTTACCCAGGGAGGAAGGAACAGCACAGACCAGGTACCTGAGGAGCTGAACTCATTCAACCTTATTCAATAGCCTGCCCAGCCCCTCCCTGCCCAATGTGTTAAGTTTGAAGTTCCAAAGTTTAGCGCCCAGTAACAAAGCGCCTCCACCTACAACTAGGCCCCAGAAGTATGAGCGCTTACCGTGGCAAAAGCCAAGGCGAAATATGACACCGACCCCATGGTGCTTGCAGTAGTAGACTAGTGACTGGGTCCGATTGGTTGATGAGGACATTCATCAGTATGAAAATTTAAGGACCTTTTCTTCAATGAATTTTAATTTACCTAGTTTGAATTTAGTTGAATTTAACTTACCTGTAACTATAAACCGAAGGTACTTATGGGGCACATAGACCTTATCTATTGTACAGTGTAATATTGCCAAGGCAGGGGAAAGCAAGTAATATAGAATAAGACAAGTAAGATAGAAGGCCTACTCTGAGCCATGTGGCGGGATAGCTGACACTTTCCCAGCATATCGAAACACATCACAACCAACACAGTCCACATATAGTGGAGCAGTAGCTGGTGAATTGTCCCCACGCCCCCAGCCTACGAACTTCACAAGGGTAATACAAATAACAGCGAACCACCCCAAGCTACCCCCACCTCACAATCCAAGTCCTTAAAGTGGGAGCGGTTCGTAAGTCCCTCCCCCCTCCCCCCCCTTACTCTAATTTACTCCCCAATAAGCACACCCAATTTCCAATGAAGGCAGTTGGGAAGGTACATCATGACCACGGCGCTGCCCGATCTATAAATATCCCTCCCCCCCCAAGCTCAGGGTTACAGAGCACCCCACCCAGCCTACAAAAACAGCAACCGAGTTGGCTACACCTCAAAAGTATAGAATAGAGTACCTTAGCCTGTTTATTTTATGTACAAGTGATTGTGGCAAAACCTGTGTGTGTGTGTGTGTGTGTGTGTGTATATATGTATATATATATATATATATATATATATATATATATATAGTGTGTTACCTACAACTCATATCACCTTTTTACTTAACAAAAATTGTGCATTGTATGCTTATTAAACTTCCAAAGAGATGTTATTGTTATTCTTTCTCATGCACCCAAAAATAAAGAATTGAAAAAAAAAATAAAAAAAAAATGTAAGTTTATAAAAAAAAAATGCAGATTTCAATAGAAATCTGCACTTTTTACTAGTGGATGCCAAACGTCTCCTGGCTGTCACTCTTACAGGCTGTAATTTTTTTTCTGCTTCCATTAGCTCGACAGAGTACACCTGCCATTAGTCCTCAATGAGTAGTATTACAGCGGTTTGAAAGCTGGGAGGAAGTGACAGGTAGTCACACATACACAGTCCGCACACTACTGGCTGGTGCTAGTATTGCAGACTAATCTTAATCAGAGAAATCTACTGCCTTCTGCATTGGTGGTATTTTTGCAGTTTTGGCACCAGACAGACAGCCTCAAATACCTCTGTGCCAGTAAAAGACTGGCCAGGTGGCAACCCTAACTGCCAGAGGTATTACTCAACCTCCGGCAGCATTATTGTAAGTCAGAACAAGAGTTTTGGCAGGCTAATAGCAATTCTGTGCAAAATTAGTGGACTTTGTCTTGCCCTCAGTCTAACCTCCCTCACCTTTCGGCGAGGGGGGGAATTATATAAGCGATCGGCCTGAAGAAAGCACTTGCTGTAATCAAAATCAATGAATTGGTGTTTCATGAGGTTTAAGAAAAAGTGTTTTTTATGGCGTAATCCTTTAACCTATTAAACCATCTCCTCTATGTGCCAGTACACAAGGTAGAGCTCCTCACATTTTCTAGAAGTGCATAAAGTCACATGTAAAATAATTGAGGAGTGCAACAATTGCATACACTGTTAAGGTGTACTTGAAGGCATTGCTTCCTGCAAGATAGCATCCAGAGTAAGGAGGGCATCACTAGAAACCTACCCACTGTCTTTGGCCATGTTGCCATATTTGTACTCTTACCTTTTATACCAGATTAAATTAAAGGGAAACCCATTTTCCAGCACTTGGCTAACACAGCATACAAAAGGAATGACATGCCTAGAGACAAATTTAATCATATTTCTGACAATTGTATTTTTCTTGTAATTTAATGATCTTCCCAATAACAAACTCGCCTCTGCATGTTGTCTTCCTTGTCTTGAAACTCTAGCCGACAGTCAATGAGGTGCCACATTGCAACCTCATGTCTCTCCTCGTTGTGACTGCATGCAGAGCTCAGCTGAAGGCAGGGAGGTGTGACTGTGAATAATATACTGTAATGTACTGAGCTGGGTGCCTGAGAGTAGAAGGAGACTCCTATACATAACAGCGCGGGGATCTCCTTGATGTACTGACTGCCTGAGAGCGATAGGAGTGTGGTTGCTGTCAGCATGTTCAGTTAATGAAAAAATTTAAATAAGGTAGGCACACTCAATATGAAATATACACAAGCTCCCAAGTGGAGCTCTATGAAGATAAGGCTTTATCCCCAAAAGCCCAAATACATGTAAATAACAAAAGAGTAAGGAGCACAACCATCAATAATAATAAAACAATCTTTATTAAGTGGGTATACTCTATAAGAATATCACATAACATAAGGATCCAAAATAAACACAGTTTATACATATATATTCAGAATTTTTCTGATCATTGCTGTATAGCGTGATATGATCCTATATTTTGGATCCTTATGTTATGTGATATTCTTATAGAGTATACCCTCTTAATAAAGATTGTTTTATTATTATTGATGGTTGTGCTCCTTACTCTATTGGTATTGGCATGTTCAGTTAATACCAGATTTGTGCAGAAATTGTGTTGCTTTTTCAAAACTTTAAACTAACAGAATATTGGCAATCTGCCTAAAAGGCGGCCGATAATTAAATTTCTATCAGGGATCGACTGATGTAATTTTTTTTTTTTTTTTAAACACTTTTTATTGTGGATGTTAAATACAACACATAAGTCAGGCATCGTTTCAGAATAGATACAGAGTCAAGAGTGTATATGAAGCATTCACATTCACTTTTTTGCATTTAACAATACAACATAAGTAAAACAAAACAAAAAGGTTTGTCAAGTATAACATGGCTATGGGTAATTTCCAGACAGGATAGTTGTATCAAAGGTTAGTAGGATCTCAACAAAAAACATGGTTCCATAATTGGCAAAAAAATAGGCAACATCTGCCTCCATCATCGGTCATTTGAAGAGGAGTAAGTGGTTACCAGGGAAAAAATAATAAGCAGATGGAAACCTCCATTTCACTTGAACAGAGAATTTAAAGTGCCAGACATTGTGATTATAAGGAGTACACTGGAAATATGACTAAGTACAGTGCCGTACAAAGGGTGAGTTACAATTCCTTCTGCTGGGCACGTAGTATTAAGGTGCAGCCCATAGACTGTGCATAGGCCTAGCCATGTTACAACAGCAATGTGGTTTTAATCTGAAACTTGAATAAAGCAAGACTTCAATGGCTTGATGAATTAATCTTATATGTTATCTGGTCACTTGGTCATGATCCCACATAATAAGTGGTATAGACAAAGTCTATATTGCTGGGCATTACTTTGTATTAAGGACTGATATAATTTGTGCCGTGGGAGCTAAAACTCTGATTACTTCTCCCACTGCATTATGCTATGTTTGCAATATCCACAATGCCAGTAGTTGGCGCAACTGTGGTTCTTACATTGCAATGGCAAAACAATATTTTGCAACTGTTGTAGAACTCTGGATCTTGCTAAAATGTATGTCTATTGAGTCTGTCACTTTTTTTTTTTATAATTGTGGGCAGAGCTAATGGAAGCAGGCATTGGGCTAGTTAAGAAAGCTGGCACACAAACTAGTTAAATACGTTTTTAATGGCATGTTCCTTTCAAAGTGGCATAGCATCTTGTAAGTTGTCATTCTTTAACAGCTGGATATCTACTTTTTGATAACTCCCTTGCAGGTGGATTTATATTCTGATGTGGCAGAGTAAGTGCCTTGCAGACTTGCATGCTTTAAATTGCTGTCTCTGCCTACCACTAATTATATAGCCTCAAAATTCAAAACATAGCCATGAGAGCAGCAGTATACTAGTCTATATATTGTCTTTTTTATCCTCTATTAACACTTTTTTTTGTATTTTTTTTTTTTTCTTGATCTAGTTTAAAAGAAGTCCTCCAAAAGTCCCCTACAAAGCCATTGCACTAGCCACTATCTTGTTCATGATTGGAACCTTGTTGATTGTGATTGGGTCACTTCTTCTTGCCGGATACATTAGCAAAGGAGTAAGTTGTGATTCGTACACTTCCGTCTTGTATGATTAGTGAGTTATGGCCCTAGATTCTTTATATTATGCATACTGTACACAATATCCATACTTGATAATCTGTTTGTTCTAGTAATCTAAAAAACATTCCACCAAAATGGAAAAAGTGTTTTTAAAAATGAGAAAATTGGCAACAAAATGTTCATTTATGACATTACATACTATGAAATATAGAGAACATAGTCATTATTGAAGAGTAATGCAAAAATGCATATCAGTACAGTTGCTTGGATGAACCGCTAGAAGTCACATTTACTGATGCATGATGCTCTTTGTTGAATTCTTTTGATACGTAGTCTGTCGACTGCTTATTTAATCTATTTGGACTCCCTTTTTCATTTTTTTTTATTCCTTCTATCTTTTTTGGTCAAAATCTGTGTCTGTTCGTATAGTATTATTATACATTTGCTACACACGGTCTTGCTTTGTTCATGTGGAGAATTAAAGATTCCAGTCCATTTATAAACGTATGTGTACCACAATTGGTTCAATCTCCTCCTTACTCAACCAGCAGCTTTGATTTAAAGGAACACTATAGTCACCTAAATTACTTTAGCTAAATACAGCAGTTTTAGTGTATAGATCATTCCCCTGCAATTTCACTGCTCAATTCTCTGTCATTTAGGAGTTAAATCACTTTGTTTCTGTTTATGCAGCCCTAGCCACACCTCCCCTGGCTATGATTGACAGAGCCTGCATGAAAAAAAAAATGGTTTCACTTTCAAACAGATGTAATTTACCTTAAATAATTGTATCTCAATCTCTAAGTTGAACTTTAATCACATACAGGAGGCTCTTGCAGGGTCTAGCAAGCTATTAACATAGCAGGGGATAAGAAAATCTTAATTAAACAGAACTTGCAATAAAGAAATCTTAGATAGGGCTCTCTTTACAGGAAGTGTTTATGGAAGGCTGTGCAAGTCACATGCAGGGAGGTGTGACTAGGGTTCATAAACAAAGGGATTTAACTCCTAAATGGCAGAGGATTGAGCAGTGCGGCTGCAGGGGCATGTTCTATACACCAAAACTGCTTCATTAAGCTAAAGTTGTTCAGGTCACTATAGTGTCCCTTTAAGTTTATTCCAGGCTGAAGCTTTCTTTCTCTCCAGTGACATGTCCTTAACCCCTTAAGTCCGGCGGACGTATATTTACGTCCTTTTAAAAGCGGCTCTAAACGCCGCAGGACGTAAATATATGCCCGCCGTTTTTTTTTAACTTACCCGGTCGCCGGTGGTCCCACGCCGGCGATCGCGGTTGGGGGGACTCCCAGGGAGCCCCCCTGAGGCAGATCTGCCTCCTCCGGTCCCTCCCGGTCATGTGAGAGTGAGGTCCTTGCGAGGACCTCACAATCACATGGCCGGTATAGCTGGCTCAGGCATTGCCAGCAGGGGGACCAACTGTAATGACAGTTGGTCCCCCTGCTGGCTGAAAATAAAATAAAATTAAGTTAAAAGTGTAAAAAAAAAAAAATATATATATATATATATATATAATATATATATATATTATATATATATATATATATATATATATATATTTAGATCATATATATATATATATATATATATATATATGATCTAAGTATATATATACACATATGCACACATACACATACACCGTCTAGGTGTATTTTAATATTAATATATATATAATTATATATATATTAATATCAAATTACACGTAGACTGATACTGATTAAATATATATATAATTATTGTTATATATATATTTATAAATAATATAAAAAAAATAAATATGTAAATACGTAAAAAAATTAAATAAAAAAAATAATTAAAAATAAAATATTAAAAAATATATAGATGTGTTTTATTTCGTTCTAACTGTATTGTGATATTAATATATATATATTTATATCAAAATACACGTAGAACGAAATAATATATATCTATATACATAAATATATACGTATATATCACTATATATATACCTATATATAAATAAAAATATTTAAAAAAAAAATATATATATATATATATATACGTGTATATATACACATATGTATATATATACATATATTAATTCTACACATATATTTATGTAATAATTTTACATAATTAGGTATCCTAATTAATTACAATTAGCGGGACCTGCCTGACAACCCATGCCGAAAGTATAAGAAATTTAATTTGCTAGCACTATATTTAACCCTATAACTTTCCAAGACACCATAAAACCTGTACATGGGGGGTACTGTTTTACTTGGGAGACTTCGCTGAACACAAATATTAGTGTTTCAAAACAGTAAAATGTATTACAACGATGATATCGCCAGTAAAAGTGACGTTTTTTGCATTTTTCACGCACAAACAGCACTTACACGGACGATATTACTGCTGCAATACTTTTTACTGTTTTGAAACACAAATATTTGTGTTCAGCGAAGTCTCCCGAGTACAACAGTACCCCTCATGTACAGGTTTTATGGTGTTTTCAAAAATTACAGCGTCAAATATAAGGCTTGTGTTTCATTTTTTTCACATTAAAATTCGCCAGATTGCTTACGTTGCCTTTATGACCCTATGGTAGCCCAATAATGAAGATTACCCCTATGATGACATACTATTTGCAATAGTAGACAACCCAAGGTATTGCAAATGGGGTATGTCCAGTCTTTTTTAGTAGCCACTTAGTCACAAACACTGGCCAAAATTGGCGTTTTTTGCATTTTTCACACACAAACAAATACTAACGCTAACTTTGGCCAGTGTTTGTGACCAAATGGCTACTAAAAAAGACTGGACATACCCCATTTGCAATACCTTGGGTCGTCTACTATTGCAAATGGTATGCCATTATGGGTGTAAATTTATTTCCTGGGCTACTATACAGTCTCAAAGGCAACGTAACCAATCTGACAAATTTCAATTTCAAATGTAACACGCTATATTTGACCCTGTAACTTCCCAAAACACCATAAAACCTGTACATAGGGGGTACTGTTTTACATGTGAGACTTTGCTGAATACAAATATGTGTATTTTATTGCAGTAAAAGCAAACCGTATTATGACATTGACAGTTAAAATGTCATGTAGAACTAAAAAAATAAAAAAAATCTTATTTTCTCCCATGTTTTTCATATTAAATTATGTTTCATAGCTAAATATTTGATATTAAATGAAAGCCCTGTTTCCCCTGAATAAAATGATATATAATAAGGGGGGGTGCATTTAATATGAAAGAGGTGAATTACGGTTTGACAGACATATAGCGCAAATGCCAGGTTTTGTTTACATTTTGTTTCGTTCACAACTTGTACATTTGGCTGCGGTGTTAAGGGGTTAATACTTACATGTATGTTTGGAATTGTCTACGTGTTATTTCATTGAGTGTTGTTAACATTACATGCCTTTTTGAAGATGAACACATTTGTTATATGCTGACCATTTAATGATTAATTTGGGTTGCTGATTATTTTAACACTCTGTATGTTTTGCTTTTTTATGCTTTTAGGGCAATGAGAGGGCAATACCAGTCTTAATCATTGGCATACTGGTCTTCCTGCCTGGCTTTTATCATCTACGCATTGCATATTATGCATCAAAGGGGTACAGAGGATATTCCTATGATGATATTCCAGATTTTGATGATTGAACAGAGTCCCTTAATCCAGCATTGAAGTACTTGATCTCTCACCACTTGCCAAGATGTCTGGTTGAAATAGGACTAGTGAATATAGACTCAACCTTTTGGCTTAAGTTTTAGAAGAGCCTAATGGAGTACTAAATACAAATGCTTTTTCTCTTTGACAAGTACACCCATGTAATACCAATGCTTCCTCTATAAATTATTATAGTATTCTTTGGTAATGTTGCCTCAGGATTTATTTTTTAATCCTTTGCATGGATTGTAAGATTGTTTAATAATTTACAGACAAAAGACCCACAAATGCAAGGTGTACAGAGGGAAGGAACAGAATCCAAGATAAAACATTTCAAGAGTTGCTTTGTAGAAACGATATATAAAGCATAAGTATATATGAACTTAATATAAAGGGTTTCCTTTAAAAGATTAGAAAAATGACTGAGTATTGGTAGTGCAAGATTTGTATCCATGGTCATTTTTGCTGCTTTTTGAAATGAATTATGGTTTATGTTCTGCAATTACCTTTTGATGGCACAAATGTTGAGTTCTTTAAAATGTCCGCTTATCCCACTGGTTCCCAAACCAGTCTTGGGTATTTCTCTATACCCAAGGTTGGTTTGTCTCGAGCACTAGCTTGGGAATTATGTATTTCCAAGTTCAAGTTTTAAAGGCAGATTTCCTGACTTTATATGTATTCCTTTGTTCATAATTGATTCAAAATTCAGTTTCATGTGTTTGAAGAGCTGATATTGGCTATTGATTTTATTCAATAGTGCATTAACACCATACATTGAACAGTGAATTTCAAACTATTGAATTACAGCGCCCATCAACTGCAGAAACGTATCAAGGAAACTGGGATTTGTAGCACAACAATTTTTTAACACAGAATTATGCTGTATAGTTAATACCATTCTATTTAGGTGCCATTTTGCAGACAGTCCTATCTGATTGCTGTGTTCTTAAATGAAGATAATTCATGGTATTTTGTTTTATTTCTCTGAATAAATCATCAACAGTATTCTTTTTGTGATAAAGTGATTTTATTTGAATAGCATTCAAAGTGCTTTTATCAAATTCATGTTTAGTTATCAAATTTAGTAACCGCTTTAAGGTATGTTTAACTGTAAAATTTATAGGTAAACGGTCATGGCTTACCTGGCTGCCACAATGTAATTAAATAGGTGGGTGTTACACTTCTGTAACACCCACCTCGAGTCCGCCCATGCTCCTCCTCTGTTCTTTGCCAACCTTCTCTATGACGCCAACATGTTGGCTTCGTTGCTGGCGTCTGAACGGAATGATTTCACGTCACTCTGTTCCTAGTGCTAGCAGCGCCGCTGGCAGGGAGTTATCATAGCTACCTGCTAAGGAATTGAGAGAGAGAGAGAGAGAAAAATTAGGAAAAATGTAAATATTTTTTTTTTTTTAATGGGGTTTTTCTCTTAATCCACACATTCGCTAGCAAAACTGCTAATGTATAATAAGGTATAGCTAGAAGTTCAAGCTCTAAAGTTGTATATATGACTGTTTCTCTTTAAGTATTCCTTCTTCCATAAAAACGAAGACTGCTTGAATGAGCATCAGGTGGCCAAAATGTTTTAAAATTTACAATCTGGTTATAACTTCTCACCAGGGCTGTAGAGTGTGTACACATAACCTTCAACTATGACTCTTCAACTTATCTCCAACTCCTTTTGTTCTATAAGGGCTCACAATTTCCACTTGCCACTAGTCATTGGTGAGTAAAACTTTTAGCCCTTGTTAGTAGAAATTCACACCTGGATGGTATACTATGGCTTGCAGTGGACTGACTAGTAGCATATGACTACGAATGTTAAACTCTGTATTATGATATTTAGCATGATTATCTTACAATTTATTAAATACACTGACTGACTGAAAAGTCAGCACATTATTTGGGGGTCGACTTATTAGGCAAATCGAAGATTAAATTTATATTGCACCTTGACTTACACAGTACGTTTAATTGGATTCAGTAAATTTTTATTGACTAAAAGGGACACTCTACACCTTTAAAGCACTTCAACTTGTTACTAAACAGTGATTTTCATTTCTTTGTATTTGGGCAATGGAGTGTCCCTTTAAGTAACCCAATACATGCTTCTGACTCCACAACACTGTTTATAACCTATACTTATGCTTAATTTAATGTTGGATGTGATATATCTTTGGTGGTCTTGTGATGACATGGCTCAGGTGTTTTTAAAGCAGTAGTAGTTTCTGTATAACATATTTTTAATAATCAAGGCTGCCGATTTTATTCTTGGGAGGATTAACTCCGCTTTTAATCCTGAGGTTGACTAAAGTGTGCACTAATAACTGTAGCCCAGTGCCTATCTGAAAATAAGCAAACATTTATTGTTACCAGTTACTTGGATGGTAATATTTTGTGATTTTCTCTAGTGCACTTCCTGCGTGCCTACTTAACATGTGGATGTAAAGAAAAGGGGACATATGTTAAGCCTTTTGTTTGCTCTGTCTTTTTGTACTGTTTATATTTGATTAAAATATGCTGTTCTCTTTTTCTATAAATGCCACGTTGTGCTTGTGTTTTTTTTTTGTTTTTTTCTTACTGGACTGTGCCACTTTCTTGCTAGTATTCCTCCTTACAGGAAGCTACAAATACTGGCATTTTGCATCAACTTCATAGTTGAGTAGCTTTACATATTTTTAATACAGATTATGTTTATGTTTATATTACATAAATATGGAGGTTGCTTTAGTGTGGGGACTTTATCAAAACAACTTCTCAGTGACGTTGTTCAGAGGGCTAAAGTCTCTGGGTGATGTTCTAAAGATCTAGAGTCCCTGGGTGAAGTCTTACATAGTTACACAATAGTAATTACATAGTAAGCCATCAAGTTCAAACTTTTAAACAGCTTAACCTCTAAAGTGTTTCCCGGTTATCCGTCCGCACACTCTGCCTATCAATAGTTGCCCATTGCTAGTATCAGAACATACTGTATTCAAATACAATTTGCGGACAGTGATTAACTGAGAGTGTCAGCCTCAGTCTATTACCATCGCCCAACTCTTCTCTGATTTCCTTCTCTGCTCAGTATGGTGGCCGAGCAGAGAAGGGACAGAATAGTGCGGACATATGCACAGGGAGCATATTAGATGTTTAACTGAAAAAGGTTTAACATTTAGTCACCCAGTAACTCTAGCCGTCAAAACTATTTTAGATTGTTTTTGTTCCTTTAAATGTTATGGCTCTCTTCTGCAGTATCAATAACAGACAGTAGAGGGTGATAAAACACTATTACACTACACTATATGTGATGATCTGCGTATGATTTTGCTATGCAAAATGCCATTCAAATAGTCTGTATTTCAACCAATTCAAGAAATACGGTGAAACAGTCCCCACAAATCCTGAAAACTCAGGATGAATGGGCAGATTCACACGGCTGCATGTTTTGACACTATCTACTTCATATTCTAAATTGGTTTGGCTATATTTGTGTCCCATGAGTTATAGTGATATTATCTTTGACGTATATAACTTATATTACTGATACGTTATGGTTCTTCTGAGGAACCCACTGTTGGAGCTCTATGGTTTTCGCAATTTGTCTTGGAGATAATGGAACTAAAATATGTTGAGGGTCAATTTATTAAGAATGTATGCCTGAACATAAGACAAGAGTGTTCACCTTGTTATTTCATGTAGTGTACTGGCCTAAGACTTGCAAAATGTATACCAAAATATCAGACTTGACACAAGTTTTTATTTTCCCAGCTCCAAATATTTCATTCTAAATAGATGACATCATAAATCAGCACAATACAACTTGATGTATAAACAAACCAAATATCTATTCAATGCAATAAATGTGGAACCAGGCCAGCTAATTTATAGCTTACACTCTAATCAACATTGTATCCGAGAAAGGTCCGAGTGCTGCAAAGCTCTGTAAAACAAATTTATTGGAACCAAGTACACCGCAACGTTTCAACCCTGCAATGAGTATGACAAACTTGACTGAGCTTTGGAGTGCTCAGACTTTCTCTTGCTTGGATACAATATTGTGTAGGGATTGTGCTAGCCCCTGGTTTGTTTGCACTCAGTTTTGTTTTTTTTTTGTTTTTTTTAATTCTGAATGAGTGCAGTTCCTTAATTTCTGTTAAACTATAATCAACATCACTTTCCTCCTGTTTCATTTAAATTCAGGTTTTAACATAAAGCTCTTAATCATTTTTTTAAATTATTTTATTATATACAACATTATCCACGGTGTATGATGTAATATTTAGGTATGTGCTTTGCTTGAGATCAGTTTTTATTGCTTTGTGCTTGTAATTATGTTCAGATGTGCAGTTTAACTCCTTAAGGACTGTGAAAGTGCTATGCCATCTTGCAAAAGGTGGGCTTTAACACCAGAGGGCGGCATAGCAAGCCCTGCGAATCGGAAACCCGGCCCCTACCACGATGTACCCAATAAGGGTTAACTGGATTGGCAGTTAACATCCCTGCTTGCCACCAAGTTAAAATTGACAAAAAAAAAACATAAGTGTATATTAAGTAAAAAAAAACAAACAAAAAAACTTAAATATTTATTTGTGGTCAAAAACATAAAAGCCATAATGTTAAATTAGTATTGGTGTGCCAAAACTGACATTCAGGTAGGCCTGTAAATAAGAGGGCAGTCAGATACAAAAAAAAACAACACTTTATTACATATAATAATCTAAAGCTAAATTCCTCTCTAGTTGAGGAATATAATTGTTATATACTGAGGATTTCCAACATCCTAGTCTTTTTTTTTTTTTTTTTTTTTTAAATTCTTTATTTTTGAAAGTGCGTAGAGAATTACACGTTTCAATACCGGCATAAAATGTTACAGTAATCAACAATTGGTGACACTTCAGTGTCAGTTTCAAGATACGTTGCACTTTTTTTTTTTTTTTTTAAATAAGAAGTTCAAGAGTAAGCATAGATAGGCATAACAGAATAAAGTAATAAAATAACAATCAGGTTATACATGCTTGTCTAATAACGATCTTGCATGAGATGCTAAGGTTAATCGTGAATTGCGAACGATTTCTAAATGCTTAGTTCCTCGTGGGTCACCTGTAGGGTGTCAGTAGGCTTTAAGGGACAAGCCTGCGATCAAAGGGTAAACCAATATGTCTGCCTATTAGACAGACGCTTTGTGTTGTGTTAGTTCAAGCATAATTTTATGTCACAGGTGAAAAGCTAAGCATGTCAAGATATAAACAGGTATATAATATGGTTCTTTTCTACCCTGCGCGCGGACTAGTAGGCCTATGTGTGTGATGGTTGTCAGGCTGGAACACGATGTATATATGTTTTATGTTATCAAAGAATTAAGTTTAACCGTGGTAAGCGTAGTCATACAGGTTTTTCTCTATGATTATTCCGGGGTCAACAGTTATCAGTAGTCGTCTGGCTAAACAAAACATCCAACTTGACTAATACAACAATGTTGTATAATATTGTAACGCGTTTAGTTTAAGAATAATGCTAGACAGTGTGGACATTCGGTCATTGCTTGCTAGGGGAAACAGGCTAGTCGGTTCAATAAGGCACAAAATTACTATAAAAATAATAATGCAATAGTGTTAGACATATCTAATATCGACTGGCGTGAGGCCAGGTTTAAGTAAAGATGCAGGGAACTTTGCATTAAACACATGCTCGGGGCTTCGGCTTCATACATTAAAAGGGTGCGGTCAATGGTAATGTCCTCAAACGAGACAACAGGTAGAGACATCCCCCTGTATGTCTGCTCGATTTTAAGTCCAGGGTTAACCTATACCTTCCGGGCAGGCTGCACAGTCCAGTACCCTGTTGATCTGGTTGCATGGGGCCTTGGCGTCGCGGATCATGGATGTAACAGGGACTATTTCTTTTCCTCCTGGTCCGGTGCGAGTGCCTTGGGCGGTGGGGATGCGTTCTTTAAAGTGTGACAGTTTCTTTACATTCCATGCTGTTTGGCGAATATGAGGTTCTATGTGTCCCCTTGATGTAAAGATATGGCCCTTCAGAGTGCTGTATGCGGCTGGGTATCGCTGCACTTGGGTAGAGCGTCGGTAAGTTTCCTTGCTGTCACTTGGTGCCGGCCATGTGCAGGCCCCTCGAGTGTGCTGTTGCAGCTTATGGAGCGGTTGGCTGAATTTGGCGGCTTTCCGAGCTCGGGGTTGTTGCTGTCTCCTGTGCCCCTTGCTAGGTCTTTTCAGCTTAGGTGTTGTTTGTTCATGGTGGGGGCTATATGGTGGCCCTGTATGTATTTTCACCCCTGCCTCCTGGGGCTGGGCTTGCTGCATCTTGTCAGCTAGCTTTATCCAGAAGGCTGCAAAGGTACGTTCTAGCCGTGTCATGATATCAGGTACCTCTTCCTTCCCGCTTGCTTTACACGTGGCGTCCGCCATTTTACTATGCTCTAAAGTTGTAGGCCTGCTGTGTTGGTCCGTCGTTTGTTTCCTGGGTAGCCAAGCTTTCTCCCAGGGTTGGACCGGGATAACCCCCACTGGTCCGGGGGGGGGGGAGCTTCATGCCTCCTGGGCTGCTAACGAGAGGACGGGGAAAGCGCCCGTCTCTCCCCAGGTCCGGTGCCCGCAGGCCGCGATCACACATCTTTAGGTTCCGTGCTCCGATTTTCTTCCGAGTGGTATCAGGAGGTTCAGTGGGGCACACTGAGCTCAGGTAGGTTAGTCTCGCGGGTGTGGGTGCCCGTTTTGTCGCTTTTTATGCGATTAATCGTAGGTATCTGCAGGAGCTCTGTGACCATGCGTCTAGTCAGGAAGCTGGTCAGGCTCCGCCCCCCCAACATCCTAGTCTTTTAATGATGTGAACAAGGTATCGACACGAGGTTGCTGAACCTGCTCCAATTCAGAAGGAATGCTCTCATAAAGATGCTGGGTTGAGACCAAGTCTCAGGAAAAGTGACTTAACATACAATATAAATCTCAATTACATGAGTGGATTGCCTAAAGTGTATGAAAGGCAATCTAACACGCCCAATCTATAATAGTTAGACGGTAGAGATCAAGGACTTTAACTGGGCACCAGTTATTCTCGGTGGAATATGATGGAATTTTTAATGGTTGTCCGGATTCGGTAGGTTTTCGTGTAATAACGTAATGGTCTGTAGTTTTTAAGATGTCGTTAATCTTAAGGCAATGATCTGTATCTGTCAGTGATATTACGGTAAATTCCTCTGGTGTTAGAAAACCGTAAAAAGCTATATAAATGGCTACTTTGATTACATCATTGGTGTGCATCTCAAATGGTTTTGTATCCAGAAAAGCTGGCAAGGCTCGAAATTTAGGTCAGTCAATGGGTAGTCAATTAAATGTAGTGGGGCAACCTCCTTTTTGTATACATTTTTAAGAAATATATATATTTTGTAAAAAAAAAAAAATTTTATTAGGTAAGAAGACAGAAAAGATTTATTTAGGAAGTGTCACATATACATCCTCTCCATATGCTATGCACAACATTAATCACCTTTCCAGGAGTAGGAGAAGTGCTGCTCGGCTGTCCTATGCCATAAGGCCGGGCTTTTACGACATGCCGGTGGACGCCGGCGGCTGCAGATCCACACTGTTATATAGCCCCACGTCTATACATGGGGGTAGCGACGTCGACGTGCGGGTGATGTCATGCAGAGGACGCCCGCGCACGTTTTGGGGTCAAAGGCAGAGTACAGCCAATGGGATTCACAAGAGGGATATCTAAACTCACTAATTTCTTCTACTCATTGACCTGTCGTGGTTTACCTTTGCTGGTTATCCGGGAGTGTGTTCCTGATCGTGTTTGGTTATTGACTTTGGCTTCATTCTGACTTCTCTGAATTCTGGTATCCCTGACTATTTGCTATTCCTTGCAACTGTGTTTCGTTCTGTGTTCCTGACCATGGCTAGTATTTCGACTATTCTCTGGTACGTTAAGTCTGGCCATTCTAAGGTCCCTTTAAACGTTATCCTTATTCCTAAGTGTGATACTAATACTGCGTGTTGGATCAATTGTAATCCTGACAGGAAGGTGGTGAGTAACTGGACACATAGATACAACTTGCAAGTAGCCAGGTCTCTGCAGGGAGGGTTTATAGAGGGAGAGCCGAGAGCAGACCTGCTCAGTAATGAAGATGGGAGCACTTAGGGATATATAAATAAATGTTTGTTGTATATTTTTATTAATTGTATGCCTGAATGTGTATGACTGTGTCTGTGTAGTATTATTATTATTATTATTATTATTATTATTATTATTGCCATTTATATAGCGCCAACAGATTCCGTAGTGCTTTACAATATTATGAGGGAGGGGACTTAAAGGGACACTATAGTCACCAAAACAACTACAGCTTATTGAATTTGTTCTGGTGTGTAGAATCATTCCCTTCAGACTTTTTGTTGTAAACACTGTCTTTTTAGAGAAAATGCAGTGTTTACATTACAGCCGAGTGATAACTTCACTGGCCACTCCTCAGAGATCCTTCCTGGGTCATGGCTGCCTAAAATGCATCCAAACATTCAGTATCTCCTCCCTCTGCATGCAGACACTGAACTTTCCTCATAGAGATTCATTGATTCAATTCATATCTATGATGAGATGCTGATTGGCCTGGGCTGTGTTTGAATCATGCTGGCTCTGCCCAGGGACGTTTTAGCCGCGAGGCAAACAAGGCATTTGCCTTGCGGCTAACAGACATGCCGGTGGGCTGCTGGGCGGTCGGGCGGCGCTGGCGGGTGGCTGGCGAGGGAGCACTTCCTCTGAGCTGTCTGCTCAGCTCCCTCGTGCGCCGCAGAGTGAGGCTGGGAGCCGGAATATGACGTCATTCCGCTCCCAGCCTCACTCTGTGGCGCGCGAGGGAGCTGAGCAGAGTGCTCAGAGGAAGTGCTCCCTCGCCAGCCGCCCGCCAGCGCCCCCGACCGCCCAGCAGCCACTGGTCCACCAGGGAGAAAGATGACCCCCCCCAGCATTCCCAAAGGTAAGGAGGCTGGGGGGGGTTAAAGTAAAAAAGTGTTAATGTGAGTGAGTGTGTGTGTCTGTTATTGTGTGTGTGTGTCTGTTAGTGTATGCGTATCTGTCAGTGAATGTGTGTGTGTGTATTTAGAAGGCGGGGCGGGGGGAAGGGTTGGGTGGGGGTGGCGCGGGGAGGGAGGGGGGCGCCTGAGTTTTGTCCTGCCTAGGGCAGCACAAAACCAGGATACACCACTGGCTCTGCCACTGATCGGTACATCGATGACATCCTTGTAATCTGGAAAGGGTCTGATGAACAACTGGATAACTTCTTTTCATATCTAAATAATAACACACTTTCATTGGTGTTCACACCTGTTTTCAACCACACCACCATAGATTTTCTGGATTTGACTATCTTTATTGAAGATTTAAAAATTAGAACTAAAACCTTCTTTAAGCCTACAGACATGAACAGTTTCATCCAATCAGATAGTGGACATCATCCTAAATGGCTTGCAGGAGTTCCAAAGAGCCAGTATACCAGATTGAGACAAAACTGTTCAGATGAGAATCTGTATATAGAACAAGCAGATTTCCTGACCAAGAAATTTTTTAAAAGGGGTTATAAGAAGGACCATTTACAAACTGAGGCACAAAAGATAAGAAACACCAACAGGGGAGATCTCTTGGTGGATAAACATAAAAAATTATCCAGTACAAAGAATCCTTTTGAATTCTCATTTAACACACAATACAATCCTAAAGCCTTTTCCATTAACAAAATTAAAAAAAAAAAAACACTGGTCAATCTAAACAAAACTGAGGAAGAAAAGAATAGCAGAAAAGGTTTTTTCACATGTGGAAAATGCAAAGCTTGCAGGTTCATACCATGTCACGTTTTTGGCTTTAAAAGCACAACAACTTGAGAAGAATTTAAAATCAAAGGATGTGTTACATGTTCATCCACTAATGTAGTATACCTCCTTAGCTGTGGCTGTGGGGGCCCAGTATGTGGGGAGAACAGGACGAAAAGCGAAAGTACGCTTTTTAGAACACCTAAATAATATAAAGAAGGGGGTTCAGAACCATTCAGTCCCTACACATTGTAACAAATGTCCTATGTTTAAAACTCACAATCTATCTTGGATTATTATTGAACGGGTGAATCTGGATGTAAGAGGAGGGGACATCACCACCAAATTTAGACAGAGGGAGGGATTCTGGATCCACAGACTAAAAACACTCTTCAGCCATTAGGGCTGAATGTAGATTTTGACTTAATTTGTTTTTTATAATTAGGTTTTGTCACCCCCTTTCCTATTATTATTTTTATTATTACTTTTTTATTAATACTTTATTATCCCCTTTTTTTATTATTCCAATTATGGTTTTGTAATTGATATACATTATTCCATACATATTAGTTCCATATATATTTTTAATTAATTCTTTTCCTTTTTGGTCTAGTGATTCCAGAATCTCTCTCTCTGTTTTCTCCACCATGTATTCATCCTTGTTGTTTTATTTTTACTTTATTCTTGTCATTGTTGTCATTTTATTTATTTTTATCATCCCCTAACTATGCCTTTAAGATGTCTCTCAATAATAGTTACTAATGTATGGGACTAATAAAGCATTGTTAATATATAATCACTATATGTGTGGATCACTTTAAGATCACGAGAATGTCACAAGCATGCCTTATATTCTATATTCTATTTTATATTATGAGTTCCAAGTTTTATATTTTAAAAACCTTTCTGATTGGTTATTGAATAACAGTATAGTAGAAATGATGCTCTGAACTAAGCACTAATACTATGCATTTCTATTTTATCTTGAGGTGACTGCTTAATCCGTGTGGGGACGAAGTGGAACGCACGTGCGTTCCAACCGCACGGATCATTTCCTCATAGCTGACAGGAACGCGGACACTTCTGGGTTGGTGGAACGCATGTGCGTTCCACGGAAATTTTCCGGAACTCCCATATAAGGAATGTAAGCACGAACTGCAATACAGCTGATTGAAATCAGCTGATGGGTGGAAATTAACCCGAAAAAAAACGGCGGGAAGACCTTTAAATGGAAGCCAAAGCACCCAGAAGATTTGAAGCACTTTACCACTCCTGAGGAAGTCTGAGAATACAGACGAAACCCGTAGAGCTATTTGTTTGGATTTTTATTTGATTTTATACTTTTCTTCTGTTTGCCTGCCTGACATTTCTACAAGTACTTCGTTCTCTGTATTGATGGGATAAACAGAATTGTACTGATGGGCCTTTTTACATCTTTTATATTGTAAGTGCAACCATTAAAAGCTGATTTATATTTTTGCAACAGTGCTATACTATGCTATCTTTAATTTTTTGCATGTAATATCTACTATTCCAACCACGAGGAATTCGTAAAAAATCTACTCAATTGATGGGCTTGAAAACAACTTCAATTTTGTGAGTGTGACATATAAAGAAGGGGATATTTGTAAATTTACGTTAATCCCCTATGAGCGTGCTTTCTTTCTATTTTTTAGGTCTAGGTATATCTTGTTTTGTTTCTGCCACTGATCTGCCTCTTTGTCAGTCTCAGCCAATCCTATGGGAAAGCATTTTGATTGGATCAGGCCACCACTTCTGATGATGTCAGCAGGTCAAAATAAAACAGTGGCAAAGCCAGCGGCCTCAGGCTTGGATACAAGAAAAAACTTGGTCCTCTATAAGAGGTATATTGACGATATTTTTATTATATGGAAGGGGTCTGAAGATACTTTTCTTCAGTTTTTTACATATCTTAATGATAATGATTGGGGAATCACACTCACCAAAAGTGTGAGTAAAAGCAGTATTGATTTTTTAGATCTTAACGTTTTTATTCAGGACCAAGTTTTAATGACCAAAACGTTTTTTAAAAAGGTAGATGTCAACAGTTTTATTGAACTAGATAGCTGTCATCATCGCCCTTGGCTGAACAATGTACCCAAAGGGCAGTTCCTCCGGATACGCAGGAACTGCACCAAAAAAGAGGACTACATCAGCCAGGCAACGTCCCTTAAAAACCAATTGATGCAAAAAGGGTATGAAAATGACGACCTGCAGGAAAAAATAGATCAGGTTGGCAATATGGACAGGTCCCCTCTGCTACAATATAAAGGGGAAAATGATTTAGGTCAACAAAATAAACAGATCCCCTTGATTTTTAATTTCTCCAGTAACATTGGTGCCATTAAAAAAAATATTAACAAAAACTGGCACATTTTACAACATGAGGAGGATATTAAGCAGTATATAGGCAATAAACCTAAATTGATATTTAGGGGTGCGAAAAACCTCAAACAAATGGTAACATCTAGTTTCATTAAAACAGAAGCGCCGAGGAATTTTTTAAGCAATTGGACGCAAGAACAGAAGGGTTTTTTCTACTGTGGATCTTGTAGAGCTTGCTGCAATACCCTAAGACTAAATAAAAAAGTAGAAAACTTTCATTCATCAGTGACTAAAAAAGAGTATCATATTAAAACTTTAATCACTTGCCATTCTACCTATGTAATTTATCTCCTACAATGTAGTTGCGGATACCAATATGTGGGGAAAACGTCCCGCCAACTCAAGATAAGGATTAGCGAACACCTTAGGAATATTCAGAAAGGTTTTCCGAACCATAGTGTATCCAGACATTTTTTACAACACCATGGTTCGGATCCCAGGTTTCTAAGCTTTTTTGCTATTGAAAAAGTGGTAGGACATTGGAGAGGTGGGGACATATCCAAAGCTCTTAGTTTAAAGGAATCCAAGTGGATCTTTGAATTACCTTCCCTGACCCCAAGAGGATTAAATATTGATTTTGAGATCAATAAGTTGCTATAACAGATGCAAAATGGGATAGTCCGCACTGGCGATAATTATCCCTTTTACCCTTTTCCTCTTTTTGGTGGTCCTTTTTAGCCCCTTTCTTTTGTACTATTTTTATAAGTCTGGATTTTACATATTTGTAAAATATATTTATTATATGTCTCCTATATGGAGAGGTTTTTATTTTAGTTCTAGCGATTGAGATTAAGAATTTGCTGGACAACTGTTTTTTTATGGTTATTGTATTTTTATAGTATTTTGCACAGTTATTTTGTATTGGGTTCATGTAGCACTTTACCTTCATGCACTTTAAATTTAATGTATTTCACTTACTATCTATCTTAGTGATCTACATAAGATATATATATATATATATATATATATATATATATATATATATATATACACATCTGTTTCTGCTATTAAAATGTGCTTGATGAGGTAATTAATATGTATATTTATTTTTCCTATTTTATATGCAATGTTTGCCCTGTGGTACGAGTATTTACATATTGGGACTGTTTGCCCACTCTAAAGATGGCCACCTCGGCTTCAAGTTGAAATGAACATTCCTATAACTTTATAAGAGGGAAGAAATTCTGCCGACTGACTTTCAGCGAAACCGGAAGTGACGCGACGGACGGACTCCATTGCTACATACGTCACCGGAAGTGACGCGACGGAATACCGGAACGGACTCACAATACCCCCATCTCCATAGTCACACACGATCTAACCATATCGTGTATGTTGACTATGATGGGGGGAGGACATTAATTATAGCATTGTATTTCTATGTTTTCGGTCATTTATTGTATAACTCCGCCCCTCCATGAATGTGTGTTTCCGAACCAGATGTGGAGCCATATTGGAGGTGGCAGATCACATCCGGTCCGGACCATATAAGGTAATTACCTATGCTAAGTAATTAAGCCTGCAATACTACCCCCTATATAAGCTGGAGTATATTCATTGTAACCTAGAAGAGCACCTGAGGAAGACCACTAACAGTTGGTTGAAACGCGTTGTGCAATATTGCTTTTTATTATTTTATTTTTTTTAAATAAATCTCTTATCCTGATACTCCTGGCTCCTGACTCCAAACTTGACGATTATTGCGATTCAAGGGGAACCTGCCTGAAGAGTTAAAGAAATGCGTATGTCCCATTTAAGTGACATAAAAGCTACATAAGTCCTGAGCCTACTTTTAAACGGCTCATCAAAGTGTGAGTGATTTCATCTCAGAATTTCCCATTTTATTGTATATAATATACAGGTTGCACTATGTCCTTCTCTGTGTTTATATTTTTTGCATAGGGAATTCTATAACTGAATCTACTCATTGTATATAAGGAGGAGATACCTATTATTTGTCATATTTCAGGTAATAACTCCCCTTGGTGTGTGTGTGTGCTTTTACCTTTCTTTGGTTGTACAAGAAAGATTTACTATAGTTAGGGAGGCATGAGGTAACCAGGGTGGTTAGATGGTGGTTTTAACTCTGTAGGGTCAGGAATACATGTTTGTGTTCCTTACCATAAAGTGCTATTTTAACTATAAATAGGACAATTACAAGAAAACTTACAGGAATAATAGGTTGAAGAGGACCCTGCTCAAATAAGTTTACAGGATATAGGAGGTGGGGTATAAACCACATTAGGACAGGAAATAGCAATCAAGAGACAGGTATGTGAGGTAGAGGTTACTCTGGGAGACCATAAGCTTTCCTAAAGAGATGGGTTTTAAGGCACTTCTTAAACGATTGAAGACTAGGGGAGAGTTTGATGGCGGTAGGACGGCAATTCCATAGGAAGGAAGCCGCCCACAAGAAGTCCTAGAAGCGTGAGTTGGCCGTACGGGTGCGAGCAGCGTACAGGAGAAGGTCACTGGCAGAGCGGAGAGAACGAGATGGGGCATACCTATGGAATTGTGAATAGATATGAGGGGCTAGAATTGTTCAGTGCTTTATAGGTATGGGTTAGCACTTTGAATTGACTCCAATAAGATACAGGAAGCCGATGTAACAACTGACAGAGAGGTGAGGTGTATTAGAGGCAGACCGGGAGCACCCAATAGTGCTGCCCCAGCACATGTGCTCGTTCTGACAGCCTGTCAGAGCGAGCACATGTTCTCAGTATACTTACCTTCCGCCTCCCTGCACTTCCTGGTTCTGTGTGAAGTGCAGGGAGACGGAACAGTGCTGATCCTGCCTCTATTTATTTAAAATCCCACCCCCCTTTACCCATTTTAATAAAAAAGTAACCCCTTCCCTGCCAATTGATCACTGACTACAGTGATCAATTGGCAGGGATTACATTTTACTGTCATCTGATTTTTTTTAATTTTTTTTTAAACCTCAGGGGTTAAATTTATTTGATTAATTAATTTAAAAATTATATATTTAGCTAGCTGGGGTGGGTGGAACTTAGTGGGGAATTGGGGGATTTGGTGTTAGGCTAAATAGGGGTTAACGTTAACGTTTTAAAATAAACTTTAAGAAGTAAAAATTAAGCAATTTTTTTTTTATTAACGTTTAAATAAAAAAAAAAATACCCCCCTTTACCCAGTCCAAATAATTTTTTTGTATTTTTTTTTTTAGAAATATTGTTTTATTGAAATGGTTGCAGGGTAGACAAATCGCAGTTAGTCTATGAGCAGTGCGAAACACGCAGGTTTCAATCATTCAGAGTCTCGTTTGAGATTTTGAGATGCGCAGATCTCTAAAGAAGTAATAGTAGTTGAGACTTGCAGGTCTCTGGGCACAATAGGTTTCAAATTACGATATTTACAAAGCATGTTGCAGATTAATTAATTACAGTCTGTCAGGTGCGTTAGCTATGTTCAGGTTATTAGTAATCACTCGCTCTGCGTTATGATATTGTTTGTGATCTTAGGTTCTATCGTGTACTTATTCTTACAGGTTGTAAGTGTCTCTCGGTTTTTAGTGTCGTTCGTCAATAATGGGTCTAGAATGGGGATAATGGGAGGGGTGGTGGGGGGGGTCGGTAAGCGTGTCGTGTCCTTTAGAGGCCCTTGTCCCGTCTGTACATTTCACGACCTCTTCTCAAGATGCCGATTGTCATGTGTTTGGGGCTGCGGGATGGTGATCTTGTACTTTTGTGTGTTCCAGTATAGGGTTTGATCTCTAGGGTCAGTGCGTCTGTTGGATTGTTCGGTGAGTTCCCCTTTCAGTCTCCCCCACCGTCTACATGCAGTAATATTGTAGTATCGCTGAGGTAGGTGTTGTGTGTTATCTCCTTCCAGCGTGGTTCCTCCTACCCCTGGTTCTTGGTTTGTCTGCCCCCTGACAGTACAGATTGCATTTGTTACTCGTGTGTTTCTGTATCTCAGGGGGTCCTAGATAGATCCCCCGAGCACTGGTCTCATCCGCAGGAGCTCTGAGGCAAGGTAGGGGTGTGGGAGGGCCGGAAGGGGGTGTCTTACTTGGGTTTTGGGATGTTGTGCGTGTCTTGATTCCCTATGTGTCTTGTCCCCTTTCTCCCTGTGGCGGTGTATGTGTTAGGTACATGTACCAAGACCCCCACATTTCCGTATGTTTGTTGCTTCTTCCCAGTAAATCAGCGTATTTTGCTTCCGCTGTGTGGATTTCTTCTACTCTCTGTAGCCATTGCGTGATTGTGGGTGGTTGGGTGCTTTTCCACATTGCCGGAATCAGGGACTTGGCTGCATTCAGCAGGTGTCTCAAGATAGATTTCTTGTAGTGTGCGAGTGGTTTTTCTGTGAAGTGAATCAGTGCGGCTTCTATGCTGAGGTTTGGCATATCACCTAGGACCTTGTGTCCAAAAAAAAATAAACCCCTTCACTGCCAGTCGATCACTGCCTACAGTGATCAAAATACAGATCACAGTATTATACTGTGACCTAATTTTTTTTTAACCCCTGAGGATTAACTTTTATTTATTTTTTAACCCTCAGGGGTTCAATTTATTTAATGTAAACATTTTAGAATTATATATTTTGCTAGCTGGGGTGGGTGGGAGTTATGGGAAAATGGGGAACTGTTAGTGTTGCTTGCTGCTAGTTAGGGGTTAACGGTAAAAAAAAAAAAAAAGCTTAGAAAAATGTTAAATCTGTAAAAAAAAAAAGTTGTAAAAAAGGCAAGCGGAGGCACAAGCCCTGAGAGAGCACCCACTAAGAACACACTTCAACCACGAGGTACTGCTCACAGGGGAAAGTCAACGGGAAAATGGCGTCACCGACAGCAACACCCCCAGCCAACACGTGGGCCTGAGCGACTACGACCGAGGTGAACAGCCCTCACACGGAGGAACAGGCTGCCAACGCGCAAACATGCCTCCAAGATGCAGCTCCAAACGAGAATCAAGGTCAGTGTCATGAGGGACTCCCGGGACAGCCACCTAAAGCAGCAAGCCCACACGCAAGCCTGGTGTCCCACATCCTACCACATTAAGGCAAACCCGAGAAACAAACTTTATCCACAAGCGAACAGCAAAAACTACAGGGGAATCGGCTGATTGACCGGAGCTCTCACCAGATGGGCTACTTTGATCTCCCACAGCACACAGGTACCTCCTTGCAGAGGGCTCTTTCCACACGGAACTCTGGACTTAACATGATAACATCACAGTTACTAGATATTAAAGCAATTTGTTGTTTTCAGGCAGTGATCATCCGAAAGCAGGGAGAGCTCAGATTTGCATGATTTAGTTGTTATATGTTTATTGCTCGGTCTTAGCTTGCCATAGTTGATTTTGTTTCAGTTAGCTAAGAGATATACGCAAATAATATACATTTTTATTAATTTACAACCAACAATGTAATAGAACAGAACTAAGTTTCACAAGCTGCCAACTGCCAGTAAATGCTTTAATACAATCCGGCCATGGCAGTTAAACAATAAAGATGTAACACTTTTGTTTTACAATCAACAAATATTGGCACAGGGCCAAGACTGTTACCTTCTGTTTCTACCGGTGATATGCAGGTTTTAGCAGGATCACATTGCAGTTAAAAGCCAGATTGAATATCTTACCGACTCATGCCTAGACTTAACCCCACCTAGAAAGTTACCTAGCTTGAACGTATCACGCTTTTATTGTTGTTTTATATAAATTAAAAAATATGTGCAGCTGACACTGATGCCATGCTTGTTTTCCTCTACTACACTATGCTGTCCTTGTACTAGCTGTTGTGGCAGTGCAAGTAATTTTGTTACTTCATTTTGCGCACATCAAAAATAAAGAATTAAAAAAAAAAAATGCTCATTACCACTACACTTGGTACAAGCTAGCAGAAAAATGATCCCACGCTAAGGTTCAAAATATGCCTTTTGAAATACCCTGGGATGTCTTCTTTAAGAAATGGTATGGCTTTATGGTATGGCTTTATGGGGTATTTGGATTATATGGCCTGGTAAAATACTCTAAAATGGGACATGGGCACAGCGCACAAATGTAAAGTTTGAAAAAAACTGGAATGGCTATGTCCCAAATGTGCCCCTCCACAACAGCAACATATGAAGTATTATACAGTCGTAGCACACATAAGGTTTGCAAAATATACTGTGCAAACTCACTTTGTGTGTCAAAAAGGCAGAATAAACGCATATTACCACTACACTTGGTACAAGCTAGCGGAAAAATTATCCCACGCCAAGGTTCAAAATATACCTTTTGAAATACCCTGGGGTGTCTACTTTAAGAAATGGTAGGCCTTTGTGGGGTAGTTTGAATTTAAACCCTGCTAAGATGCTTGGAAATTGCACATAGGCCCAGCGCCAAAATTCAAAGTTCGGTAAAAACTGATATGGCTTGGTCTCCTATATGCCACTGTAGCTTCAAGAAATAGTGCCAAAGACATTCATTGGGGGTGTCTTTTTACTCAGAAGACTTAGCTGAGCATAATTTGGGGGGTTTGAACTTAGTGGCACATGTGAAATATACAAAATGCCCAGCAAAAATGCAATCCATATGTAAAAAACGCACAAAATTATTTTTTATCACATACTTTGGCATATATTGGTGAAAAATGGGGGCATGTTAAGGCACAATTTGCACCTTATGAGATACCCTGGAGTGTCTACTTTTACAAATGGTAGGCCTTTGTGGGGTTTTTATGAACAGTTAAACTGGTATAATACCCCAAATGGAAGCATAGGCTCATTAAATCCGTCTCTCAAAATTCTACTGTGAATACTGAAAAGGATAGGTCTCCTATATGGCGCTGTAACTTCACGAAATAGTGCCAAAGACATAGAATGGGGGTGTCATTTTACTCAGCAGATGTAACTGAACACAAAATAAAACTTTGTACAGGAATAGCACACACTAACTTCTCAAAATACACATGAGAATTTCTTTGTTATAAGTTTGTATGCCAAAAAACAAAAAAAAACCTAAATTTTACTCCAATATTTAGCAGAGGTTGGCGGTGAATGGCTACGTAGAAAGTGTCAAAACAACCTTAGGGCAATAGCCTGTGATGTCTACTTTATATAAATATATAATTTTGTTTGGCAATTTCGTTTTCTTTTATGGCTATTAAGCTTACAAGACAAACATACCAAATTTTAAAATCGCTCCACATTAAATGTTTATTTTCCTCCTTGTGCTTTGTGACCTGTAACTACCAAAAAAAACTTAAAATCCCAGACACATTATATATTCTGTAAATCAGAACAACTAAATGAATTTATTTTTAATTACTTTCCTTAACCTGCACTAATTATGCACACATTATTATTGCAAAAACTGTAAAAAAAATTCATTTTTTTTGCATTCTTCTGATTTTTTTTTATAATAAATAAGCATATATATATATATATATATATATGTGTGTGTGTGTGTGTGTGTGTGTGTTACATCAAATTAAAGCCATTTCTGTCCTTTAAAAAACCGTATATAATATGTGTCGGTGCAATAAATTAGCCAAATGCAAATTAACCCCTTAAGGACCAAACTTCTGGAATAAAAGGGAATTATGACATGTCACACATGTCATGTGTCCTTAAGGGGTTAAGGAAGGTACAAGACAGGGAGAAATCTGATCAGGTTAGATGGGACAGGATCGAGCGGGCAAGTGGTGGGGCGAGAGGAAAAGAGAAGCGCAGCCACCTCTTGTTCAATAGCCAGGGAGAAAGACTGAAGGGTAGGAAAGGCATGATCTACGTGTGGTTGAGAAAGAGAACAGCAAGCTGGGGAGAATTCTTTCCTTAGCTGTTCAATCATGTCAATAAAGTAGCATGCAAAGCTATCGGCTGTAAGGTTAGTTTTGGGGGGTGGCCACAGCAGGGCAAAGAAGAGAGTTAACAGCACTTTTTTTTTTACCCCAT
Organism: Pelobates fuscus; assembly: GCF_036172605.1. Classification (NCBI taxonomy): domain Eukaryota; kingdom Metazoa; phylum Chordata; class Amphibia; order Anura; family Pelobatidae; genus Pelobates; species Pelobates fuscus. Next base: position 282,439,070 of record NC_086319.1, on the reverse strand, counting down.
TTTTCATGAGCTGAACTCAAAGATCTAAGACTTTCTATGTACACATATGTACACTTTTTCCTATTTCACTCAAAATTTTCCTATTTCACTCAAATATTGTTTGCAAATCTGTCTAAATCTATGTTCGAGAGTATTTCTCCTTTTCCGAGAGAGGAAATGGAGTGTTGCGGATATTAGAGACTGTACATGCATAAGAGAAAATGAGGTCGAGAGTATTGCCAGCTACTTGGGTGTGAGAATTAGCCCACTGTGATATAAACCCGAGGAAGGAAGTAATTGAAAGTAGTTTAGAGGCTGCTGAGGTCAAAGGTGGGTTAATGGGAATATTGAAGTCCATGAGAATTAGGGATGAAATATTAGAAGAGAGGAAGTAGGGTAGCCAAACAGCAAAGTGTTCAAGGAAGAGGAGAGGTGAACCTCGGGGATGATAAATAACAGCAATGTTCACAGAGAAGGGTTTGAAGAGGCGAATCAAATGAATTTCAAATGACAGGGAAGGGGGCGGGGGGTTGGTATAGGTTTTAATGGCACAGTCGGTATTTGAGGCTGCCTGGCACAGCCGGTATTGCAGTAATACCGGCAATACAAATGCAGATCATTTTCTTAGTATAAATGGACATTACTCTGCAATACCAGCACCGGCCAGTAGGGGTCACTGTGTGTGGAGAGAGGCAGGGATAGGAAGTTACAGCATATCCCTGCCTCTCACTACTACTCACTGATCCGTGGGGGAGCAGCTACACAGCACAGAGAGTCCAGACAGCAGCTCTACAGCTCAGGTAAGTGAGGGATATGGTGAAAGGCTGCAGGGAGACATGGGGACACTAAGACACTAGAGGACACATGGGGACACATACACTAGGGGACACTGGGAGACCTGGGGACACTGAGATACTTGGGGACACTGGAAAACATGGTGACACTGAGACACTAGGGGGCACTGTGAGACATGGGGACGCTGAGACACATGGGGACAATGAGACATAGGGACATTGGGAGAAGCTGAGACATTGGGACACGGAGATTCTAGGGACACAGTGTCCCCATGTCCCCCAGCCAGTGTCCCCATGGCTCTCAGTTTCCCCTAGTCTCCCAGTCTCTGTGTCCCCATATCTCTGTGTCCCTATTGACTCAGAGTCCCTATGTCTCCCAGTGTCCCCATGTCTCCCAGCCAGTGTCCTCAGTGTCCCCATGTCTCCCAGTGTCCACAAGTCTCCCAGTGTCTGTGTCCACATGTCTTCCAGTGTCCCCATGTCTCCCATGTCTATGTCCACAAGTGTCCCCATGTCTCCGAGTGTCCCCAAGTGTCTGTCTCCCAGTCATAGTGTCCATAGTGTCCCAGTATCCCCTAGTCTCCCAGTGTCCCCTAGTCTCCCACTGTCTGTGTTCCCATGTCTCTCAGTGTCCCTAGTGTCTTAATTTCCCCAAATGTTTCAGTGTCCCCATGTCTCTGTGTCCCCATGTCTCTGCCCCCATGTCTGTATTCACATGTGCCCCCATGTGTCCCCAGGTCTCTGTGTCCCCAGGTGACTGTGTCCCCATGTCTCACTGTGTCCCCTAGTATCCTAGTGACACACTGAGACATGGGGACAATGGGAGAAATGGGGACACAGACACTGGGAGACTAGGGGACTGGGCTACATGGGGACACTGACACTGTGATACATAGGGACACTGAGACACTGGGTGACTTGCGAGACTGGGAGACAGGGAGACACTGGGAGCAATTCCTCTATACAGCAGAATCAAACTGTGAGTAGTTTGTTAGTGATTTTACAGAATTTTCTCTTATGTCACTCCTTGTGATTTACATCATGTGATGTCACGCATAACTAATTAATTATACAAATGATTAAGGCTGGTATTTTTTTTCCAAGAAAGGTGGAAACCCTAACTACTCTTCACATACTCTTGCTTAAAGGAACACTATAGGGTCAGGAACACAATCATGTATTTCTGACCCTATAATGTAAAAACCACCATCTAGCCCCCCTGGCCCCTTCTTGCCTCCCTAAATATAGTAAAATCTTACTTGTATTCTGTAGTCTGCAGCTGCTGGCTCTGCCTCTGAACTGACTCTGTCTGCTGACAACATCAGAAGTGGTGGTCTGAGCAAATTGCAATGCTTCCCTGTAGGATTGGCTGAGACTGTCAACTAGGCAGATCAGGGGCAGAGCCAGCACAAGTCAAACATAGCCCTGGCCAATCAGCATCTCCTCATAAAGATAAATTGAATCAATGCATCTCTATGAGGAAAGTTCAGTGTCTGAATGCAGAGGGTGGAGACACTGAATGGCAGTGCTGCACACTAGGCAGTACTGCCCCAGGAAGCACCTCTACCCGCCATCTAAGGAGTGGCCAGTGGAGTTATTTTCTCTGAAAAGACATTGTTTACTGCAAAAAGCCTAAAGGGAATGATTCTACTTACCAGAACAAATACAATAATCTGTAGTTGTTCTGGTGACTATAGTGTCCCTTTAAGTTTGTTTAAGAGGGATGTATGGCAACAAAACTTGTATGGACTGGCTGACAATAAAATTAGGTAATTAGGTAATGCAGACTTTGGTTTCTCTAGCACTGTGACATATCCTCTTTCTTCTACACTCACTACACTCACCTTTACTCTGTCCCAGACTATATACCAGGAACGTCTGCCTGCTAATAAGATGATAAGGAGACAAGTGCACATGTGAGTGCTAGGGGACAGTCCTTAGAAAGCGTGGGGTAGGCGCATCATTTGATGCATTTATGTCAAGCTCTGGGTGCTGCCTGCATAGTATGCCCTTAGTTGGACAGCATTCATGCCAGGCTGGCCTTCCAATTCTTTGGACAGACATGCCCCCTTTTTGGGCATGTTCACCCCTTTTGGCAGGTCTGGTCACGTGATTTGCGTCAGTGGCACACCCTTTTACCCTTCCCTTTGACTTCCTGCTTCACTGGACACTGCTGTTAGGGGTTCTGGATTTACTTGAAAGATGAAAGCATAAATTAGAGAGATATTGGCATAGAGTATGTGTTTTCATATAGCTGCATCCTTTGAGTTTCCCTCCAACGCCATCTCCATCAGATACATGACGCTTGGGAGGTATGTTTTAGTGTTTTTGGTCGATAAGATTCTGTAATTAGGCCCATCATAATTGTCAGCTCCAGGCCCTCTGGGCTCTTAATCTGGCCCTGCCTACACCACCACCTTTACATTCAGAGTTTCTTGGGTTGTGGGTAAGTTGAAGACCACCAAAGGATAAAGATGCAGGGGTAGCAGTGTCAGAGGAGGAGAGCCATCTTTCTGTTAAAGCTAGTAAATCTAGGGAACGAGAGATGAAGAGGTCGTGGACAGCAGTGGATTTTGTAATATTGCAAACAGAGCGTGCATTCCAGAGGGCAGTATTGAAGGAGGATTTAGAGGAAGAGTAACATGAGATGGGTATCAGATTGGTGTGGTTCCTTGAGTTAGTATGGGGTGGGTTTGCGGAGATGGGACCGGGGTTTGGAGAGACCTCACCAGCTGCTAGGAGCAGAAGGATAGAAAGGAAGTGAAGGTGAGAGTAGGATTTACAGATTTTGTAGGAGGGTATGTATATAGAGGATTTGGGAGGAGTTTGAGGAGATAGGCTTGAAAGGTATATGTAGAAAGCATGGGATGAATAGAGCGTTGAGTAAAGTGGAAGTAATGAAAATGGTGTTGCCAGGGACAGGTGAGCAGAAGGATAGGGATATTTTAGTAATTAGTGAAGTTAATGTGAAAGTGAAAAATAGATTGGAGGCCATTATTTAGAGAAAATGTGTTTTGTTATATAGATATGAAGCTTATACATATGCACATATATAATCATAGACATGTATATACACATATATATCTATGAGTTTTTAAACCATAGTTAAGGATGCAGTTTGTTAACAGAGGGATTTCAGGCGAGGAGAGGTTTAGTGAGTATGGTAATGAAAATGGGGTGGCATCGGGAGGGGATGGTGGGCAGCCTTCCAGAGATAATACATCTGCTTAGGCTTTTCTGCAGGGCTTGGTTGCTTGTGAGTAGTGGGTGTTGATAATCAATGTTGTTATTAGGGGCCCAGTCTGAAATATAAGGTCTGGGGTTAGAAAAAAAAAAAAACACCATGTATGACTGTATCTCAATTTCTGTGCCTGTATGTCTCTGTATGACTGTGTATGTCAGTGCCTGTATGACTGTGTATGTTAGTGTGTGTATGTCAGTGTCTGTATGACTGGATTTGAATGCCTGTGCCTGTATGTCTCTGTATGACTGTTTGTCAGTGTCTTTATGTCAATGTCCGAATGATTGTGTCTGTATGTCTGTGTCTGTAGATCACTGTATGTAACTTTCCTCTTCCAAATGTTACGCAACATTCTGTGATGTTCCAGTGACATCACTCATACATAATAATTATGCAAACTAGCATGGCCGGTATTTTTTTCCCGAAAAAGGTGACAACCCCTAAGTACAGCCCATCCTTCCTGATATCTCTCCTCCTGCAGTGAGTGGTAGTGATGTTACTGTAGGAGGATAGGCTGCAGGGAGGTTTGTACTTGCTATTACATCGAAGGTAAGTTTTCCTAATTTAATTAATTTTTTGAGGGTTGGGGTGGGATGCCAGCAATAGTTACTGTGACCAAAAATAGTGATTTATTGAAACACAGTTTTTTTATTGGAATAACACTTTAAGTAGTGTGAAATGGAACATTCCAAGCAGCACGCCCAGCGCAGATTATCCTAGGGAAGCCATTCCTACAAACTTAACTTTAAATTGATTTATTTTCTTGTATTTTTACAGTTCCTGCAGAGTCAGGAAGCTGACTGGAACAATGTGAGGCGGCAGTGCAAACTCACGCAAAGTGCTTGCATGACTCAATAAATAACCAAATATCACATTGAAAATAAGGAAATGGTACTGAATTACATTTCAATGGACAGCGTTCCATCAGCATAACCATTTTAATACGCTAACAAGATGAACTTATGTTTGGAGGGCAAAGAATATGGCTTGCCAGCACACACAGAAAAAGGAAGTGTACTAGTATTAGAGTTTAGCAAATAGTATAATGGTAAACAAGATTGGAAATCTCTATACATACATACAGGGAGTGCAGAATTATTAGGCAAGTTGTATTTTTGAGGATTAATTTTATTATTGAACAACAACCATGTTCTCAATGAACCCAAAACACTCATTAATATCAAAGCTGAATATTTTTGGAAGTAGTTTTTAGTTTGTTTTTAGTTATAGCTATTTTAGGGGGATATCTGTGTGTGCAGGTGACTATTACTGTGCATAATTATTAGGCAACTTAACAAAAAACAAATATATACCCATTTCAATTATTTATTTTTACCAGTGAAACCAATATAACATCTCAACATTCACAAATATCTGACATTCAAAAACATAACAAAAACAAATCAGTGACCAGTATAGCCACCTTTCTTTGCAAGGACACTCAAAAGCCTGCCATCCATGGATTCTGTCAGTGTTTTGATCTGTTCACCATCAACATTGCGTGCAGCAGCAACCACAGCCTCCCAGACACTGTTCAGAGAGGTGTACTGTTTTCCCTCCTTGTAAATCTCACATTTGATGATGGACCACAGGTTCTCAATGGGGTTCAGATCAGGTGAACAAGGAGGCCATGTAATTAGATTTTCTTCTTTTATACCCTTTCTTGCCAGCCACGCTGTGGAGTACTTGGACGCGTGTGATGGAGCATTGTCCTGCATGAAAATCATGTTTTTCTTGAAGGATGCAGACTTCTTCCTGTACCACTGCTTGAAGAAGGTGTCTTCCAGAAACTGGCAGTAGGACTGGGAGTTGAGCTTGACTCCATCCTCAACCCGAAAAGGCCCCACAAGCTCATCTTTGATGATACCAGCCCAAACCAGTACTCCACCTCCACCTTGCTGGCGTCTGAGTCGGACTGGAGCTCTCTGCCCTTTACAAATCCATCCATCTGGCCCATCAAGACTCACTCTCATTTCATCAGTCCATAAAACCTTAGAAAAATCAGTCTTGAGATATTTCTTGGCCCAGTCTTTACGTTTCAGCTTGTGTGTCTTGTTCAGTGGTGGTCGTCTTTCAGCCTTTCTTACCTTGGCCATGTCTCTGAGTATTGCACACCTTGTGCTTTTGGGCACTCCAGTGATGTTGCAGCTCTGAAATATGGGCAAACTGGTGGCAAGTGGCATCTTGGCAGCTGCACGCTTGACTTTTCTCAGTTCATGGGCAGTTATTTTGCGCCTTGGTTTCTCCACACGCTTCTTGCGACCCTGTTGACTATTTTGAATGAAACGCTTGATTGTTCGATGATCACGCTTCAGAAGCTTTGCAATTTTAAGAGTGCTGCATCCCTCTGCAAGATATCTCACTATTTTTGACTTTTCTGAGCCTGTCAAGTCCTTCTTTTGACCCATTTTGCCAAAGGAAAGGAAGTTGCCTAATAATTATGCACACCTGATATAGGGTGTTGATGTCATTAGACCACACCCCTTCTCATTACAGAGATGCACATCACCTAATATGCTTAATTGGTAGTAGGCTTTCGAGCCTATACAGCTTGGAGTAAGACAACATGCATAAAGAGGATGATGTGGTCAAAATACTAATTTGCCTAATAATTCTGCACTCCCTGTATATATATATATATATATATATACATATATATATATATATATATATATATATATATATATATATATATATATAGAAAGGCGTAGCCTGTAATTGTGGGAGGGGTTACCCGGCTATAAAAGCTCAGGCCCCCCGCTAATGCAGCACTGGAATAGCGGGGTTCATTCACAACCTTTGCACTTCCGGTTCAAGCTCGCTCCCACGTGATCCGCGCCTGTCTGAGTGTAAACCCTGATCGGTTCTATCCCAGCGTTTTCCGTGCCCGGCTTCAAGCGCTCCAGCCCGGCTTACTCCCGTGGTCCCCGGCGAACTTCCACCCTCCTCAGCCATACCCTCGGCGGCTGCAGTACCCGGACATATACTTACCTACTCCAGGTTCCAGAACCATGAGTCTCATCCACACCACTCTCAGCCAGACGCCTGGCGTCCACTTATACTGCACACACCTGTTCACTAATAACTTCGATTGTATACTTGAAACCTTACCGCTCGGTACCGCATTCACCTTATCTTCCACCTGGGCACTTACCCTCCAACGCTGGCCGTTAACCGGCCACCCGGCAATATTAACAAATCAGCATACTGTCAATCGCAGGTCGGCTCACGAAGCCCCCTGGTGGAGGAATAGATAAAACTCTGTTTTACTTTCCCTATACACAACGGCGGCTCATAATGACCCCTGGTGGCAACACATCATATGACACAATGTTAAATGCATTATAAAAATATGTCTAACCCCATTTCCCTTGCTTTTCTTTCTGCTTCGGCACCCATCTAGAATGTTACCATATCATGTTTATTGTTCATTATATGTTTTATGTTAAAGGCTTATTTTAATTTGTCCCACGTCACCAACACCTATTTACGTTACCTGTCATCTACACAGGTATTTTCCAAAAAAAACATACCCCGGCCACAGCTACACCTGAACCGTCTCAGCCTTACACCTGCCTTAAAAACACTCCGTCTTTGTGCACACGGTAAGAAATAACTTATCCAATACCAGGGGTTGTCCTGTACATTGTCATCTTCTTCACATGAGATTCATGACTTAAACTCCTTACGTCCATCTCCTCAGGATTCACTCCTGGCCCATTCCAATCCTTTTCATCACCTCCCCGGAAACTGGGAGCTTTCATCGGACTCCCATTCCTAGCCTATTTACAGGTAAAAGGTTTAGAATTTACGCTTCACTTTTCTTAAACCATATATTTATCAAAGAGGATACAAAGGATAACTTTTAGCTTCATCCTCAGATAACAACCCAACTGGCGTTCAAGCTATCTTCTAAAGACAACTCCATTATTTAAAGCATTACCAGGTAAAATAAAATAAAATATAATTAAAAATAAATAATAAAATACAAGATAAACTATTTTATTTTCCATGCCGACCCACTTGTAGCCGGCCCTAACCATCTCTTTTATTTCACAGGAAAAAATAAAATATCCTCAAAAAAAATTTCTACGTGGAAAACTCTTACAATAAACTAATAGATACGGTCGCACGACTATTACTCCTTCCCCCCTCCCCCCCCCCCCGATCCAATAAATATCCATATAGATACATAGGGCAGTCAACTGGTGACAACTAGGGTACAACCCCTAGCAAAAATATTGTAAATTAAACTATTCCTGGGAGGCCAACACCCATCCTCTTCGGAGGTATACGCCCATCGGTCCAACGCATAGATAGAGCCTCACAATAACCACCCTTGGTTGCCAGTTAAGGCCTCACCACTCACAGCCAACCTACTTTTTCTTGTTACAGTCACCGAGAGGCCAACGTTCCTGCCACTTCATTAATGTGGTCCCCGTCCAACCGGCCCTCTGCATAGATAGAGCCTCTCTCGCCCCTTGGCATTAGTAGGGCCTCACCTTCATCATAGAATAGATAATGTTTCGCCGGATTGGCATAGCTAGCACCAGTTGACTCAGGCAACTTCGCTCATAATCAAACTCCGTCTCTTACCCTGTTTTCATTTTTTTTTTTTTTTATTCTTTATTTTGTAGTGCAGGTGATTACAGAACAAAGTCATGCGCCACAACAGCGCGCGTTAGCATTTGAGTTTCGGGTAAACAGTGGCATGAAAGGTTTTGCACATTTTTGTAAAAGAAACATAAGTAAAACAGACATTCGTGGCTAGTCGTGTGTAAATTAATTGCATTAACTGCAACAGGTTATTCCCAATAGCATCGTTGTCGTCAGGATGCCACACCGGCATGTTCAGACAGGTACATGTAGCGTAGGTGGTGGCATGTATTTTTATGTAGGTAGGTTTGCGTGCATTGTGGTACTAGACGGCCTGACCTGCCACGTCAGCTGGTACAGACCCAAAGTGTAAGTAATAGATAAGGACATGGCAGGCAGAGTCCTGCTCTTCTATGGGAATGGCCTAACATGGCTAGCTTGGCCTCGGTTTAGGGCGATAGGTGTGCTTGATAGCGGGGTCTCCAGGGGCCTAAGGCCGTACTAGCAGGTAGTTGTGGCAGAAATTTTGCGTGTAGGACGCATGTGTAGGGGTCTCATTGAGTTCCCTCATGCGAATAGGGAGGCTTGTGTGGCGTAGTCCCTACACATGTGAGTAGATAGATCCCCTTCCTGGGACTATACAGAGGAGCGGTGGCTTTCTTCTTATGTTAGGGAGGGGATAGGGGGTCTCTGACGTCGTTCTCGGTCTGGTCCCCCATTACTACGGGTGTCTCGTGGATCTAAGTGGTGGGTCTGATGTGGGGACACCCATACATAGCAGGTTATGTGTGGTGGAGGGGCGTATTGAAACAGGGTATATAGAGGTGTATCAAAAATAAGCGTCAGCAAAGAGAAAATAATAAACAATAAACATTTTGCAATGGCTTAGGTCTAAATACATGACCTAGTGTGTTCAGTCTGTGAACTTGTTATGCAGCAGAGAGTCCAGCCACTAGAGCGGCGTTTTGCAGGTTTCTCCACCAGCTTGCAGTTTGCGTTGCGCCGAGCGAGGGGTGAACTCCCGGATGGTGGAGGGGTTTATGCCCGCCAGACCCGTTGTGGCAGATCTCGTTGGTCCGTGCAGGTTTAGGCGTTGCAGATGTTGGTCCAGCTCTTGGAGCGTTGTTGCCCTGTATGTCTCGCCCTGATGGGTGAATGATATGATTTTCGGGAACCCCCAACGGTAAGGAATGTCCTTAGCCCTTAGTGTTTGCAATAGTGGCTGTAGGGTCTTGCGCCAGGCGATGGTGCCTCTGGTGAGGTCCGGGTACAGAGATAGGGTAGACCCCTCAAACACCAGGGGAGTGTGTCCTCGGGTAGCCGCCCGGATCGAGATTTTTTCGTGGAGCGTTGAAACCTGATGATCAGATCCGCCGACGCCTCCGCTGGTGCGTTAGGTGGCTTTGCTATTCGGAACATGCCCTCTGGCTTGATCGCCTTGGCTTGTTTTGGCGGCAGCAGGGTATTTAGCAGGCGTCTGATATAATGTGGAAGGTCTGTCGGACTCACAGAGTCTGGGATGCCACGTATTTTCAAGTGGGTGCGCCTTCTGCTTTCCTCTTGGGCTTCCATTCTGTCCGCTGTGGCTTTTTGCCTCTGTTGGAGCTCTGCCAGTGTGCGTTCCACAGCCGCAAGCCGTGAATCCTGTGTTTCTGCTTTTACTTCCAGGAGGGTTATTTTTTGTACCGCTCCATCTATGGCGTCCTTATAATGGGCCATGTCCGCTGCTATATTAGCTATCAGTTCCGAGAGCATGTCCTTTAGTTGGGCAGCCGTGACCGGGTCCCCAGCAGCATGGGGGTCCCGCTTCCTGCTACAGCCCGCAAAGCAGAACTATACAAACTTTACATATCTAATACGTGTACTCCCCAACCAGGAGTAGTTCTGCATTCTGAAAACTATAACGAGATCAAGGGTCTGATGTCTTCTCTCTTGGCCTCAATTACCACGATCAGCACTGGGCTGGATAAACTGGAAACCCCTCAGACTGCGACAGTCACTCCGCCCATACCAATCCTCACTTCGGCTCTCCTCCCTCACGGTAATGACACTACCTTAAACCCAATACCAAGCACATCCACCCACATCATAACGCCTGCACATTTCGTACCCCCGACTATACGCAAAGACATTCTGGAAGGCAAGGACATAAACCTTGTATCTCTGCTGATCGCATCACAAGATGTTGTGGAGAACAAGGCTTATTGCTACGGTGATCTTTCGGTCGTGCTAAAAGCCAGAGATCCCAGGCTCAACCGGAAACTCACCATACCTGAATTCGTCCTTGCCTTCGGCCTCTACCGTGACGTAATCTGTTCCACCTCCCCTCACCGTAGGGAGGAATTGGACCTGTACATGCACAAGTTGGTGGACCTAGGACACAAGTATGGGGGTTTTTCCTTCTACGATTATCACAAATCTTTTTCGGCCAAGGCGGCAGCATCCATAACCCAATTCAACACTCATACCAACTGGAGTAACCTGGATACAGAACTTTTCTGCCACCATTTCGCTGGCCAAAAACCTCCATCCTGTGCCCTATACGCCTCTATCTCACACTCCACCAACTTGTGCCCAGTCGATCCTAACCTTCCTACCACTAGTCGTGCTACCTTCGGTTCCGCCACTGCAGAACACAGAGGATTGAAGGACAAGTTGGGCAGACCCATAATTTACCTTGGGAAAGCGCAGATCTGCAACAACTTCAATTCAGGAAGTTGTGGATTTAGCTCTTGCAGACTGCTGCACGTCTGCTCAATTTGCTTCAGGGCACATGCAAAAACTATGTGCCCCAATCGTCTGTACCCCAAACAATGACTAACCGAAGTTAGCATTGACAACCTGGCATTCTACCTCCAGGCACACCCTTCCCCTCACTTAGTCGACTTTCTTATTCAAGGCTTCACTGAGGGTTTCCACACGGGTCTAGTCACACTTCCCACAGGTATTCTAGAATGTCCCAACTTACAGTCAGCTATCCTTGACCCAATCACCACACAGTCACTACTCATGACCGAACTGACTAACGGGTTTGTCATAGGCCCCTTTGCTCATCCTCCATTCGCCAGCTGGCGTACCAACCCCATAGGCATTGCCACTGGGAAATTCAACAATAAAAAAAGACTTATTTATGACTTGTCCGCTCCTCATTCTTTAGCAACCCCCAGCATCAATTCATTAATACCTTTGGAAGAGTTTTCCCTGCAGTATACCACAGTAGACGATGCCATCCAATCCATTCTTAGGGCAGGGGCGGGAGCCTGGTTGGGAAAAAACAATATTTCCAACGCATTTAAGCTCCTACCCATCCACCCGTCCCTGTGGCACGTGCACGGCATCAAATGGGAAAACAAATACTACTTTGCCACCCGCCTTACCTTTAGAGCAAAAAGTAGCCCGAAATTATTCGACATATTTGCCGACACTCTATGCTGGCTACTCCTCAATATCACTCACTGTCCCGCAGTTCTACACTATCTGGACGACTTCCTTATGATAGAATCACCTCGATCCTCACCAGTTAGTCTCCAGAAGACCTTGGCCCTATTTACAACATTAGGGGTACCACTATCTCAAGCAAAGACAATAGGCCCAACTACAAAACTGACGTTCTTGGGTATTCAACTAGACACCGTTACATTACAGGCTAGTCTTCCACGGGAGAAGGTGCAACATATCATTGAGGTGGTAAAACATTTTCTGGTGAAGGACACGTGTACCAGGTCAGACCTACAATCCTTACTGGGCACGTTGAACTTCGCCATGAAAATTATTCCTCAAGGTCAAGGTTGGGAAAAAACAATATTTCCAACGCATTTAAGCTCCTACCCATCCACCCGTCCCTGTGGCACGTGCACGGCATCAAATGGGAAAACAAATACTACTTTGCCACCCGCCTTACCTTTAGAGCAAAAAGTAGCCCGAAATTATTCGACATATTTGCCGACACTCTATGCTGGCTACTCCTCAATATCACTCACTGTCCCGCAGTTCTACACTATCTGGACGACTTCCTTATGATAGAATCACCTCGATCCTCACCAGTTAGTCTCCAGAAGACCTTGGCCCTATTTACAACATTAGGGGTACCACTATCTCAAGCAAAGACAATAGGCCCAACTACAAAACTGACGTTCTTGGGTATTCAACTAGACACCGTTACATTACAGGCTAGTCTTCCACGGGAGAAGGTGCAAAACATTTTCTGGTGAAGGACACGTGTACCAGGTCAGACCTACAATCCTTACTGGGCACGTTGAACTTCGCCATGAAAATTATTCCTCAAGGTCGGGCGTTCATCTCGAGATTGTTGTGCCTTCTCCCGTTACTCAATACGGACTCCAGCATGATATCACTAGATGCTCACGCTAGGGCAGATCTACTGATGTGGCTACGGTCCTAACTCATTGGAACGGGATAGCCATGTTCATCACTCCTTTATCAGATTCCTCACCCGTCATCTGGACCGATGCAGCAGCTCACACAGGGTTCGCAGCAGTCTATCACAATGATTGGTTTAATGATTCATGGCCAGCAGAAACCCTAGGTTTACCCTCATTTCCCACTACATCAGCCCTATTCGAGATCTATCCGATTGTGGCAGCCGCAAGAGTATGGGGACACTTATGGCGGGGGAAAGCGGTAAAATGCTTTTCCGACAACAAGCCAGCCTGTGACATAATAAACAAGAGTAGATCCTCATCACTCACCATCATGAAATTAACACAATTCCACATCACATGCATCCACATTCCAGGAAAAACCAACACAGCCGCTGACGCATTGTCTCGATTTGACTTACAGGTTTTCTTCAGGACACACCCCACAGCCAACTCCAGACCGGTCAGCACCCCTCCATTCCAAGACCTCATCCTGGACTAGAAAGACTGCTATCTCACAGCAGATACCTAGCCGGAGCAGCCCTATCCACAAACACATCCCGTGCATATAATTGAGCGTTTACCATATACACCAAATTCACGACAGACCATCAGATGACTGACACACATTCTTTAGATTCCATTATTGCATTTATTTCCTTCTGCCACCTTAACCTAAAATTATCATTGAAGACCATTAAACTATACCTCTCGGGTATACAACATCACATCATCAGTGCCTACCCTAGTTCTAAACCCTTTATGTCTTCCTATCCTGTGAAAAACATATTAAAAGGTATACTAAGATTAGACTTACCCACTACCTCTTCTAGACTTCCGATAGACAGCCCCAAGTTTCGCGCACTCTCCAATGTTTTGGATTCCAATCCTTTTGAAACCCATACCAACCTAGTTATCAAGACAGCGACCTACCTAGCTTTCTATGGGTTTTTACGTCCAAACGAGTTCACCACCAATAGTGTTTTTGGTCATCAGCAGCTCCTCAACATCACAAATCTTCAGAGACACACAGATCACTACGTACTCACCTTAGGTCAAACAAAAACTAATCAAACAGGCCCACCTACCAAGATCTGCTATTATCCCACCGGCAATCAGTGGTGCCCCGTCGCAGTATTTGACACCTTTTTGGCTACTCTCACAGGTCTCAATCAAAACACCCCACTACTCGCATTACAAGGTTTACCCTTAACAACTGCCAAGTTCATTCAGTACAATAGAACTCTGTTCATCCGACTCGGCCTCAACCCCACAGGGTTTTCTGGTCACTCTTTCAGAATTGGAGCCGCTTCGGCAGCCTCTAGTCATAACGTACCCTCTCACATAATTAAAAGATTAGGCCGGTGGAAATCTGCGGTCTACACCACTTACATTCCACAACCAGAAATTGAACTAAGATCAGCATTCAAAGGTCTTGCTATGTAACCTGTGTATAATAAAGTGATTTGTTTACTCCAACCTTTTTGCCCTCTTTTAATACAGGCCCACCCCATACGTCGGTTCCGGCACACCACAACTGACTTTGCATATTCTGGTATAATCATTATACTTACGGCTTATGTCCCCGACTACAAATATATATATATATATATTAGTCTGGAGCCATTGCAATATATGCTTGTATAAGTTTCTTGTACATGCCAATAGTAGTTTTTAAGGATTAAGCTCCCCTGCTGAGTCATGTTATGAGAAACAGAATTAATCCCAATATTATTTTCTGCAAATTCAACATTTTAAGATCTGCAGAGCAGTATATTGCCGTAGGAGGAAGATAAGGTTTTTTGTTTGTTTTTACCTTTTACTGCCTGGGGGCATGGGGAAGCGTATCACACAATGACAGAAATAGTCATAATCTCTGCCTGTCTGTTTCTAACCTAGAGCTTTTATTGTGGTATGGTTTAAAACTTGGAATAGAGTGTTAACACCTTATGAGCCTTTCCAATCTTCAACTCCTTTATACACCAACCAGCAACCACAACCAACACACCAATTTATGCCCACTTATACCTTGCCAATCTTGTGTATAGAGTGGCAAGTTTTTTTTAAAAAAATACTTTAAAACCAAGTTGAAGTTCAAGTTGAACCACAGAAGATACCAATAAGCAAAACCTATGTAACTATGTGGACCTCTAGCCTAGAGACTGAATGATGAAAGTCCTGTAACGTGTATGTACTATTTGAATAGTTCAATGAGATCATACAAAATGTGTTTGTCACCATGACTTGCCTTTTTTTTTCATTCTTAGGCTCCTGGTTGAAAGCCAAGTTTGTGGTCAGAGCTGTGGGATGGAAAACTGAAATGCTATTGATGACATTTTGCTGATTTTATGATATGTAGTCTGAAAAGCAGCGTCCTATGCATTTATGGTTATCTTCTACAATGAAATAGTGCTTGGAGATCATTTTCATTTCCTTTCTACTCGATATAAACATTTCAGAATCAGCAAGCCTATTACCATGCATTGTTAAGCATACTTTTGATCATGATTCAAGTAAGAACTGATTGTTTCGACTAAAGATATGTTCTGATGTCAATCTTAATACAGCTTATTGATTATAGCTTGTAAGCTTGTTTGAGCAGTGTCCTCATCAACCTATTGTTCCTGTATCACTTTGTAATTATCTAATTTATTGTAAAATTTCCCCATTTCGTAATATTGTAAAGCACTGTAGAATAAGTTGACGCCATATAAATACCAATAATAATAATTACGGTAAGTAAATTCCTAATGGAATTGCAAAAATGAATAGCCTTGTTGGACAAATAGCAGAGCTTGAGCACTTTCAAAAGTTTTGTGAGAAAATCTATATTTGCAGGTATATTCTTTAAGACCATGCATAAAACCAAAACATTTAATTAAGACATCTGGTAGTGGTGCACTATACATGTGACAACCCTGGACTGATACGGTCCAAGTCTAATCTAGCTGGTGTCTCCTGGTGGCGTGGCCCTGGGTTGGGACTGAGTTACCATGGCACTATATGTGTGCGTGTAGCATACTTTGATGATAATCAGATCACTGCAGAATGTAATTGTAAACTCAATTTACCCAGGAGGTATGAGCTGCAAAAGAACATTATATCGTGCAAAGACCTGGGGCTAAGCAAATGATGGGTGGGAGTCACTCTTAAAATTAAAGTACATTAGTTCTTTTAAATGTTACTTTTTAAATATGGAATGAGAATAAAAATAAAATAAGTTCATTATCCTTTTAAAGTTGTAATCTATACATAGTGCTTTTCCATTTGACTCTTTTTTTTCTGCTTGCTGCAATTATTGACAAAAATCCGCAATAAATGAGGGTGTCTAATAGGGTGTATAAGTGTATGTATATGATAATAAGATAATACTTGAAACAAGTGCTATCCTGTAAATACTATACCCCCTTTCTGGTTATAAATTAATATTTGGGTACTATTTAGGGCACTCTAAAAATATTGGAAATAATGTAGTTTTTTTAAGATAATAAACGTTATGTTGACATTAAACAGGAACAAGAGGGAGAAGTTGAAAAAATAAGGAAAGAGACATCTACTGTCTCCATCCACCTTCAGGCAGATATTGTTTAATTTGTGGAGTACCACAGCCTCAGGATAGGCTCTCCAGGTTTTGCCATCGATCAGCTATAGCCCTCCAAGCAGTGTGGTTTTAAATGGAACTAAAATAAGCATATTTTCAAAACACGTGTTATCAGAAAAGTCTATGGATGGACAAGTCCGTAAGCTTATGAAGGACATGGCTGGAAACAGATGTCATTTGTTTCCAGACCACGTTCAACATGGGACAGTGAAGATTAGTCCAAAGAAGCAGGTGAGTGGCAAAAAATAGAAAAAAGGAGAAACCGAAAAGGAAGGGCTGGACGCAGTGCAAACCTCCTGAATGGGGGATAACCCCTGTAGTTAACAATTGACAGACAAGAAATAATCGAGGGTGCAACACTTGGTACTAAAGATGGAATACTATAAGGGTAAAAACACAACGCATTAGAAGACTTAACTTTTAATTAATCATGATAAAAGAAAGTCCAACTAGGACTTCCACAAGAACTAACCACAAAAAAGAAAAAAATAGTACTATATAAAAAACATCTTATAAAACCAATAGCTGTTTGGACATCTATACTAGCCCACTAATGAAAAAGTTGTAAATGGCACCTTGGTGAAATTTTTATTAGAGCACACTATTATATTATGGTGGCAGACAACTTGTGCAAAATATTATATTATGGTCTCAGACAACTTGACAATGGTAATTGCAAATAAGCACATTTCCACTAGTAAAGTGATTTGTAGTCGGTATTGATAGATCACTACTAAACAGACACACGCAGAGAACTTGGTATAAAACCACTGCTAAACAAACACATGCTGGAAACTCGGTATAATAGTATCAATGTCTCAAAATGCTACACGAACAGGACACGGAATCTCATGTATAGGGCCAAAAAAGTCAGGAGGGCAGCACCCTACAACCTTTAAACCTCACCAGTCCCACCGCAATGGGACATTCACACTACAATTTCTCCAGCATGAATCAGAGTGAGATCTGAACTGGTTTATTGTGCATCAACACCATATAGCATTACTCCTGCAGGAACACACAAACAGAGACCATAGCAATCTCCAACATGCCCTCCTATTGTCCACCTTTAGTGATTAGCCAGTATCTTGTTTCCATCCGGAGCCATACAGGAAGGGTGTGTAGTAATGCACCAAGGAGCATAAATGTTGATACAAGGGTGAAGTGATTCAAATATACCCTTTAGGCAAACTCATACATGATAGAGGCCTAAAAGACAGTGTTGCAACAGTCCTGCTCACAAAATAAGTTATCACAAAGTGTGAATGCTTCTAAAGGGAGCAGAGAGAGGTCACCCTTATTCCATCGTTCAAGACCTGATACAATATGTGGCCAACAGTACTGGAAATCATACTTACATGATCTTGTTGAACATCCCTTTGCAAAACCATTGGCATTCATATAGAGTTGCCCCCACACTGTATATATAACAGCTGCTACTTTTCTAAAATGATTTTCCACAAGATTTTAGATTGTGTGTGTTTCGGAATTTGTGCCCATTCATCTAACAGGGCATTTGTGTGGTCAAGCTGTTGGACGACAATTGACTTTTCAATAAAATCCAAAGGTGTTCAATGGGATTAAGGTCAAAGATCTGCAAGCCACTTGAGTTCCTCCCCACCAACTTGCCATCCATTTAATTAGTTGACGCTAGGGCTGGCACTACCATTATATAGTTAATTAATTAATTAGACAGGATCATATAAAAGCATGCCCCAATGAACTGTTACACTATCTTGAGAAAGCCTGGTACTGTGGGCGAAACGCGTCGAAGTGTGAACAGCTTCCTGCTGCCAGAGGTGGATGCACGTCTAACTGTCAGCATTGCTAGCCAGCCACAGCCTCCTCTCCGTTTGAATATTTATTTTATCAGCGCTGAGATCGGGTGGGAGTGTGCACTGATGGTAACGGCTGCCAAGCCTCTGTGTATTTTAAAGTTTATATTGTGGTATCTTGGAAACGAGTACCACAACTTGCTGATGTAAGGGTCTTTAATTTGGGGGAAGGGTTTTGTATGTTAACTTAATTAAATTGCAGTATTAGCTATGATAGGTCTTTTTGTATCATTTCAAGGTTAAAAGCCCACAGTGCAACAATGTACCTACAGATGCTGTGACATAGCTGCAAGACTAATCTTAACCCTGTAAAAGATCATCACCCAAGAATTATTGGACCCTATAGCAAGACTTTTTATGATTATTTGAGTACTACACTTATGCTGGTCTGTTTTATTGTATTTTATTTTATTACACTTGGAAGTATTTCCATGAATCCACATTTATAAGTGTTTTACTTCAGATTGAGAGTGATCACCTAAATTAGGATTTCAAGTATAGCGCTGACACTTTATTTTGTTGACCATTATATAGTTGCCTAAGGCGCATCAGCCCTGGGGGCACAGTGTCTGGGTATCTGGGAGGATGGTAGCGCACTACACACAGGGCCGGTGCAAGGATTTTTGGGTACATAGGCAAAGATGAATTTTTCCGCCCCCCCCCCCCCTCTAAAATTAACATCTTCACCTATGTGCCTCCTAACCAGCCCCTCCCTCTTCCCCGTCCCTTAGTGTTCCTCTCCCCTCCCCCCTCTTTTCCCTGTCCCTTGGTTTTTCTCTCCCCTCCCCTCTCTGTCCCTTGGTGCACCCCCCAACCTCTTAGCGGTCACACTCCCCTTCCTGGTGTGCCTCCTACCTGTCTTGTAGTGTTGCGGAGCAGACCCTCTACAGGAGCTTCAGTTTTCTGTACCTGGCTGGACTGACAGGAAGTGCTCTCTCAGTGAGCACCTCCTCTCAGTCTGGCCGGGTACAGGAAACAGAAGCTCCTGTACTGCGCTCCGCTCCGCCACGCTACACTCAGTGGTGTATACACACTAACAGCCACACACACTCAATGATAAACACACAGACGTCACTGACAGACACAGACTCACTGATCTGACACACACTCATTCATTCATTGACAGACACACACTCAATCACAAACATACTCTCACTGATTTGACAGACACTCACAAACACACACACACACACACACACACACAGTCACAAACATTCATACAATCATTCACAGACACACACAGACACATACACACACTCACATACACAGACACACACACTCACAGACAAACACATACACAGACACACACTCACAAACACATACACACACTCACACATACACACACTCACACATACACACACTCACAAACAAACACATACAGACACACACACAAAGACAAACACATACACACACACTCACAGACACATACACACACACTCACAGACACACACTCACAGACAAACACACACTTACACATACACTTTCAGACACACACTCACAGACAAACACATACACAGACACACACATTTAGACAAACACACACTTACACATACACTTTCAGACACAGACACACACAATCACAGACACACACACTCACAGACACACACACAAACTCACATATACACTTTCAGACACACACTCACAGACAAACACATACACAGACACACACACATTTAGACAAACACACACTCACACATACACTTTCAGACAGACACACACACTCACACACACACTTTCAGACACACACACTCACAGACACACACAGACACACACACATACACTTTCAGACACACACACTTTCAGACACACGCACTCACAGACACACGCACTCACAGACACACGCACTCACAGACACACGCACTCACAGACACACACACTCACACATACACTTTCAGACACAGACACTCACACATACACTTTCAGACACACATAATTAAATATTAATATCCACCCAGCCTCCCTACCTGGAGAGCTGGTGTGGATGTGTCCCTGGGGTCCAGTGGGGCTTCAGTGCGGCGGGCGGCAGCGTTCTAATGAGAGGCTGCGAGGGAGCTCTAACCTGTCTGCTCTGCTCCCTCGCGGGCTGTCTGCTGATGCCGGGAGCCGGAATACGACGTCATATTCCGGCTCCCGCAGCATCAGCACACGGCGCGCGAGGGAGCAGAGCAGACAGGTTAGAGCTCCCTCGCAGCCTCTCATTAGAACGCTGCTGCCCGCCGGGGGTCCAGAAGGTGACCTGGCAGGAGGGAGCGCTTCCCTCCTGCCGGTCACTGAAATCTGGCGCCCCCAGAGCCGGTGCGCCCTAAGGCGGCCGCCTGTGCCGCCTTATGGACGCGCCGGCCCTGACTACACAGCCGGTCACTCCATGGGCAGACTGTGGTAAAGGATCTTCTGTAGAGCACCGTACATCTTCCTGTAAGGCCAGGTAGTGGAAGCAGAAGATTCCCTGCGACGGTTGGCTCGGCCATGCTACATAAAGGTACAAGGAGACACACAAAGAAGGCTGGGGAGAGTGGGGGGACAAATGGATACACAGAGAGGCTTGGGAGACAAATGCAAAGGACTGGGGGGATAAAGAGCCACAAAAAAGAGCTGGAGACACAAAGAGACACAAAGAGGTGTTGAGAGGACAAAGAGACACACAGAAGGCTGGGAGGATAAACAAATACACAGAGAAACTCAATTTCAGAAGCTGTTTGCCAATGGGGCAATTGAAGATCCGCCACTGGAGACAACCTTTGGCATTAAACTGTTCAAGAACCATTTAACCTCTTCAGGTAAGATGGTGCGCTGGGATCTCCTGGCACCATAACAGCTTAATTTCAATGAAGTTGTTCTGGTGCCTGGAGTGTGTCTTTAAGCATTTTATATAGTATAAATATGTTTAGTATGAATGACATAAGTATAAACCATAGTATAAAAAATGTAAAGAATTTTGGTATTTATAGATCACAATCTAAGTATTCCACCTTTCTAACCAGTTTTACTTGTTAACTATTCAAGGAGGCATATTAGCTCTGAGAAATGATTTTACAAGCACACTCAGTTTTTGATGGTTTATAACAAAAAAGAAAAGTCCTGATTAAGGGATGCTTGAAAATGATGAGCAGTTTGTGTCTGTTTGGACTGTGATTTCAATTGGTTTGTTGGCTGATTTTGGGAAACACCAAGATGCAAAGGCAATGGTTATAAAGAACTTGCCCTAGTTCCTGCATTATTTGGATGCCGGTGCACGCATATTGATACTAATGTAACAAATGTGACAATAAGGCGCTTAGTGAATAATTGTGATGTCCAACAGCTAGTGAAACACTCAATGGATACCCCCCAAAAAACACAATAACTAAAAAATACAAAGAAAACAAACAAATGCCCCAACAACCGATCAATGGCTACTAAGAGTTGAGGAAATCCATGCTGCCGAAGGAAAGCAAGCGGAACTCTTAAACCAAAGCATCAAGCATGCAGAGCGGTGGCGCCCGTGGTATATATTCCTAGCTCAAACAAGGACTGAAATTGGGGAGGACGATACCAGCTGAGGTGGGGCAGGGGGACCCGCGCACCGGTCTATTATCTATCCTGCTCTTACACCCTCTCTCCTCTTACATACACCCTCTCGCCTCTCTACTGCACCACACTTCTAATAAATGTGCGTTCTTTTTGTTCCTTCTTGAGAACACGCTATGTTATTGTTTGGCCTGTATTTCCTATAAAAACTTAATAGAACTCGGATATATATAAAAAAAAAAAATACAAAGAACTTTCAACTAAATGTTTCGGTGTGAGTGCAGCACTTGAGAAATAAAAACTTACCCCTCAAATGTTTTGGGGGTTAATGTTATACATATAAAAATATACAGAGAGAAATAATGCACAATAGTGTTGTATTGTCTTTTTATAAATGAAATTAAATTATATGCTGTTTGAGAACTAACATTTTTTAGATCCTCTTAAGAAAATAGGCTGTAAAATTCTAACTCCTCACGGTTGGGTATATAGGAGCGAAAAGAGAAATAATCTTGGTGGAGTATCTTCTCTAGCAGTACAGGAAAACTGCACTTTTAGAAACAACAGGTGTGTGCTCACCTTAATTGGAGCATTTTAGGTAACTGGATCTTTTTAGATGTAGTGTCAAATTTAGTGCTGACACTCCCCACTGGTACCAGGAACAAATATGAAGGAGATGAGGTAGTAAGTAATAAAATTAAATACCTTGTTGTCTTCAGCAAGTGAAATGCATGCTCGATAGGGTTGAGATCAGGCAACTGACTTGTATATATTGCAGAATATTCCACTTCCTTGCCTTAAACACTCTTGGGTTGCTTTTGCAATATGTTTTGGATCATTGTCCATCTGTAAAGTGAAGCATTGTCCAATCAGCTTAGCTGAATTTGACTAAATCTGAGCAGACAATATATCCCTATACATTTCAGAATTAATCTGGTTGCATCTGTCACATCATTAATAAACACTAGTGACCTTATGCCAGTGAAAGCAATGCATGCTCATGCCATCACTTTTACAGATGATGTGGTGTGTTATGAATCATGAGCCGTTCCAAGCCTTCTCCATAAATTTTTCTTCCCATCATTCTGGTACAGATTGATTTTAGTTTCATCTGTCCAAAAAATTTGCTGTTCCACAACAGGGATGTCTTTTTTTAGATGTTTTTTTCTTTTTGGCAAAGTCTAATTTGACCTGTCTATTCTTAAAGCTAATGAATGGTTTGCACCTTCTGGTGATCTCCCTATGTATGCTCTTGTGAAGTATTTTATGCATGGTAGACTTGGATAATGACATGCCTTCTCCTGAAGAGTGCTCTTCACTTGGCTTGATATTGTGAAGGGGTTTTCCTTTACAAGGGAAAGGACCTTACGATCATCCACCACTGTTGTTTGCCATGGACGTCTAGGCCCTTTTGTGTTGCAGAGCTCAGAAATTCGTTCTTTTCCGTTCAAACTGTTGATTTGGCCATTCTTAATGTCCCATGCTCTCTGATAATTCCCAAATGTGAATGCCACACCTGGAATAAACTCCAGAACTTTTACCTGCTTAATTCATGAAGTAATGAAGGACTAGCCTACATCCATGAAACAGCTTTTGAGTCAATTGTCCAATTACTTTTGGTCCGTTGAAAAAAAGGGCTGTAATTCCTAAACTTTTCCTCCAATTTGGATGTGAATACCCTCAAACGAAAGCTGAGAGACTGCACTTCAAGTCCATATTCAGTATTTAACTGTAACTTGAATTTATTTTGGTAAACAGACTAAATAAAACATGTCATTGTCCAAATATTTTGAGACCTAAATGTACTTGTAGTAGGTTGGAAGTGTTGTATTTTGTGTGCTGTACCTATTGTATCTTATAAAGTATAAACTGGATACACCACTTGTTTTTTCTTATACTTATGATATGCTTACTTGTACCTGATCTTAAATAAATAATGAAAAATAACGTGAGGGTCAGAATTATAGAAGTAAAAAGAAGAATAGACAAAATATGAAAAAAATAAAGAATATTACTGTTGTAGAAATACAATGCTGGTTGCTGAATCCTAGATGCACTGAGACACACAGCCCCACAATTTAGACAATGCTGCAGATCCTGACAGAGGGATGGGCCCTTCCAGGACTCTGTGGAACTAAACCCAAAAGGCAGCGATTGCTCAGAGCACCTGCCTTGCTGAGACTTCTCATTGAGCAGCATTGGTAAGCCTGTGATTGGTGGGCCACATAAATTCTGGGCTGGGTTGGAAGAGGATGGCTTGCAAAGAGATCTGCAGCTTTTGCAAGCTATTTGTAGATATAAAAAGATGCATAATTAAATGCATGTGTTTTCATTTGTGGTATATCTACTAAACAGTGATTTTTATCTTTCAGGCAGTAGATGTCCCTTAATTGTAACTACTATACATGAATTGCAAGCAATATAACTGCGTGTCATATGGACACGGAGCGTGTATAAGGAAGAGGCATAATGAGTGCACAAGAATGATCGCAGGGATAGGCAATGTTCGATGCTCCTGATGTTGTGGATTACATCTCCACTGATGCTTTGCCAGCCTTATGGTCATAAGAGCCTTATGCAAGATGTAGTTCCAAACCTCTGCAAGTTGCCTACCTCTGTTCTTGAGACTGTATGTGCATAGCATTTCTTCATGATCATGATGGGAATCTGGAAGTTTTCTGCCATAGATCAAAATGGACAGTGCCAGTATTGGTGCCAACAGGGAGCAGGAGAGTAGAATCAAACAGTGAATAATTGCTCTGAGAGTGCTGGGAAGCTTGACAGGGTCATGGACATCATTGTCTAGAACTCAGGAGCATTCAGGAGGAACCATACTCCTTTCTATTTTAGGTGTCCTGCTCATGCATCTTCATACGGGCAAAATACCATGAGTTTGCAAAGGGAGAGTGCCTTTCATGGTGCTCTCTACTTTCTAATGAGATACTCCCAGAAGCAGGGCACCAGAGAATCAAGCCAGTGGTCTGGTGAAGGTTTTGTGATTGGTTTTGAGCATATGGAAATACAGGTCCATGTCAGGACAGTTTGAAGATGTTACCAATAATAGCAACAACACCAACACATCTATGCCGAAAATAAATAAATGCTTTTGCTACCAGAAACTTTTTTTTTTCTTCTGGAAATTAGCAAATCTTTTCATTCCTACTCATGTCTTCCAGACCCACTCTTCCTATGCAGTATATTTTAAAATGTAAATAAGACGGTAAATGACATTTCATTTTTATATACACTTTAACTATTCCACAGTACGCTGCAGCTTAAAGGGACACTCCAGTGCCAGGAAAACAATCTGTTTTCCTGGCACTACAGATCCCCTCTCCCTCCCACTTCCCATCCCTGGTTGCTGAAGGGGTGAAAACCCCTTCAGTCACTTACCTGAGACCCCCGCCGATGTCCCTCGGCGGTGGTTTCTGCTTGCCGCCGCTCCTCCTCTTTCTTACGTCAGCCGGTGGGCGAGACTGATCCTGCCCGCCGGCCGAGGAGAACTAATGCGCATGCGCAGCAATGCTGCACACACGCATTAGAGCTTTCCATAGGAAAGCATTGAAAATGCTTTTAATGCTTTCCTATGGGGAATTGAGCGACACTGGAGGTCCTCATATAATTGGTGCTATAGACACGGAAGTGCCCTCTAGTGGCTGTCTACAAGACTGCCACTAGAAGAGGAGTTAACCCTGCAAGGTAATTATTGCAGTTTATAAAAACTGCAATAATTACACTTGCAGGGTTAAGGGTAGTGGGAGTTGGCACCCAGACCACTCCAATGGGCAGAAGTTGTCTGGATGCCTACAGTGTCCCTTTAAATGCTGGAGCACTGATATACTGGAATTGATATTTAGTCCTACATTCATACTTAAGAACTATATTAGTTCAAGTGCTGTTTTAAAAGGAAAACTCCAGTGCCAGGAAAACAATCAGTTTTCCTGGCACTGCAGGTTCCCTCTCCCTCCCACCCCCAATCCCCAGTTGCTGAAGGGGTGAAAACCCCTTCAGTAACTTACCTGAGGCAGCGACGTCCCTCGTCGCTGCTTCCTCCTCCACGCCGCCCCTCCTTCTGACTCCGCCGGCCGGTGGGCGAGACTGATCCCACCCACCGGCCAAGGAGACCTAATGCAGCGCATGCGCATTAGCGCTCCCCATAGGAAACATTGAAAAATAATTTCAATGCTTTCCTATGGGGAATTGAGCGACGCTGGAGGTCCTCACACAGCGTGAGGACGTCCAGCGACGCTCTAGCAAAGAAAATCTTTGCTTTGAGTCAGGAAGTTCCCTCTAGTGGCTGTCTGGTAGACAGCCACTAGAGGTGGAGTTAACCCTGCAAGGTAATTATTGCAGTTTATAAAAAACTGCAATAATTACACTTGCAGGGTTAAGAGTAGTGGGAGTTGGCACCCAGACCACTCCAATGGGCAGAAGTGGTCTGGGTGCCTGGAGTGTCCCTTTAACTGACGGCTCAATGTCTTTATAACCAGAAAAACGTATTTATCTCTGGACTTAACCAGGGACAGGTTCTTTGAACCATAACCACTTTACTTTTAAGCAAAATTTGTCCTGCATGGCTATTCACTAAAGTGAAAATTGATGTGAGCAAAGCGAGATTTGGGACATTTTTTTTTTCTAATTTGGCTATTTCGGCCTTCATTTTAAAATTCACTTTAAATTCCTGGTCCCGTCTCACCTTTACCGAATAACCCTGCTGGTGCTTGAAGTGTCTGTGGTACACTAGGATTTCCACTAGTGTGTGAATTGTCTCGATTTATAATTTGAATACAAAATAATTACATTAATTTCCAGATTTATTTTTTCCTTCCAGTTTTGTAATTTTGGCATAAAATTTACATTATATTCGCTTTGAACGCTTTACTGTTCGTAATTAAGTGAATTAATTAAGTGGTTACGTTTGCTCATCCCAGCTCCCATGAAAACGTGACATTACATGAATAGGTTACATATAGGAAGCTGGGTTACATCAGACACTGCATCAGTGATATAATGGTCAGGCTGAGCACATGCTGAGATAGCCACGCCCCTTACGTACAGTCCCAGAAGAGGGCAGATTGCCTCACTGCCAGGCTGACGTGGTGACGCAGGGTCGGTGTCGGTGGGAGGCTATTGTTCTGAGCTGTCAGTGTCGCTGGTTCTGGTCCGGAGGGGAAGGCGATACCGAGCGGTCCACCTTCACTCTCAGCCTCTGGTCCCCGCTGCTCTACCCCTGGCACGGACAGTCTAACAAAGCCCAGTGCTCCGGGCCGCTTGACAGAGCCGCCATTGATAGGAAGCCATGGCAGGTAAGGCACGGCGGGTGATGGGCAGTATGGGCAGTGAGCAAGCTGGGGATGCCAGGGTCGGTGGGTATGTGAGCTGTGAGAGAGGAGCTGTGTCGGCTTCTTATAAAGCAAGGCAGGGAGATGACCTGTGTGTGATGGGTGGCATGGGGTTCCTGCAGGGTGAGCTGTGAGTGATGGGTGGCATGGGGTCCCTGCAGGGTGAGCTGTGAGTGATGGGTGGCATGGGGTCTCTGCAGGGTGAGCTGTGAGTGATGGGTGGCATGGGGTCCCTGCAGGGTGAGCTGGGAGTGATGGGTGGCATGGGGTCCCTGCAGGGTGAGCTGGGAGTGATGGGTGGCATGGGGTCCCTGCAGGGTGAGCTGGGAGTGATGGGTGGCATGGGGTCTCTGCAGGGTGAGCTGGGAGTGATGGGTGGCATGGGGTCTCTGCAGGGTGAGCTGTGATTGATGGGTGGCATGGGGTCTCTGCAGGGTGAGCTGGCACTACTGATCTCATCATTGTTATATGAATGGCATCTGGGGGGCATGCAGAGAGAGCTGTGTTGGTCTCCAGCACAAATTTAGGCACAGTGAAGCAAAGTGTATATGAATATTGTTTTTTTTTATACACATGTGGGCAGTAGATGAACCATGCAATTTTGAATGGCTTTTGTTACACCGAAAGGTTAAGGGTATGTAATCTAGTTTAGACACATTGTGGCATTGTGGCGTGGGACGCAGTATGGCGTTCTGAATGTATCCTTCCTGGTAAAATATTTTATAAATTAAAAAAAATAAACTGTGGCGTGGGATGCAGCATGCGTCTTTGGCACCCTGTGGCGTGGGATGCAGCATGCGTCTTTGGCACCCTGTGGCGTGGGATGCAGCATGCGTCTTTGGCACCCTGTGGCGTGGGATGCAGCATGCGTCTTTGGCACCCTGTGGCGTGGGATGCAGCATGCGTCTTTGGCACCCTGTGGCGTGGGATGCAGCATGCGTCTTTGGCACCTGTGGCGTGGGATGCAGCATGCGTCTTTGGCACCCTGTGGCGTGGGATGCAGCATGCGTCTTTGGCACCCTGTGGCGTGGGATGCAGCATGCGTCTTTGGCACCCTGTGGCGTGGGATGCAGCATGCGTCTTTGGCACCCTGTGGCGTGGGATGCAGCATGCGTCTTTGGCACCCTGTGGCGTGGGATGCAGCATGCGTCTTTGGCACCCTGTGGCGTGGGATGCAGCATGCGTCTTTGGCACCCTGTGGCGTGGGATGCAGCATGCGTCTTTGGCACCCTGTGGCGTGGGATGCAGCATGCGTCTTTGGCACCCTGTGGCGTGGGATGCAGCATGCGTCTTTGGCACCCTGTGGCGTGGGATGCAGCATGCGTCTTTGGCACCCTGTGGCGTGGGATGCAGCATGCGTCTTTGGCACCCTGTGGCGTGGGATGCAGCATGCGTCTTTGGCACCCTGTGGCGTGGGATGCAGCATGCGTCTTTGGCACCCTGTGGCGTGGGATGCAGCGCGCTGTTTTGGCACCCTGTGGCGTGGGATGCAGCACGCCGTTTTAGCACCTTGTGGCGTGGGATGCAGCACAAAGGTTTTTTTGCTACAAGGTGGCGTGGGATGCAGCACTCTGGTTTGACATTCTGTGGCGTACGATGCAGAATGCTGGTTTGACTCCCTGTGATGTGGGATGCACCATGAGGCGTGAGATGCAGTTGCTTGGAGATCCAGAGGCAGTGAAGAGGCAGAGCAATCAGGCACCATGATCCTAACTTTGGGGTTAAACTGAGCCAAAAAAGACCATCTTAAAAAAGTCTTAAACTCTGCTGTTACAGCCTTTTGCCTCCCTTTTTTCATTTAGTTTTGTTCTGCTAAAATTTGTATTTTAGTGAATAACCCTAAGTGTCTTGTCGTCTTCATAGCTTCTCCATCTCTTGTACCAGGCATTTGTGATGTCTGATGTATGCAATATGTGTGTGGCGTTTGTACTAGATATGTGTAATGTGTGTGTTGATTCTGTGTGTGGTCTGTCTGTTATGTATCTGATGGCTGACTGGGGGAGTTTGTGGTCTCCACCTCCATTGCAGTTTTGGCGCTAAGTGAGTCCTAGTGCAGGCTGGGAATACCAGAAGATGCAATGTGACTTATTAGTGATCGCTGGACTGCATGGGAGTGATTACTATGGTCTGCACCCACCAGAGATCAGACCACATGCTTTCTGCCATTGCTCTCTCTTCTCCCAGGCTCTTTTTTTAATTTTTTTATTTATTTTTGTTTTTTTAAGCAACCTGGCCACTTGCCCGCACCAGGGCTAAGAAACACAAAATCTTCCTGTGCAGAACCACTTGTCCTGGGCGTTAAGGGATAGGAATTCTGCACCCCTGACACAATTAAATCCTACTCTTAAAATGATCTCTATCCTATTTATGGATCACTGGATGGAACCCTATCTATGGATCACTGGATAATAAATTATAAAGAGTCCAATTTAATGGTTTCTTAATTCATCTGTATTTCAGTTGACCTACATATAGGCCCATGATAATGTACTATGGTTATTAGGGCATGGTTTCATACAAAGCATCTTTTCTCTGACTCCAGCTGTGTATTGAAACAAATGTGCTCCTTTATAGTAGACATATTTATGGTAACCTGAAACACCGCGTCTTAACTTTAATAGTGTCTGTACATCTTCTCTACCCTTAAGCCATTGTACTCACAAAATAGTTACTGCAAAAATCTGACTCGTGTGCATTGTGTAGCATTTATGATCATGCTGGTTATTTATGTGTATGCTGTTATAGAAAATTATTGTGAATCTCTAGTACCTGAAATGTTAAGCAACCACCAATATAACAAGCTGTTCAATGAACAAACACCAGACATACAGACTCTATGTATCTTTATTTAATTTTTGTTTGGGAATGAGAAGATTTTGATGAGTCACTGAGCATTTGGGAGGAGCTGAATTCCACATGGCTGTCAAAGAAAATTGACATTATTTTGGGTTACTTTATCAATGGTATTTCTTCCTTTTGCTCATTTTTTCCACTGTTACATAAAATAAGCATGCTCAACAATTGGTGTACACAAATGTAACCTTAAAAATAGATACAAAAAAAGCATACTTAACAATTCGTTTTTAATTCTAATTACCACGAATTTAATGACTTTCAAATAAAAATACCAAATTTTTTTTGGGGGGGCGGGGCCTGACCATAATGGAGGGAAGACGTGCTCTGCAGGAGCTCCTCTTCAATATCGAGTAAAATCGCAATTATTACCCCCATTGAGGGTACGGTGGATCACTACAAGCGACTTACCTGACTCCTGATCCCACTGTGACCCGAGGAAAGGCTTCAAGGCGAGACTGGAGCTCGTTAACTTCAAGATTTAAAACATGCGGCCTGAGACGCACTGGATGGGGGAGGCAGCCAATCCCCCGGACCGGAGACGCGTGTCGGCACCCACAGCTGCACAAGAGTCCAGTAATCTCCTCCCCCCACCTCCCCCCCCCCCCCCCTGGACCGGTGGGGGTTATCCTGGGGAGCTACCACGAAGGCTGCTGCACAATACAGCGACCAACCTAAGATGGCGGACGCCACGTGGATCCCCGGCGCCAAAGAGGACAAACAGGGATACGCGGCTAGGCTGGAGAAGATCTTCCAAGACTTCTGGCGCAAAGTGGAGGAAAGGATGCACCACCCTGCCCAGACCCAACCAGCTGCCGAACTGTCACACAAGCGACTGCCTGACTTGCGGAACACAAACACGGCTCCTGCAACAAAACGAGCCCCAACATGGCTTCCGCACAAGACGCGCCAGAACAGAGCAGCAAGAAGGAGGGCACCACTGCGACCCAGCACAGGGACTGTTACACACCCTCAAGTCATGACACCTGGCTTTGTTTGCAAGTTTCCAGCAAGGCTTAGAGGTCTGTCTTTGTGCTATTGTGCATCCATGCACTTTGACCTGCCAGCTGCTGGCATCGGGTGACTGTGGACTTATCCCCCACGACTCTGGCTGCTTCACACATACAGCCCAAGTCCCAGGTCCCCTTTTCTGTCTGACACCCACCCCCTACTAGGCACTTACCGACTTACACCTCCACACTTACTCCCTAAATAGCCAAGTGACCTGCTTGAAGCCTCCTGGGGGCATCATGCCATTAACTCTCATGTCGTAACAAGCCTGCTACCAATTCAAAGTATGCTTAAGGATTACCATTAAGGTTTCAATTTATCCTTAGCAGCAGACACGTTAGTTTGCATACCCTGTTTTAATTACTACTCCCAATACACGTCTACTCAATAGTTCTTTCATGCCCTAATTTTAACATGTGCAGTACCTACAATTGCCATAACACTCTCAATCTATATAACAATGTGTTTGTTAATGCTGTTGTGGCAACGATAACTCGCCTGTAATCTTTTGCACGCAAAAATAAAGAATTAAAAAAAAAAAAAAAAAATACCACGTTTTAAATACCACGTTTTAAACACCACGTTTTAAACAATTTTACTACTAACCTGCAATATTATAGGTTGAAACAAGAAATATTTCCTTTTTATTTCCACTTCTTAATTTGACTTAACCGCTTGAAGGCCAGCAATAGGCATATTCCTTAATTTTGCAATAGTCATGTCTTGTTAGTCCTTAAACATATTTGATGTTTAAGGACTAGCGTGTTCAGCTGACCGGATTTAATTCTAAGAATCTGACTACCAAGCAGTCTGCTTCTGTTGCTATTGATGTGATATTAACAAATCTATTTTATTTGTAGAAGGGAGATAATTGGTAATTCATCATACTTTGTGTTACATAATATATTAACTCCATATATAGAAATAAATATAAAGCACCAACAAGTTCCGTAGCGCTGTACAATGGGTGGACTAACAGACAAGTATTTCTAACCAGTCGAGTCGGGCACACAGGAACAGATGGAGTGAGGGCCCTGCTCAATGAGCTTACATGCTAGAGGGAGTGGGGTAATGTGACAAAGGTAAGGGTAGAAAAGTAGGTTGCTAGGATAGTATCCATTGAGGGCTTAATGTTTTGTTTTGATGACCGTTTCAGGAGAGGAATCAGGGTGTGGAGAGGGAAAGCGGTTTACAGTTTAAAGGACCACTAGGGTCTCTAGGTCCCCCTCCCGCCGGGCTCTAGGGTGAGGAAGGGGTTAAACACATACCTTTTCTCCACCGCCGGGCTGCCTCGGCACTGGGGACTCTCCTCCTTTGGCTGTCATCGGCTGCATGCGCGGCAAGAGTCGCGCGCGCGCATTCAGTCAGTCCATAGGAAAGCATTCTCAATGCTTTCCTATGGATGCTGGTGTCTTCTCACTGTGAAAATCATAGTGAGAAGCGCCTCTAGCGGCTGTCAAATAGCCACTTTAGGCTGGATTAACCCATAGTTAATGGGTTACTGCTATGTTTACAGCAGAAAGGGTTAATCCTAGATGGACCAGGCACCCAGACCACTTCATTAAGCTGAAGTGGTCTGGGTGCCTATAGTGGCCCTTTATTTGATATGCTTTCCTAAAGTAGTAAGTCTTCAAAGATATTTTTTTTGAAGGAGTGGAGATTGTGTGAGAATCTAACAGAGAGGGGAAGTGCGTTCCATAGGAACGGTGCAGCCCTAGAGAAGTCTTTAAAGGGAAACTCCAGTGCCAGGAAAACAATCCGTTTTCCTGGCACTGCAGGTCCCCTCTCCCTCCCACCCCCCAATCCCTGGTTGCTGAAGGGGTGAAAACCCCTTCAGTAACTTACCAGAGACAGCGACGATGTCCCACGTCACTGCTTCTTCCTTCGCTGCTGCTCCTCCCAGTGATTGCGTCGACCGGTGGGTGAGACTGATCCCGCCCACCGGCTGGGGAGACCTAATGCGCATGCGTGGCAATGCCGCGCATGCGCATTAGAGCCCCCATAGGAAAGCACAGTGTGAGGACATCCAGCGACGCTCTAGCACAGGTTTCCACAGCCACTAGAGGTGGAGTTAACCCTGCAAGGTAATTATTGCAGTTCATAAAAACAAAAAAATGCAATAATTACACTTGCAGGGTTAAGAGTAGTGGGAGTTGGCACCCAGACCACTCCAATGGGCAGAAGTGGTCTGGGTGCCTGGAGTGTCCCTTTAAGGTGAGCATCAGAGGTAGGAGTACGAACAGAGGTTAGACGTAGGTATCCGGCAGAGCGTACGGGCCTAGACGGGACATATTTGTGTATTAGTAAGGATAAGTAGGTTGGAGCAGCCAAATACCTCTACTATCCCATTTAATTCAGATATGTGTATGGAGTAAATTAACAACATATGCCCTTCACAAAAACAAACAAAAACCAACAGTTGCTGACACACATGTAGAACAATTTTAGTTGTAAATATAAAATTTAACTGCTTATTGACCTTGGGCCCAGTAGCCCAGCCTGGCATTCCATGTTGAACATGTGTAAAGCCCTTGGAGTTCACTTGTCTGGGATAAAATTACTCTGCTGACTAATCCCAGAACAAGGACAAGAATCGGGAAGTGACTGCTTAGAAATCACATTTTTAGTCACACACTGGCAACTGTGAATGTTTTATGTAATAAAGATGCCTGTGGCTTCTTCTGCACTCTGAAGAAGGTTTTTTTCTTAGAACATCATCAGGACTATCTAGTTTCCCTGCAGAGGTACTAAGAGAGACTGACCAATCTTATGGTGTTAACTAGTCAAGTTGGTAACAATTTGAAACATTAAAGTTGGTGTCACATGGCAGAACTTGTCTCTATTTCTTCAATAGTGCAATGAGTTTATTTCGACAACGCAGTACACATTTCTGTTTCTTTTTTTTTTTTTTTTTTTTTAAAACAATTAAAATGCCTCCGGGAGCTCTTATTGAAGACTCTAACGATATTACATAAATATGTATAGAAATAGCCATATCCTATGAATCTATTTATATATGTTAGGGATGAAGTTTGCCAAACTTTAAGGTTAAGGCTTAACATTAGCTGTAATGGTCCTTAAACATACATCTTGAAGCAGACAAGCGCCTGGCGAAACCTAGGTAACTGTCAAACCATGCTAATACTGATTGGCAGATTATACTGGCACTGTAGTAGTCATGGTGTTTGACGTGTTCCTTTAAACTTACTCAAGTAAGTACTTTTTAAAATAATGTATTGAATAAAAGTAATATTACCCTGATGCAGGCAGTTAAGGTTCACCCATTGCTTTCTTTGGGAGCACTATGAAGGGATTTTATTGACTTGTAGTCCAGCTGTAGGCTGTTTGAAATTGTACACTGCACGGCATATTGAGCCATGTGTTCGTACCCATGGTTTTTATCATGTGCAAGCCCCTTCTTAAAAAGATTTGAGTTAGCCTCTACATGCCATGTAATGTCTTGTATGGATCAGAAGGAAGCTGCTTCATCAATAATGGTCACAAAAAAAACAATACATATAACAATATGTGCTAAATGTCTCGGCATCCACTCTTCTGGCACATCCCAGTGGAAGGAGGTAGCTGAAACACTGATACAGTTGACCGGTGGATATCCTAGCCTTTTCTGTGTTGGTCCTGTGCAACTGAATATGCATGTTTGTCACATGTACTAGAATCTGATATGACATGGGAATGTGGCAAGCTTGTCCAGAGAAAGCCGCACAGGGGCAAATATGATTTCTCCTGTTGATATATCAATTTCTCTCTACTCTTGCTACTTTTCCTTTGTTGGAGGAGATCGTCACATACTAATTGGTGGCCTCCTCCTTTTATCTATGAAAGAGTAATTTGAATGAATGTCTGATGCCCACGGTATTTTTGCGGCCCAGGGACTGACTGACCTACTGGGATACCGGGAAATTTCCCGGTAGGCCGGCTTCCCTGGAGCCTCTTCGTGCTGTTGCCCTCCTGCTGGCCGTGGCCGATCGCGTGCAAGAGCACAAAACATTCTTTCAGGCCAGCAGCCGGATATGCGCATACAGTGTATGGAGTCATATCTGGCGTGGTGGCATTACAATGTTCAGAGTGGCTGGCTGTGTGCAGAGCAACCACTCCCCCTTCCCTGCTGCTCGCAGTGCCAGAGAAGCATGTGACCTGCTTGAGCAGGGAAGATCGTGTAGGGCTGGACTGGAAGACTGCTTAAGGTAGGGGAAAAGAGGCTTGGGTGAACCTTCCTGTAGTTTAATGTATTGGGAGGGGGGCAGTGTATTAAATTTGGCGGCGGAAGGAGGGGGCAGTGAATTGAATTGGGGAGAGGATGGGAGGCAGTGAATTAAATTAGGAAGGGGGGCAGTGTATTTGATTGGGCAGAGGGAGGAGGGGGCAGTGTATTAAATAAGAGTGGTGGGAGTGAGGGCAGTGTTTTAAATTAGAGTAAAAGGAGGGGGCAGTGTATTATGTGATGGAAGGGGCAGTGTATTAGAGGGGAGGGCGGAAGTCTGTGTTTTAGATTGGGGGGGGGGGGGGGGGCGTAGTAAGTAACTTGTAGTGAAGCTTTTGAGTAAAATATATTTTGTACCCAGGATTACATATTGTTTGCATGAGAATGATACAAGTCATTTTAGTTTGTGTTGGGCTAGGTCGAACTTTTTTACATTTTTTTTTTTTTTTGAAGCCCACATAAACTTAAGCCTTGTTTATTTGGCCCGTGTTAGCCTTTGAGTTTGACATGCTTGTTTTAAAGGAACACATTGGGAATAGAAAGAAGTAAGTAGAAGTATAGATCAGGGTGTTGCAGTGGATGTGATCTATTTGGATTTTGCCAAGGCATTTGATACAGTTCCACACAGAAGATTAGTGTTCAAACTCAAGGAAATCGGTCTAGATGAAAATGCTTGTTCTTGGGTAGAACATTGGCTTAAAAACAGAGTACAAAGAGTTGTCGTTAATGGTAAATTTTCAAGCTGGACAGAGGTGGCAAGTGGTGTCCCTCAGGGGTCTGTTCTGGGACCCCTTCTATTTAACATGTTTATAAATGATCTTGAAGACAGCATTGAAAGTCATGTTTCAGTGTTTGCAGATGACACACAACTTTGTAAAATAATACAATGTGAGCAAGATATTACTTTGTTGCAGAGGGATTTAGATAGACTGGAGGACTGGGCACTCAAATGGCAGATTAAATTTAATGTTGAAAAATGCAAAGTTATGCACTTCAGCGTAAAGAATACACAAGCAACGTATACCCTTAATGGAAGCGAATTAGGGATAAACACGAAAAGGACTTGGGAATTGTTATAGACAACAAACTATGCAACAATGTGCAATGTCAATCAGCAGTGGCCAAGGCCAGTAGGGTATTGTCATGCATGTAAAAGGGCATTCATTCTCGGGACGAGAATATCATTTTGCCTCTTTATAAATCACTGGTAAGACCACACATTGAATATGCTGTGCAATTTTGGGCACCTGTTCTAAAGAAGGATATTATGGCACTAGAAAAAGTGCAGAGGCGGGCTACAAAATTAATAAAAGGAATGGAACACAGCTATGAAGAAAGTTTAACAAATGTAAACCTATTTAGTTTAAAAAAACCTACGCCTGAGAGGGGATATGATAACATTATACAAATATATTCGGGGCCAATACAAACCATTGTGTGGAAATCTATTCACAAACCACACTTTACATAGGACACAAGGTCATGCGTTTAGACTAGAAGAAAGAAGATTTTGTCTAAGGCAAAGGAAAGGGTTTTTTTACTGTAAGAACAATCAGGATGTGGAATTCTCTGCCTGAAGAAGTGGTTTTATCAGAGTCCATACAGATGTTCAAACAGCTACTAGATGCATACTTGCAAAAACAGAATATTCAAGGATATAATCTTTCAATGTAGGGTAATAACTGCTTGATCCAAGGATAAATCTGACTGCCATTCTGGGGTCAAGAAGGATTTTTTTTCCTAGTTTGTTGCAAAATTGGAAGTGCTTCAAACTGTTTTTTTTTTTAAATTTTTTTTGCCTTCTTTTGGATCAACAGTAAAAAACATATGTGAGGAAGGGTGAACTTGATGGACGCAAGTCTCTTTTCAGCTATGTAACTATGTATTTAGGCTACTTCATGATGTGATATAGTGGTCATTTAAAGGATCACTATAGTGTCAGGAAAACAAACTAGTTTTCCTGACACTATATCTTCCTCAGGGTCCCCCTCCCTTGGCGCTGAAGGGGTTAAAACCCCTTCAATTAGTTACCTAAATCCGGCGCTGGTGACCTCTCCTCCCCCGCCGATGTCGGCTCCCGAGTGGCGCGCATTCAAACAGTCCATAGGAAAGCATTTCTCAATGCTTTTCTATGGACGTTCTGCACGCTGGATGCGATTTTCGCATCCAGTGTCGCAGAAGCGCCTCTAGCGCCTATCAGGAAGACGGCCACTAGAGGTTGGATTAACCCTGCAATGTAAACATAGCAGTTTCTCTGACACTGCTATATTTACATCTGACGGGTTAAAACCTGGGGGACCTGGAACCCAGACCACTTCATTGAGCTGAAGTGATCTGGGTGACTATAGTGTCCTCTTAATTTAACACTTCTGCATGCGTATTGCAGACAGCCTGATAGGATGTGAGAGAGGTGTGCATTCAAGCCCCCATTGTTCTTACATTGAAAGTTACATTGTATAATTTCCTGGAAAAGAGTGGAAAACAAGGTAAATGTTTATGGAATTATTTACTTTGCATTGCAAAATTGAGCGGTTTTGTTGCAGTTATTTGTTTCATTTACTCATTACACAGCTCTGGTATATGTTGGCACTTTAATGAAAATTATGTTAAAGCATCCTGGGGCTCTAATATGGAGGAATTTTAATTCCATCCCAGCTGAAGAAACCAATCTGAAATTTGAGATTAAAACCTCCTGATATTGATCTTGAAATATATAAACCCAGTATTGGGGCTGAATGACTCAGGATTTAATTCATGACACATTCCTAATCTATCTCTAAAAATCAACAAACTTTCCAGCTGCATAAATATAAAGTGGCCACCTAATTAATAAAAATAATACTGTGTGTGTTGGAGGTTAATGGACATCTTATGTAGATGGCAATAAGGACTAATAATAATAATAATAATAATAATAAGCTCAATGTAATATACAGATTATGTTGTGCTCCACAACATAAACCTTGTTTTATGTTACTTGATAACTAAAGATGGGTAGGTAATTTACAGATACAAAAATGATTGTCGATTTAAGTAATAGTAGCATTCTTTTTCTCTTGTCATTCCAATGTGCTTTATAGGTGTGTCATGTTATTAAAGGGAAACTCCAGTGCCAGGAAAACGATCCGTTTTCCTGGCACTGGAGGGTCCCTCTCCCTCCCACCCACCCACCCACCCACCCACCAATCCCCAGTTACTGAAGGGGTGAAAACCCCTTCAGTCACTTACCTCAGGCAGCGACATGTCCCACGTCGCTGCCTGCTCCTCCCCTGCCGCTCCTCCTACTGGCTCCGTCGGCCGGCGGGCGAGACTGATCCCGCCCACCGGCCGAGGAGACCTAATGCGCATGCGCGGCAATTCCACGCATGCGCATTAGGTCTCCCCATAGGAAAGCATTGAAAACAAATTTCAATGCTTTCCTATGGGGATTTGAGCGACGCTGGAGGTCCTCACACAGCGTGAGGACGTCCAGCGACGCTCTAGCTATGGACCAGGAAGAGACCTCTAGTGGCTGTCTAGTAGACAGCCACTAGAGGTGGAGTTAACCCTGCAAAGGTAATTATTGCAGTTTATAAAAAACTGCAATAATTACACTTACAGGGTTAGGAGTAGTGGGAGTTGGCACCCAGACCACTCCAATGAGCAGAAGTGGTCTGGGTGCCTACAGTGTCCCTTTAAATGATACTTGGCAGCTTTGTTTGTTGAGCAGTGTGTTTTTTTTTTCTCTTTCTCTCTGTCTCGCTGACTCTCTGTCTATATTATATATATATATAATCTCAATACACAGCAATAATTGAATATAGTGCAAGGTCTGCATTATGTAAAGCACATAACGTTTGTAAAGGTTCAACATATGTTTTGCTGGGAAGAAGGTAATCTGATTTATTTGGACGCACATCGCTGGTCCACCTGCTGCATGCTGTTATGCCTTCTGACAAAACAGTGCCTGATAAAGCTGGCATCCAATATGATAAGGGGCCTGGGGGGATTTGCAGGCAGTAGTCTATTATCGAAATAGTTAAATGCTTCTATAATATGCTGATATTGTAACTGCAATTTCCAGCCTACACGGATTACTATGTTCTTAAGTTTGTCTTGTCTATTATTCCTTAGCCATTTTGATAGGTAATCATGCTACTGAAAGATGAATTGACTCGCATAAAATTAACCTGTTATCTGTTGGTGCATTAACCAACCAATTTAGATATACCCAGCGTGCCTCCTGCTTGCATGTTGCCTTCTTTGTTAAAAAAAAAAAAAAAAAAAAAAAAAAATTGACATGCAGATAAGTCTTTCACTAAACTCCAAATTGTAGTGCATTGAAATTTGAATAGCAATATTTGACTAAAATAACTCCTTTGAAAATATTTTTGCCATTCTGTTTTAATTTAGTTTTCAGTTTAGTGAATAAGCCCCATATTTCTATTTTCCGTTTGGTGTATGCAGAAAGTCTCACCCCGCAGTATGATGTATTATCATTGCTTGTGACAGAACATTTATTGCAAGTCTGTGTTATTACACTTGGGACAGTGTTGGGATCGCGTGTGTGTGTTTAACTTCTGTTTTAAATTTGAATATTTGTGGGTTGTAGTTTTTTCAAATGCATACATATGCTGCCTGACTTTGCTTCATTAATTTCCAACCCCCCTGTTTATTTTAGGTAAAAGAATGATCCCCAGGTAGAGGTATACAGATGGTGAATTGTGCAGAGGTAGGAATGTTTTTTTTTTTATTTTTTTTAAATTCAATTCTTTTTAACTTGCTCCATCAGTTAATTGACATGTCATTGTTATTTTGACCATGAATGATGTGAATAAAATGTGCTCTATTGAATAGGTGGAGTATTTCTAAAATCTTCTAAACTTTCATAGCAAAGTCGCTCCCCCTGATCTCTTTGCTATTCTTTAACCCCCTTAAGGACCAAACTTCGGGAATAAAAGGGAATCATGACATGTCACACATGTCATGTGTTCTTAAGGGGTTAAAGAGGCACTGTTACTTCCCAGTTACTTTTTGTGTGTATTCTGTTTATCACCTGTATTTAAAAGATATGTACTTTGTGAAATGTGGAAAATGTGGATGGGTGACATCATAAAGTGCTGATTTCGAAATATTTTTGATCTCTGCTATAGTCACAGTTTGGATATTTGAGCCCAAATTTAGCAATTTGTTTTTTAAATCTCTGCATTTCAGAGTTTGTGAGTAAAGCCTGTAGAAAGACTGTTTGGAGTTTTAGCAGTAGTCTTATATGTGATGTTTACAGAGGAGGGAGTATGAAAGTATGGTACCCAAAGATGTATCATTAGATAGAAATTTATACT
Source organism: Pelobates fuscus (assembly GCF_036172605.1). Classification (NCBI taxonomy): domain Eukaryota; kingdom Metazoa; phylum Chordata; class Amphibia; order Anura; family Pelobatidae; genus Pelobates; species Pelobates fuscus. Next base: position 282,398,389 of record NC_086319.1, on the reverse strand, counting down.
TTTGGGACATTTAGTGAGGCATTACTAGGATTGCTGTTTAGTACTCCCAAAAAAAGACCTATTACAGGTTTTTACTACAAGAGCGAAAACTAAATAAATTGCTGGTTGCATAGATGATTTATTATCCATATTGCTTTGTTTTAATTTTATGCATACTATAATTATTAAACTAGTTGCAACACGAGTTTTGCAAAACTGTAAATTAAATGGATACTATAGGCGTCAAAACAACTTCGGCTTAATGAAGCAGTTTTGTGTATACATCATGACCCTGCAGTCTCAAGAAACCTTGGCCCAGATACCTGGATTTGTCAGCCCTTTCCCTCCATCCCCGTGCAACTCCAGAAGCAAGGGAAAGGAACTGCAATTTCCTCCTCACTGCACTGTGGTCGATGCAGGGTCGTTGCAAGCTGGCAGGGCTCCAGCTAACGACGGCTCTGCTTGCCGCGTGCCACCATTCCACAGAGAGGGACTCGTGCCTGTCCCCATTCCACAGAGCTGGCCTCCCACACACCCATTCACCTGCGCGACTTCAGCGCTGGGAGGAAGTACTTACAGTTCTTTAATAGCAACAGCCCACTACCATCAGCCACAGCAAGGCCCACTGTCACCTGCTGCTGCTGCCTAGTCCTACTGGATCCTTCCGGCGCCCAAAAGGTAAGAAACAGGAGGGTGACTAAAAATGTTTATTTTTTCAAATTTCTGTTTGTGTGTGTGTGTGTGTGTGTGTATATATATATCTATTTTAGTGTATCAAACAATAAAAAAAATACTTTGCGAGAATGGGTGTATGTCAGTGAGTGTGCATGTGTCTGTCAGTGAGTGTATGTGAGTGCTTATGTCTGTCAGTGAATGTGTATGTTTAGGTCACCAGCCCCCTTCCAATCATATGGGGATGGTGTTTTTTACTCTCCTTTTTCCAACGCTTTGCTGATCTTGCTGACTCTGGCCCGCCTCCATAGCTGAGATTATCAATCTTGATTTTCTCAGCCAATCCAATGCTTTCCCATAGGAACATATTGGGAAGCTATGGAGCATGCGCTGCCAAATGCGGCACCAATCAGCATTTCATCATAGAGATCAATTAAATCATTGCATCTTTATGGGGAATGTTCAGTGCCTCCATGCAAAGACTTTAGATTCTCATAGCGTTTGAGTAACGACCACTAGAGGTGTTACTAGGCAGCAGTGTAAACACATTGAAAAGCCTGCACGCACAGGCTAGACACCATAACTACATTAAGCTGTAGTGATTCTGGTAACTGTAGTGTTCCCTTAAGAATTGTAATTTGGCAGAGGGGCTCCTAGATTTAAATTTGTTTTATCAAGCCCTACCTTTAAGGAATATAGTTTAAGAGCATTGAAATAATGTTTTACAGACACTATTGGACAGGCATTCACCCTAAATTCTGAATTTTAAACTGTTTTTTATTTTTTTGCAGTATATGAATGTTGTACTTCATAAAGGTTTTGTGTGGTTTGTGTATTAATTTGGTTCAGATTGGCTAGAGTGAAGTTTTTGTAAAAATATAGAGGCTGTGTGTGTGTGTGTATACATACACACACACACACACACACACACACACACACATAATATATATATATATATATATATATATATATATATATATATATATATATAATATATATATATTGACCATGAATTATATATATATATATGTGTATGTGTATTATACTGTTCAACGGGTTTTATAAATCAGAAGAGGGATATACTTTTTTGTAGTGAGTGTACAAAGAACACATAACATGAAATAGCATGTTGTATAATTTATGGTACAAGGACTATGAATGCATTAGTTCCAAAGTATTTTGGGGGGTTTGTGACAAAAAACTCTCAAGTGATTTGCCGAACTCATTCACAATTTCCAGTATCCAGAGAAATCTAGTTTCTGTGTTTCCTTGGTTTTTCATAGTATATGATCACATTGTGCAATGAGCTATACAGAACACTTGAGTTTAGACCGATCCTTGAACCATTGCCAAGTTACTGCAGATAGAGATGTAAATGAATGCAACAGTTTGAGGCATTCAAAGAGAGCTTGGTAACAGGCACAATGCTGTTCTGAGTAGGACACAGGCTAAAACCCCTGTTTTAGGATAAGTGATAGAAAGACAATATGGGCAATGTGAGCTATATCTGCTGCCACAATCTATTGTTAAATAATCTTAACTAAAGACGTGTCTTCCTGACCCCAATACATTTGTTGCTTTCATAGCGATCGTTTTTTTCATTAAAAGGATTTACTCCATCCACCATTACCTCTTCAGTGATTTGAAGTGGTCATGGTGGTAGGAGTCAGTATGTGCAGTGTTTAAGTTTGAAACATTGCACATACTGAGATATTCGTCATTGTGTGCTGTGGCTAGTTGCACACATGACATGTCAATTCTGTGTATAACCTCTGAGTTGGCAAAAAGCTCCAATCACAGACATGTCTATGATTGGACTGTGCATTGCCCCAGTGAAATCAGGAGGGGGGCCGCGGAAAAACAGAACTGAGCTGTAATTCAGTTTTTTTGTAATACAGGTTTTACTGAAAAATGAGTGACCTTCCCCATAGTTCCCAATAGGGCATATTACACCAGAAAGTTCTCGCCTCTCAAAAAAGGTTATATATTGACCCTTGTTACGGTTGCCTCCAGGCTGGCTGGAAGTTGGACCGTAGAAAAGGATGCTCCTAGCGCTCACCAAAGGACCATCAGCACCGTAGCCACCATAAGCACTGCAGACTCCACGAACCACCGCTGCTGGGCTGGTATCTCGCCGTCTGCTCTGCCATTTGAGCCTGGATTTGCTGCTCTCTGCTGATACTACGATCCCCTCGCCAACGCTGAACTTCCTGTAGGGCTTCTTCCCACAGCTCAAATCTGGCCTCATGTCTGTACCCACACATCTCCTCTTCTGAGACTTCCCCATCTCTCCAGGATAGGAAGCCATGCAATCTGTCGAGGAACCTCTCCTCCATTTCGGCTGCTGTGCACGGACTGGCTGGCTCCATGTTGCTGTAGGTAGGGACGCTGCGCAGTGGCTAGGGTTGCCCTCAATACTCTCATACGATACCAATACGGGTGTCTCCAAGGTGCCGCTCCTCGCACTAGGACGCCATCCCACCGCTGCCACCAAATGTTACGGTTGCCTGTAGAAAAGGATGCTCCTAGCGCTCACCAAAGGACCATCAGCACCGTAGCCACCATAAGCACAGCAGACTCCATTAACCACATGGTTACAGAAAGACAGCTGGGATCTGAGCGCACAAAACTACCGAATAGCGCGCAGATCCTATTCACACAGTTCAATTGCCATGGAGCTTAAGTCTTTCCCATAGTCTATTATATGAATAGGCTCCATGGCATAGCTATCTGGGGTATCACCGCTCACACAGGGCCATAGTCATAAGGAAGGAGGCTGGCAAATAGGCTTCTCCACAATCCAGGGAAGCAGGGCAATTTTCCATTTAAAGGGCCAGTTACAAATAGCAGTTTGTAACAACCCTATAAGGATTATATTTAAAATTGCAATGACCCACTCATATACTTGCTGTAATGCTGGGTAGAGCACACAAAGCCAAAGATTTTTTTTGGCATTGGTATAGAGGGGCAAGATTGTGATGACAGTGTAGCAGTTGGTCATGCTTGCAGCTCAGCTTAAAAAACAAATATCTTAATTTACTCACCAGATTCCAGTGGCAATCTCCCTTATCGCTGGGTCGGTGCCATTGGACTGCTCTCACCATCCATGGACGTTATTTACAAATGTAGGGGAAGGGATGACACCAGAACATGAAATTCAGCCAGGAGATGTTTACTTTAACTTATTAACATACATAGTCTCTTCTGCTATGAATAGCACTTTAACCCCTTTGTGACCAGACCGATTTTCAATCTTCTTACCGTTAAGGACTAGGGCTGTTTTTACATTTCTGCTGCGTTTGTGTTTAGCTGTAATTTTCTTCTTACTCATTTACTGTACCCACACATATTATATACAATTTTTCTTGCCATTAAATGATTTTTCTAAAGATACCATTAATTTAATCATATCATATAATTTACTATATAAAAATTATAAAATATGATGAAAAAATAAAAAAACACACCTTTTCTAACTTTGACCCCCCCAAATCTGTTACGCATCTACAACCGCCAAAAAACACCCGTGCTAAATTTTATCCTGAGTTTAGAAATACCCATGGTTAACATGTTCTTAGATTTTTTGGGAACGTTATATGGCTATAAGAACAAGTAGGACATTGCTGTTTCAAAATATATATTTTTAAAATGTATCAGTAGTGACATTGTAACACTGTTATCTGTCATAAATCTCTGAATCACACCTCACAACCCAGGGTATTCAATGGGGTATTTCCAGTCTTTTTTTTAGTAGCTGCTTAGTCACAAACACTTGCCAAAGTTGGCATTTATATTTGTTTGTGTGTTAAAAATACAAAAAACTATTATGAACGTTAACTTTGGCCAGTGTATGTGACCAAGTGGCTACTAAAAAAAGACTGAACATACCCCATTTGCAATACCTTGTGTTGTCTTCTATTGCAAATGGTATGCCATCAGGGGGTAATACTCATTCCTGGGATACCATATGCTTTCAAAGACAACATAACCAATCTGGCAAATTTCAGTGTGCAAAAATGGAAAACGAAGCCTTATATTTGACGCTGTAACTTTCAAAAATACAATTAAACCTGTAAGTGGGGGGTGGCAGGGCCTGACTGTCATGGAGGATGGGCCCTTCTCAGACGGGCTCCTCCACAAGCCTGTTAAACAAAGCTTCTTAAAGTATATTATGGCCCGACCTGGGACTGCACAAGCAAAATCGTTGCCTGACTTGCCTGCTCTGCGGGAAGGTGGTTAGCGACTAAACGAAAGTGTGATGACCCCTCCATGGCAAATGCGGCCTGGTGTGCACCAGTCAGGGGAAACTGCTGATCTCCTGTACCGGGGATGCCCAGGTTCCTGGTAGCCTGCACAAGTGCCCTTCTGGTAGGCCAATCAACTTGGGTGGGTTAGCAGGATGAAATCCTGACAACAAGCAAACATAAGATGACAGAGACCGCGTGGCTCACTACACACAGTGGAGACCCCAGCAATGTATTTTCCAGGCTGGACGGGCTTTTTAATGACTTCTGGCGGCGGCTGGAACTCAGGAGGCATCAACCTGCACCACTACAACTAAGCTTCCACTCACCTCACAGTCCCTCTTAGGACTCCCCGCTCTACACTCTGTCAAGGCGCAGAAAGGTTGGAACATATGGGCTGCCAAAGGTACCGCAGAGCCTTCCAAGTCTGGCGAAGGACCTGACCGGCCTTCTTCTGAAGTCCCGGACCTACTGCTTATCCTCCTTGATCATAACTACGCTCGGCCCTTGAAGGGCATGGGATGAGACTGGCCAGGGAATCGAGCCATAGGAACAGGCCCATATTTCCACACCTGTTTTACTTACTGATATTCTGCGTCATGTCTGTCTGGGCTTATGCTAGTCTGGGTCTATTGCCTGTGCCTGGTGGTCTTGAGACACCTGTCCTATCACTCTATGCTCATCTTTCCGATGGAGGGCCTCTAGGGTTTACTTTGCTGTTATGCCTACCGTTATTTTTCCTGTATTTCTTTTACTTTCTCTTTCCAAAACTAGTGCAGATATTCTTGACATATATGCTCTTCGATACTAAGCACTCTTATTAGTAATACGCATGTCTACATATCACCCACCACGTATTTTACTATTTTGGTTAACTGCTGTGACATGGGAGCTTCTTGTTTAATAATGTCTATTCCTTCTTTAAAAAAAAAAAAAAAAAAAAAAAAAAAAAGTGCAATGTTCTCGATGCCACACCACTGTTCAACTACGCCTATTGATATGTTTGCTCCAGCTGTTGTGGCAGTGCAAACTTTCATGTATAATCTATGCACAAATAAAATAAATAATTACTAAAAAAAAAAACCCTGTACATTGGGGGGTACTGTTATACTCTGGAGACTTCGCTGAACACAAAACAGTGATATTGTGATGATATCACGAATATCATTAGTGAAAGTGCACAGTGGCGTACATACCAGGGTCGCAGGGGTCGCGGCTGCGACCGGGCCCGGCCCACCAGGGGGCCCGGCCGCCCTGCGACCCAGGTATGTACCCACAGGGCCAGCCTCTTCTGCTGGGGGGCCCAGGAGCCGGCCACCTCCGGGCCCCCCGAGGCTGGCCCTGCTGTCACCCGGCTGGCTGGCGGGCGCGCGAGGGAGCACTGTCCCCTGGGTGCTCCCTCTTCAGCTCCCTCGCGCACCGCACTGAAACCGGAGCCGGAAGATGACGTCATCTTCCGGCTCCGGCATCAGTACGCAGCGCGCGAGGGAGATGAAGAGGGAGCAGAAGAGGGAGCACCCAGGGGACAGTGCTCCCTCGCGCGCCCGCCAGCCAGCCGGGTGACAGCCTGGCCAGCAACACCACTGGACCCCAGGGAATCCCCCCAGCTCTCCCACAGGTAAGGAGGCTGGGGGGATTAAATAAAAAAAAACAAAAAACGTTTGAGTGTGTTAGTGAGTGTGTGTGTGTTAGTGAGTGTGTGTGTGTTAGTGAGTGTGTGTGTGTTAGTGAGTGTGTGTGTGTTAGTGAGTGTGTGTGTGTTAGTGAGTGTGTGTGTGTGTGTTAGTGAGTGTGTTAGTGAGTGTGTTAGTGTGTGTGAGTGTGTGTGAGTGTGTGTGTGTGTTAGTGAGTGTGTGTGTGTGTTAGTGAGTGTGTGTGTTAGTGTTAGTGAGTGTGTGTGTTAGTGTTAGTGAGTGTGTGTGTTAGTGTTAGTGAGTGTGTGTGTTAGTGAGTGTGTGTGTGTGTGTTAGTGTGTGTGTTAGTGTTAGTGAGTGTGTGTGTTAGTGAGTGTGTGTGTGTTAGTGTTAGTGAGTGTGTGTGTTAGTGTGTGTGTTAGTGTTAGTGTGTTAGTGTTAGTGAGTGTGTGTGTCTGTTACTGAGTGTGTGTGTGTGTGTGTGTGTGTCTGTCAGTAAATGTGTGCGTCTGTTCATGAGAGTGTGTGTGTGTCTTAAGCACTTACCTTTCTCCAGCGCCGGACTCCCTTAACGCTGGGGATCTCTCCGTCCCCATCCGCCTCTCAGCTCCGAATGCACATGCGTGGCAAGAGCCACGCGCGCATTCAAACCGCCCATAGGAAAGCATTACTCGGATCAGTTTTCGCACCGGGGCCCCATGGGTTGTGTGTACGCCACTGAAAGTGCAGTTTGTGTGTAAAATGCAAAAAATGTCACTTTCACTGACAATCGCTGTGATATGTTTTACTGTTTTGAAACACTAATATTTGTGTTCAGCAAAGTCTACCGGGTAAAACGGTACCCCCCCCATTGACAGGTTTTAGGATGTCTTGGAAAGTTACAGGGTTAAATATAGTACTAGCAAATTAAATTCTCTGGACTTTCGGCCTGGGGTGTCAGGCAGGTCCTTCAAATTGCAATCCATAAAATTACTTAATTATGTAAAAATATTACATAAATATGCAAGTAGAATTTAAATATATATACATATTTATATATTTGAAGTCTACGTATATATTTGTAAAATGATTTATGTAATTATGTATATGGACATGTATATTTTGTATTATTTTTATTTATATATACATAGATATATATAAAATTTAATTCTAAGTGTATTTTTATATAAATATATATTATCAAAATACAGTTAGAAGAAAATTATATATATATATATATATATATATATATAATTAAAAAAGTAAAGTGTTTTAGAATTTTTAAAATTTTTCATTTATTTATAATATATAAATATATATATATTTACATGTGTAATTATACTCTGTGTATTTTTATATTAATATGTCTATATAAATAAGTGTGTGTCTGTCTGTCTTTTATTAAATAAAACTTTTTTCACCAGCAGGGGGACTGCCTTTCAGTTCAGGCAGATGCCTATTGTGGCCATGTGACCGCTCTTTCTGAGCGATCACATGACCCGCGGGGGCCTAATTTGCAGATGGGGGACGGTTTGGGCTGTCAGACAGCCCCCCCCCCAGGTGGAGAAGATGACCGATTGCCGGCGGGGGAACGGCGGTGATTGGGTAAGTAATTTAGTAATACTTTGGACGTACTAGGTACATCGGGGGGGAGGTATTTACTTATATTTTTTATTTTATTAATTTTACTAAGTGCCTCGAGGCACTGAGCAGACAGGCAGAGCAGCGGAAGCCTGCCTGATGGCTTCCGATGCTCTGCCTCACTGCCTGGTGCCACGTGGAGCAACCCAGAAGTGATTGCTCCGGGGGAATGATCACCCAGCGGCCCGGCAGTCATGGGAGGTATTGCAGGATGCCTCGACATTGAGACATCGTTGCAATAACCTTAGAGCGGCTGAAAGCGATCATGAACGCTTCAAGCGCTCATATTTGCCATTTTTTTTTTCTCCGACGTACTCTGTATGTCCGCGGTCACTAAGGGGTTGCAATTAGTTAAGCATATTAAGATTTGGTGCAGTGCTTAGGAGATTTCTGTTGTGTCCAGCATTCTATAGAAAAATGATTGAAGTTATACCTTACATTCCCCTTTTCCCTTTTTTCAGAACATGACCTATTCACTTAGTAGAGAGAAGTGGCCTCTTGGGTTTGGGACATGAATGCAAAGAAGCATGTGTCATCAATCACTTAGTATTTTGGTTTGTTTTGTTAGTTTGTTTTTCTGGGTGGGGGAGGGGGTTAAATGTGGGCTGTCATGAAATATCTTTTTGATTGCTTGTAGCATATATTACACCCTGTTCCAAATTAATATGCAAATTCTATTTAAAGGCCCACTATAGTGCCAGGAAAGCACTATTTTTCCTGGCTCTCTAGGGTCCTTGGGTCTTCCTCACCCTCTGGGCCCCCCTCCCGCCAGGCTCTAGGGTGAGGAAGGGGTTAATCCCTTACCTTTTTTCCAGTGCAGGGCTCCCTCGGCGCTGGGGACTCTCCTCCTTTCCCGTCATCGGCTGAATGCGCATACGCGGCACGAGCCGTGCGCGCATTCAGCCAGTCTATAAGAAAGCATTCTCAATGCTTTCCTATGGACGCTGGCGTCTTCTCACTGTGAAAATCACAGTGAGAAGCGTGGAAGCGCCTCTAGCGGCTGTCAATGAGAGCCACTAGAGGCTGGATTAACCCTAATGTAAACATAGCAGTTTCTCTGAAACTGCTATGTTTACAGCTGGCAGGGTTAATCCTAGATGGACCTGGCACCCGGACCACTTCATTAAACTGAAGTGGTCTGGGTGCCTATAATGGTCCTTTAAGTGTCACAAAGATTAAATATTTTGTTTTTCAGTTTAACTCATGGATGGCATTGTGTCTCAGGGCTCTTTTGATCACTGAAAACAATCTGACACCTGTGATAATTAGATTGCCAGGGGAGCCCAATTTAAGGAAAAACTACTAAAGGAGGGTTATTATTAAGCAAAGCACCATTTTCTTGCAATACGGGGAAGAAAAAGGATTTCTCTGCTACAGAAAAGAGTGAAATAGTTCAATGGCTTGGATGAGGTATGAAAACATTAGATATTTCACAAAAACTTAAGCGTGATCATCGCACTATTAAGAGATTTGTGGCTGAGTTAGAGCACAGACGGGTTCGTGCATATAAAGGCACATTGAGGAAGATTTCTGCTAGATCCATGCATAGGATCAAGAGAGCAGCTTCTAACATACCATTACATAGCAGCAAACAGATATTTGAAGCTGCTGGTGCCTCTGGAGTCCCACGGACATCAAGATGTAGAGTCCTCCAGAGTCTTGCAATTGTGCTTAAACCTTCTATTCAGCCACCACTAACCAATGCTCACAAGCAGAAACGGAAGTACATGAAGACTAATTTTCAAACAGTCCTGTTCACTGATGAGTGCCGTGGAACCCTGGATGGTCCAGATGGATGGAGTAGTGGATAGTTGGTGGACGGCCACTCTGTTCAAACAAGGCTGCGACATCAGCAAGGCGGTGGTGGAGTCATGTTTTGGGCCGGAATCATGGGAAGAGAGCTGGTCGGCCCCTTTAGGGTCCCAGAAGGTGTAAAGATGACCTCTGCAAAGTATGTGGAGTTTCTGACTGACCACTTTCTTCCCTGGTACAGAAGGAAGAACTATGCTTTCCATAATAAAATAATCTTCATGCATGTCAATGCACCATCTAATGCGGCAAAGAATACCTCTGTATCAATGGCTGCTATGGGGATAAAAGGAGAGAAAGTCATGGTGTGGCCTCCATCCTCCCCTGACCCCAATCCTATTGAGAACCTTTGGAGCATCCTTAAGCAAAAGATCTATGAGGGTGGGAGGGAGTTTACATCCAAACAGCAGCTCTGGGAGGCTGTTCTGACATCCTGCAAACAAATTCAAGCAGACTGTCCAAAAACTCACAAGTTCAATGGATGCAAGACTTGTGAAGCTGCTATCAAATAAGGGGTCCTATGTTAAAATTTAACGTGACATGTTAAAATGTTTTTATAAGTTTGATTGAAATAGCTTTTGACTTCAGTAAATATGCTGCAAACACAACAAATGACAATTTTCAGTTCTTTACAACCTATAAAGTGTTTTGAAACTTACTGTGCATAATAATTTGGAACCGTGCATTGTAAGTTTTTTATGTTTAAAAAAATACTGTTATCATTAGGAGGTTTGTTCAATAAAATTTGAATTGTACTCTTAATAGTTGATAACATGAGAATTATGCTGACTGTTCTTTACATCAATTATTTAGGTAAATGAGAAATATAATTTGCATAATAATTTGGAACAGGGTGTATATGCTACTTTAAAAGCACTCCGTGTTTCCTGAATATTTTATAGACAGCAATTGGACTGTCTAACTGTTTGTAGCACTGGTAGCAAGCCTGATATGCACTGCTCCTTCTTTTTCCAGTAATGCTATCAGGTAATAAAAGCCTTATAATTTTTTTATTATGAGTACTCAAAGTACCATAACCACTACAGCTTACAATATCCAACTGTAAGGAATCAAGTAAAAAAAAAAAAAAAAAATTAATTTCATTTAAAGCAGCATTGTCATGCCGGACTTACCTTTCCCTAATCGCTTCCTCTTCGCTCCCTCTGTCAGGATCTGTTCCTCATTTCTTCCTGTCTGCTCTAGTTTTCTTTAAAACATAAGACAAAGTAGGAACTATTTTGTCTTATGTATTTTTCCTACGCTTGACCAGCTATGACCTAGGGGAGGAGCAAAGTCCGCTCCATTTCCTGAGGTCAAAGCAATTTTCCCACAATTCTCACCTTCCTCCTGCTGCTTCATTCGGCGTTCGAACGCCGGCGGAAGTACCGAATTTCGTCCAACAGAATGAGAACAGTTTGTCCATTCGTGTTAGGACGAAATTCTGGACTTTTGTTCGGATTGGAATTTCATTTGAATGAATGAAACTCTGATCCAATTCATGCCGCGAGTAGATAGCTCCCTAATTGCCACAGTATTAGGGAGCTATCTACTAAAATGCTACAAGACCTAAATTGGCCTTGCAGCCAAAATTACGAATTCTAAGTAAAGATTATTTAGTATTAGTAATACATCTGCCCCTACTCGCTATACCGTAAGAAGGGGCATGTCTAATAAACAGTGAGCAGCCAGTAAAGAAGACTTTACTTCTCATTCTGTTAAGACAAAATTCGGGATTTTCGGGGGCGTTCGAACGGAAGGGGAGAATTGTGGGGAAATTGAGCGGGCTTGCTCCTCCACTTGGTCATAGCTGGTCAAATGGAAAAATACATGAAAAAATTGTCCCTACTTTGTCTTATGTTTTAAAGAAAACTAGTGCAGACAGGAAGAAATAAAAAACAGATCCTGAGAGAGGGAGAGAAGAGGAAGCAATTGGGGGGAAAGGTAAGTTTGGCATGACAGTGCCGCTTTAAAATGGCTTGACACTTGTTAGCATTCATGCTCTCTCTGTTCTACATGCTACAGATAGAGTGGAAGTCCTCGTTCCTCTTTAGCAATATAAATGTTGTGCAACTTTTCAGATCATTGATTGACTGAAAGCATCTGACCATAAAAAAAGGTTTGACTTCTGCTCTTGATCTTTATATGATGATATTCAAGACATTTTGTCTTTTAAACTTTGTTCAATGAGCTGAAGTGCTTTGTGGTGAGGAGTGTCTGATTTTAATTTAAGTTTATATGAGAAATCAACACTTTTTTTTTTTTTTATAATTAATGAAACCACGCCCTGGCTTTCAATTAAACATCCAGGAAGATTTGCTTCCTCTCTGTTAGCTCCACTGAGCTACCGTAAGTGGCAGGCGTGCTCCACTGAGCTACCGGAAGTGGCAGGCGTGTTCTGTTAGAAGACCTTTTACAGGAGCCAGTGAGCAGTCATGCTGCTGAAAGTAAACAGAGCAGCAATGTACGTATTCACCAGTGGCATATGGATACACATTTACTTCCATATCTCTCGCGCATTGCGAACTGCAAGCCTAGAATTCTCTGCGCATGCGCTTTGTCAATCACAATTGGGAGACAGGTTTCAGGATCAGAGTTTGTGTAATGAGTTAGGAAATATGCATATTCTGAGCAACTATGTTATCAGCAGCTGTTAAACTATTAACAAAAACAAAAAAGCTTCACATAATGGTCGCATATAACATTAGGCAATAAAAACAAAGCATCGCATAATGGTCGCATCTAATGTCACAAAAAAATAAAGCTTCTAATAATGGTCGCACCCTACTTTTTTCCAAATAGAGTTGGCATAAAATCTGTGACTATTACGAGGTAAAACAAGGTATATCCCCAATGCCAACATGCATATCACGTTTTCATTGGAGAGGTATATCTACTAAATAGCAATTATTTTATTGTATGTTGTCCTGAGGAAAGCTCTTTTGGGAGCTGAAACGTTGAAATTTTATTGGATCATTTAAATCAAGCATGTCAAACTTGCGGCCTGCGGCCCACAAGGCCATCTTTGCGGCCGGGCGAGCAGCGAGTATATGCTGATATTATAGCAGAGTAGGCACCTGCTTTCCCCACATTGCGGGTACCTACTCTGCTAAAACTTACCCGGCTGGGGAGGACGGCCAGCGAGGGAGCTTGGTGTTCCTGCTCCCTCAGACGCGCCATCTGTAGTGAAGCTGGGCTCCGGAATATGACGTCACATTCCGGCACCCGGCATCACTAAACAGTGTGCAGGAGCAGTGAGGAGCAGAAGGACCCCAGGGAGATGCCCAATAAAGTAAAGTATGTGTGTGTTTGTTTTTCTGTCAGTGAGTGTGTGTGTGTGTCAGCGGAAGGATCCGATTTGGTAGAGGGGGGTGCTGTGATTTAGTAGAGGGGGAGGCTTTATTATTTTTTATTTTTTATACTGTACTTTTTAAAATAAACCTACGTTTCTATGAAAATTTAAGGTATTTTCTTTTTTGTGGCCCTTGTTTATGTGGCCCGTGCCAGAGTTTGACATGCTTGATGTAAATAAAAGCTAAGTTTTATATTTTGTAATATTAAGTCCCTCAAGTGCGGCTTTTCCTTTTTTTTTTTTTTTTTTTTTTTTACAATTTTTCCCAAACCTGCACCAGGCTTTATTGGTTATAACCAGCAGTACAAGTTTTTGGAATATATAAATGTCCCAGAGAAATACACTCAAAGGGCTTGTAGTCTTGTGCAATATATCATTTATTTGTGCAAAGGCACAGTCAACGTTTCAGTCCTCTGAGTGCATTTCTCTGGGACGTTGTATTGGGGCACGAAATAGCACCGAGGCAAGAACAGAACAGGAATGTGAGTGCTAAGCCCATGTTGCCCTGTTCTTGCCTCGGTGCTGTTTCGTGCAACTCCAGGACCTTAATGTGCTTCTTCTTGAGCCACTCCTTTGTTACCTTGGCTGTGTGTTTTGGGTCATTGTCATCCACAACCCATTTTCAATGCCCTGGCTAAGGGAAGGAGGTTCTCACCCAAGATTTGACGCTACATGGCCCTGTCCATCGCCCCTTTAATGCTGTGCAGTTGTGCTGTCCCCTTAGCAGAAAAACACCCCCAAAGCATAATGTTTCCACCTCCATGTTTGGCGGTTAGGGTGGTGTTCTTGGGGTCATAGACAGCATTACTCCTCCTCCAAACAGAGAGTTGAATTAATGCCAAAGAGCTTGATTTTGGTCTCATCTGACCACAACACTTTCAACCAGTTCACCTCTGAATCATTCAGATGGTCATTGGCAAACTTCAGATGGGCCTGTACATGTGCTTTCTTGAGCAGGGGGACCTTGCAGGCGCTGCAAGATTTCAGTCCTTCACGGCGTGGTGTGTTACCAATTGTTTTCTTGGAGACTATCACAGCTGCCTTGAGATCATTAACAAGATCCTCTCGTGTAGTTCTGGGCTGATTCCTCACTTTCTCATGATCATTGAAACTCCACAAGGTGAGATCTTACATGGAGCACCAGACTGAGGGAGACTGACAGTTATTTTGTGTTTCTTCCATTAGCGAATACTCGCACCAACTGTTGTCACCTTTTCACCAAGCTGCTTGGCGATGGTCTTGTAGCCCATTCTAGCCTTGTGTAGGTCTACAATCTTGTCCCTGACATACTTGGACAGCTCTTTGGTCTCGGCCATAGTGGAGAGTTTGGAATTTCATTGATTGCTTGCTTCTGTGGACAGGTGTCTTTTATACAGGTAATGAACTGAGATAAGGAGCACTCCTAATCGTTCCCTTATAAAAGACACCTGGGAGCCATAAATCTTGCCGATTTGATAGGGGATCAAATACGTATTTCATTCATTGACATGCAAATCAATTTATAACTTTTGTGACATGCATTTTTCTGGATTTTTAAAATATTTTTATTCTGTCTCACTGTTAAAATACACCTACTATTAAAATTATAGACTGATCATTTCTTTGCCACTGGACAAATGCTCAAAATCAGCAGGGGATCAAATACTTTTTTTGAGAGAGAGGATTTTGTTTCCAGTGGTGTGTTTTATTAACATTCTTTACATTCATATCACTGGACATGCCAGTGATTTCAGATAATCATGTATACTTTCTGAAACCCTACCCATGCAGCTGGCTGCACAGGATGCCAGGACCAAGTCCTGTAATGCTGGTCATAGCTCAGTAGAGCAAAAAAATGAAACTGTTGATTCTTTACACTTGGGGTAGGGGAGCAGCACAACAGGCGTGTAGTGGTTATGGTGCTTGGTGTGTTCCTTTTAAGGGAGATGTGGAGAAGTCATTAGACTCATATACTTGGTGTCAAAGACATTCTGCATTATACTTTAGGTTTTTTATGTACACAGTATAGTCAGGTAAGATTTGAAAGGTTTTTATTGGTGGGGTGCAATACATAAGAGAGAACCACGAGTAGTTTGTAAACTGTGTATATACATTAGAGTTCCATTAGAGTTAAAGTTAAATGGGTGCTTACTTATTTTACAATCTCTTCTACCTCAGATCTGCACCTGTCACATGCAATACTTGGCACATTTGGCTGCACATCATTTGGCTGCACATCAGTGGTGAGATGCCTAGCTGCCTATGTATTTCTAGTTATAAAGTAAAGGCTCTCTTAGTTATTTATGGCACTGCAAATTGATAAGGGAATTACAACTTTTAGGCCAAAATAGCACAGCAGGAAAACAGCTGAATTTGAGATTAACCCCCACCCCTCTTCCACTCCCCTGATTTGGAATTTTAGTTCTTGAACAATTTTTGTTGGTAATTACCTTGACTCTTCTGTTTAAAACAAAGACATTTTATTTGCATATAATAAAATAAAGAAGAAAAGCCTGTACAATTGGAGGACATAGTTGAGTGGGAGGAGAAAATTGTCTCTTCCCTGTAGGCACTCTGCCTGCAATGAAGATTATCACGACTGTTGCCCTGTGCACACTGACAACAAATGCAAAATATGCACGTGTAAAGGAGGCGTAACTAGCTCCCAACATGTAATTAAAAATAACTCTGTGTCTGCAGTGCTCATATTGACTTCTTCCACCATCACCACTGAAAATCACTGGAGTGGTCATGGTGGTTGGAGTAACCCTTTAATGTGAAGTTACTACCAGAGAGACAGAGCATATCACTCTATCAAATCCATGGTAATAAACCGATGTGCTAAACAGTACTTGAAGTAAAAAATTGCACTTTAGTGGTCCTTTATCTCTATGAAGTGGCCTGGGTGCAGTGGTCCTGTCATTTGATCTATTCTAGGTTAAACATTACTGTTTTCCAGAAATAGCAATGTTTACTTTGAAGTGTTAAACAGACTTCCAGTGACTGTACGTGTGTGTGTGTGTGTGTGTGTGTGTGTGTGTGTCGGATACACGGACACACATACAAACACACTGACATATATGCAGATACACACAATATAAATCAAACAGATACATGTACACGCATGCTGACACACACACACACACACACACACACACACTGACCCTTCTACAGATACAAACACGGACTCATAAAAATACACATAAACACAGATACACACACAGATACACATGCAGACAAACAAACATACAGATTCAGACACACATAGAGACACGCATGCAGATACACACGCACACTTAATGACAACATTCAGATAAAGTGACACACATGCAGATACATAAGGGCACACACTGACACATCGATACACCTAAAGACACGCATGCAGACACAAATAGATATACAGTCACACAGATATACAGATAAAGACATTCAAAAACACACACACATGCAAACTGTGAAAATTTTTTAGTCACCCTCCTGTTTCCTACCTTCTAGGTGCAGGAGGGTGACTTCCGTGGGGTCCAGTGGCTGCATCAGGCTAATGGGAGTCAGAGCTCCCACTCTGACTATCTCCTCTCCTTCTGCGCGCCTGTGTTAGCCAGGTCTGACATAAGCACTGGGTTCTCTTAAAGCAGCGCTGACCGTGCCCCAAGAAATACATTATCGGGTGGGCCCCTTCAATGCGTTACCACAATGCCGGCGGCACCCCTGCGGCCGCGGTAGTTCCGCCACTGCCTACTTAAGATACAAAACTAGCAGCTGAAAGGAGGTGGGGAGTTGTCCCCATCAGGCCCCATGCAGAAGGTCAGGCCATTTAAAAAAAAAAAAAAAACTACAGCAGTGGTTATGGTATGTGAAGTGTTTCATTAATACAGTGCTAGACAATGAAAAATAATGGATATTGTGGTAAAAAATAACTCCAACTCTCTGCACTGAATATAACTTCCACCAATACAATGTCCACCTTGTGATATGCATTGTTCTAATATTTTGTCTCTGCAACTGTTTTCTGTTTGTCATTTTTATTTGCATTTTTGTTTTGTTATTGTATCTATCAAGTCATTTGATTTATTTGCTGTACACTAGCTGTTGGGAGTCTTTGTTTGACAGAGAATATTCCTCTATACATTAGAATTATAGATAGAATTTGAGAGTTGGCAGTTTGCCAAGTATGAGAGCAGCACATAACCAGGACCCCTTTTAGGTCTTGGTGATTTTACTGTTAATTTTCATTTTATTTTCTAAGATTCTGGAAGTAGACGCATCCATAAATGTATATACAAAATACTGTCAAACGCAAATGTTTCCGCCCTTGCCGGGTATCTGGCCTTCAGCCTCACCCTCATCTATTTTAGTAGTCCACCTTTCATATTCTGTCTACTTAAACTAGTGATCATTCCTACCCCCACCTATGTCACTTGCGCGATTAGCGCATTGAAAGAAGGCCCGAGGTTTTTCTATATTTTATTTATTTTGTGTGGAGGATATGTCATAAGATGTGCATTTTACGTCAGCAATCCAAAGCATTGTGTAAGCTAGAAGACCGCACTTTTTTTTTTTTTTTTCCCCTTTAAGGCTAAATTACCAGCATTGCACGCTATACCCTAGTTGTACACTGGATGGCTTAGAGAGCTAGATCTTGGAACTCTCCAGTTGCTCGGGATTCTGAATGATTCTGCAGTCTTGTTTAGGGGGAGAGCTAATGTTATGCAATGTAGAGGCAGCGCCTTCCGGTGTATTAAATAAGCATGTTCCATTGTATCGTGACACAGAGCTGCCGTGCTGGATCGGAGGAGACATTAGGGTAGACAGTGAGCAGACTGTATTCAAGGTGAGGCTCAGTGATGTCTGTTATGTGTGTCAGGAACTTTGCTGTTTAGGAGATGGTGAGTGGTAACCTGGAAGCTTGATTACATAATAGTTGTATTCTCTAATTTTATCCTCGGTACCGAAAGAAAGCAGATTTCTATACCGCATTCTCCAACATGGTCAGTAAGTCGATGATTATATTGCACCATGTGCTTGACTGTCTTAACCCACTGTACTGGGGTTAGCAAGTTCATCTTATCGGTGGGTGGAATTTACCTCAGCTCACTGTTGTTTTAACATGTAGATAAGATGGCTCTTAATACATTGCCTATTTTTAACATGTTTCGATATATATATAGTTTTATTAGAGACGGTTGCTATGTGTAGGTGTATACATGAATCTTTGTGCAGGGTTATTCAGTTTAAGATAGTAAAAATATAGATTCTTTGAATATAAACCTTTGTAGACCATTTCTTCTATAGAATAGTGTGTGTAGTGTGTGTATGTATGTTTATGATACATAATAACATGCGTGATGTACAGTATGTGGATATATGTACCCTATTTTTAATATTTAAAATTATGTTGTTAGTAATAGTATATTAATATTAACATCACATTTAAATAATTTTGGTATACTGCAATGTACTTTACCAGTAAATAAGAGGTGCTGCACATACAAATAATCCGAATATGCTTTTAATTGTATTTGATGCATTCCCATTTAGACTCATGAGGGATATAGTTTATCCCAAGGACCAGACAATCTATTTATAAAAATATCAAGTGTTTAAAATAAATAAATAATAATAATCAAAAAAAAATATATATATATTTTATAAGAAACTGCAAGCTTTCATTATTATGATCACCATTATATAGCACCAACTTATTCCGCAGCGCTTTCAATATTATGGTATATGATATCATGGTTTTACTGACACTGTGGATGGAGAGGTGGGGGAGGGATCTATAATGGGAAAGTCTCTTAAGTAAGGACAACAGCCACAAATGGTAGAAACTGCAACAAAGTTTACCTCTCCGCATTCACACCACATTGATCTAAAAGTTGATTTATGCTGTATCACTCTTATGGTTTATTTTGAAGTCTCCAGAACCCCTTAAGGACAATATTTTGTCACCGTCTACCTGGCTTCTAGGATATAATTTTTAGGTACTGAATATGCATATTTATTTTTAGTATTAATATTATGTGCATGTTTGCAAGTCTTAAACCATAAAAACGCCAGACTGGATGTACCTTAAATTTCTAGAGTGTCGCACGCCATAAGTGCAGCAAAGTGCACAATGTAGGCAAGATGAGCAATGAACATCGAAACCTGATCATATGTTACACAATCTAATGCATATATTGGAAACTATTGAAATACTGTTGGAGAAGCCTGACTGTAAAAAGGTTACGCATATTAAGATTTTCAGAAATACGAAGTTACAATTGATGTATTATCACATTCACACTATTCTGTGACAAAATGATAAAATGAAAATAAAGATTGTCAAAAAAAATAAATTTCTAGAGTTTAAAAAACCTATTTAGTGAAAACTATATATTTGTATTATACGCAGGGCATTATACAGTGGAATTGTGTAAAGTGACACTACTGCGTACTTTTATTATTAGGGCTGCAACTAATGGTTATTTAAATAATCGATTTGATTAGCTTTTTTTTTGTTTTTTTTATATACTATTTCATCAAGGGAAAAAATATCTAGTTCACTCTTACAGTAACAGACATGTGCTCATAGAGATTGAATCATTTACATATCACAATTTATAAAAAAAAAAAACTATTTTTCCCCCAAAATGTTGAGGACTATATATCAATAACAGGACAAAGCCTATACACTACATATAATCAGCAATGTATAGCTCTCAGAAGTCCGTCTTAAGCATCTTCCATGTCACACTAGAAACTGTATTAAACATTGCAGCAGCTTCATCCATGTAAAACCACTGCTCTTATACACACTCTCCTCTATATATTCACGCTAAACTAGATATTAAAAATAACAGTATGTTTTACCCTTTTCCTAGGGCTTTTTAAAAGTGCAGTTGTTATAAAATATATATACATTTTTGTTTTCTTTATTTGCAACAGTAGTAACACAATGAGTAAACGTGCGGAGACTAATCAATGATTTTAATGATCCATTTATTTTATCAAGTAGTTGTTGCGGCTCTAGTCGCTATTGTCATGGATCTCCCCATTCTATGTTTTCATGTTTGGCAATTACACCCTGATCTTGAGCTTTCCTATTAGGAAATCTTTTAACTTTATAGATTCCTATGTACTACCACCATTGACTTAATTAGTCAAATGGTCCCTAGTGGTCTCTTACTTTGTACCTTCATTAATTAGATGGTTCCCATAGGAAATTTAAGGATTCCTACCATTGAGCACATTTAAATAAAATAGATTTGTTCCACCTTTCCAATGAGAAGATGATATCTTACATACAAAGATAGTGTACTGAACACTGCTTTTGTTAATTTGCACTATTTTAATATTAATAAAACATAGGGGGTAAAGAGCGATTAGCAAAAAACCCTCCCCAA
Organism: Pelobates fuscus; assembly: GCF_036172605.1. Taxonomy (NCBI): domain Eukaryota; kingdom Metazoa; phylum Chordata; class Amphibia; order Anura; family Pelobatidae; genus Pelobates; species Pelobates fuscus. The sequence continues at coordinate 282,377,715 of NC_086319.1, read as the reverse complement.
AACAAATCATTTACAGTAGGAATTGCTTGTTAAAGGACACCTCTGAACACCATAACCGCTTCACTTTCGCTGGCTTGCCATGCTTAAAACATTAAAGGACCCCAAAGTCTTTTCTCCAGCTCTATTTAGTTCTTGGGCTGCCCTCAGATTCTTCAAGCAGGCAGCTTTGCACTGCTGTAGAGAGGGGGCGACGCTGATCTACATAAAGCATCATGTGACTCTCTAAGCCAGGGGTGGGGAACCTTTTATCTACCAAGGGTCATTTGGATATTTAAAACATAATTTGTGGGCCATACAAAATTATCAACGTAAAAATTAGCCTGCTGTATTTGGTCAAACATTTATTTAACATTTAATTAACTCACTCCTAATGTGATGGTTGGAACTGCTTCTCTTTGATGTGATGTTAACTGGTACTGATGATGATGCTACTCGCAGTGTGTGTGAGTGAGTGGTGCAGTATGTGTGTGTGTGTGTGTGTGTGTGTGTGTAGGGTGTAGTGTGTTTGCATCCCACACACACACACACAATCTCTCACACAAATACACTACACCACCTCACACACTACACCCCCTCACAAACACAGAACCCCTCACACAAACACACTGCGCCCCACACACTGTGTGTGTGTGTGTGTGGGGTGCCGTGTGTGTGTGTGGGGTGCCGTGTGTGTGTGTGGGGTGCCGTGTGTGTGAGGGGTCTATATTGTGGTAGGGTGATCAGGGAGAAAATATTTTTTTAAGTCTGAAGAAAAAAAACTTCATGCACCCTCCCTCCACTCCTTGCCTCTGGCCTGGAACGAGGGGACATATCACTGCAAGCCCTGGTAATCTAGTAGCTTCGCGTGCACTGACTCCACCCTTTTCTTCTTCCCGCAAGCACAGCGCTGTCGGAGCGTTGCCATGGTAATGCGCGGCAACGCTCCGACTTGCCTGCTCGCGGGAGGATCACAGCTTCATGGGTCGTCCTCCTATCCGGCAGTCTCCCAGGTCCTAGCTCCCTCAGTCTTTATTAACAAACTGCCAGGAGGCCGACAGCAGGGCCGACTATCCATGGGCCAGACAAAATGATTTTGCGCCTTATACGGACGTTTCCCACCCCTGCTCTAAACCAATCAATAGTCTTCAGTCATAAAAACAACTTGGGAAAAATAAGTACATTTCTGAAGCCGTTTTGTGAACAAGGAGCTACTTAATGCTTTTATTTTTTTAAGAATTGAAGAGCATTGAAGAACAAGGGCAAAGCTAAATGGTGCTGATGAGAAGACTTTGGGGTTAAACTGTTGTGAATGGAAGCCAGCACCATGAATTTCCTGGCACCATAACCACTTCATAGTGTTTAAATACTACTTATTACTTTTAAGTAAATTAAATGTAAATGATTTGCCTGTGCCATTAATAAAGGTTTGCCCAGTCTGCGGTAATGTACTTAATCTACAGCATTATGCATAGATTGTAATAAAATGTGTTTGTATTTTACACAGATCGTAGACTGTTTTACTTGTTTCTCACACGTTGGTTTATTCCCACTTCTGAACTGACACAGAAAGAAAACCATCTGTTTGCGACTAAGAAGTTTTGTCGCTTTTGATATGTGTTCTTTACACCATAAAAAAAAAACCAAGCTCCCATAAAAGCTGTATAATTTGTATCCTTAAAGGACAGTTAGGGCTTTCTTCTGATTCTGTATATGTGTATCCAAACACATATTTCTAGCGCTGTATTAGGGCTCGACAAATCCCAGGGATGTGTCCACCCATTCAGTGGAGGTGGCCCGGCAAGGGAGCATGGAGGCAGCAGACAGAAAGTCTTTGCAAGCACCCTCCTATCCACATTGCAGACAGCAGGTCTACAGGGTTTGTAAGCTGTTTCATGTTTTCTTTAGTAGTATACCTATTCAACTGTTTAAAAAAACCAAAACCAAAATAAAAACTGTAAATGGAGTGATACTTTTAAGTTTTAGAGTAGGATGCATGCCATGATACTGGCAGTAAGGCTCACAAAGAGAAAAGCTTCCATTAGAATAGTGGTTGATGGTGGCAAGTTGGGTGGAAAAGATGCAGTTGTGAGTAGTGTATGGTAAGATCCGTAAGAATATGAAGAAATTACTTCAGAAATGTTACGATGAACACCTGGCTTGAGTAACACACAACAAAACATAACAACTACAGGACTCTGTAGTGGTTTTGATACCAGAAGTTCCCAGGCACTCCCCAATGTTAGTCAAACCTTTTTAGGTTGGGATACCGTAGTATAGAATGCCATATGTAGGAGAGTGGAAATACATACTGTTGTTCTCACCAGGATGCCAAATTTAAAGGGACTGTCCCAACACTGTAAGCGCCATACCCATCAGAGCCCAACTCACATTCCCCCCCCTCCCCCCTGACTTTTAGCCTCTGATGCTACCTTGTTGGGGGAGGAAGACTCTGTGTGTGTCTGTCCTGTCCATTCCCAGCGGTCACATTACAGGTGAAGATTTGGCGTGATAAATCACTTTTAGACATGGCTAGCGGAATTGAACTTGAAATTTTGAGTCATGATACCGACTATAGTTTGCTTTTATACTTTTCATGGAAGTCTGATGCCAGATATTCTGATATAACATTGTCTTTTACATGCAGACCCTCTGGATGAAATCACACCATGCTTTGTACTGATAATTATGAAGAAAAGGCTTTGATTGTTTGGGAGAGCCCTGCTGTTTGTAACAGATTGCACTCATAACCACCGCGCACAATAAGTTTACAATTAACTGTAGTGATTATGGTGCTTACAATGCCATTTTTAAAAAATTACACCTAATCTTCAGATGGGAAGTTTTGAGTTTGCTCAGTAAAATGTATAGCACTAGTTTCTGTCTAGTTATGTTTTTTTAAAGCAGCTCTTCCTCCAAAAATGTACTTCATCTAATCTGTTTCACTATAACTCCCTTGGTCTGAATCTTTTTGTTATTTCTGAGTGCTCTAGTTTTCAATATATACATTATTAAATGTAGGGACTACTTTTCCTCATGCATAGTGGTCAGGTTGACAAAACTTTACAATTGGCGGGGCTTAAAGCTTGCTTCTTTTTCAGCAGCCAATCAAATTTACCCACAATCCATCAATGCAATCACACAGACATTATGGGCAGACGAGGACCAAATGGCATCCCCCAGATATTGCTATCCGGCACAAGGAAGAAAAGATAATTATAAATAATGGCAAGTGGCAAAGTGGGGAGTATAATCATTAAGATACAGGGGTCATAAGGAAAAGAAAACAGGAAAAATACTGTCCCAATTTAAATATTTCCTTCGTCCTTGTTTTATTTTTGCAGTGAAAAACATACTTATTCCTCTTTTTATATAAAGTATATCCGTTGCACATTATAAACATGCATAAAACAGTCAGATATGGTGTTGTAGATAGTTTCCTAGGTCAGGGCTAGTACTCAATGCAATTTTATTCCCAGTATGTGCATATATATATTGGTTTGTATACGGTAATACAATGTGATGTAACGTACTGCCAAGCAGAGAATATGCACACATGTTTAAAGTGCTACTCCAAGCATCATAAACTCTTCAGCACATTGTAGTGGTTATGATGTGAGGAGTACCGTTGCCCCATTTCCTAGTAATGGGTGTCATGTCTTTCTGTTCTGTTGCCCATCTGACTTCTGCTCTGGGCTGGCTGATCCCAATGGCGATGCCAGAGGTAGAGTTACACATCCTGCAGCCAGAGAGTTTAAACGCCTTCTGTGCAGCACGTCATAGTGAAACTCTACACATACAGATTCCATGCGCCATGACTACTTAATATTGCTGAAGCAGTCATGGTGCTTGGAGTAATCCTTTAAAGCTTCTGTTTTACATATTACAGCAGGGCTTGACAAATTTGCTTTCAATTTAGGAGGCAGCTAAAAAAGTTAGGAGCCAGTTATTTTTTTAATGACAAAAGTGCAATTCTTAAAGGGACACTATAGTGACCAGAACTACTACAGCTTAATGTGGTCTATAGATTGTTGTTGTAGGCCTTTCAATATAAACATTGCCTTTTCAGTGTTTCATGTGTTTACATTGCTGCCTAGTGGCAGTCACTGAAGCTGCCACAAAAGTGTCTAATATCTCAATGTGCAGCACCTACATTCAGCGTCTCCATGGTCTTCATGGAGACGATGAACGTTCCCAATAGAGATGAATTGACAGACACTGTTTCCTACCTTTTGGGGTCCAGTGGGACTGGGCAGCAGCAAGTCACATTAGGTTAGTGGGGCTGATGCAAGTAGACTGTGGCTGTTCCAGACTCCCCCCCGCCCCCCCCCCATCTCTTGTCTCTCCAGCACTGTGCATATCTTTGTGCGCCAGGAGGAATTGAAGGGAACTGTAACTACTTCCTAGTAGCACTGAGGGCGCACGGGAATGGGCTGGAGGCCAGCTCTGAGGAATAGCGTGGGGCGGAAGGCCGACTCTGAGGAATTGTGTGTGTGTGTGTGTGTGTGGGGGGGTGGGGGTGGAGCTGGAAGCTGGCTGAGGAATTGAGGGGGGAATGGGCGGGAGGCTGGCTCTGAGGAATTGGGGGGGGGGGGGGGGGGCTGACCAATCCCTGGTACCAGGTCAAAACTCTTAGTCACCATGGCGACCTGGAACCTTGAATTTGACAAGCCCTGTAGCTTTATAGGGCCTGAGAAATCCTAGATTTATGTACTGTTGGGTTGGCTAGTATATTGGGTAGCATAATATTAGAAATATTGTAACTCAGAGTAACCCATTGGGAAAGAACTGAATTGGCTGTTGAAAAGATGTTTCTAATTTTTTTTTTGATTAATTACATGTGATAAAATGTGCTGCCTGCAAACTGCTTTAATTAACCGTATCTAAGTTACCTTGGAACCTAGAATGTGTGACAGCAGGTAATGCAATGTTTTTCCAACCTGTGTGCTCTTTTCTTGTCATATTCATAACCTAACTAGACCTTTGAAATGTAACTGCTGAATGAAAAGACTTGGGAACGAGGTTACAAAGCAGACCGTATGTCTCCCAGGATATCCAAATCACCCCTTAAATAACCATCCAGTGTTTGCAAAACCAAAGTCTCAACATTTAATGCAGTTCCACTAACATTTTAAATAACGTAAACAATATTCCCTACTATGGTTATATGTACATTAACAGTAGTTGCCATTTGTACTTTTAGCAATAAAATATAATTGTGGAGATGGGCATATAATTAAATCACAAATCCAGATTTAAACAAAATACATTAGAGAAAAATAAATAAAGGTCCAGTGCATGAAATGTCAGCAAGCAGTCAGAATCTATAATTTGCTGAGTAACGTCCTGCAAGAGAGAGGCGAAAGGTTTAAATGTTATGATGGTGTGTGCCTGCCGCTTCCATGGAAAATCAGATTGATTAGGCATAGTTTGTAATTTAACATATGGCTTAAGCAGGACTTTATATTTGCTTAAGCGATTGATGTTACCTTTTTTAAAACATCCTTTAAAAATTTTTTTTTTTTACATCTAATAATTGGGCATTATATACAAGTACATTTACCTGCAATTCGGTGATATTGAGATATATATGGGGAGTGCAAGCTTCCGCTTCCAGTAGTGCTGTCTGCAAGGGACAGGATGGTTACATCTTCTACAGACATTTTTTTTGCACAGAACTGGCATTGGACTACTGAGAATAGAGATGGAATAACCCTTTAATGCTGTATCATGGTGTTCTGGAAGATTTTTCTTACACTTTGAGGTAATTAGTTGAGGCTGGCACATATGAACACATATATAGCACAGGTCAGAGCCAGAGATGGCGTACAGCTGTGTTGTATGAGTAGGGGAGGGAACCATGCCATGTCATCTTCCATATTGACTTATAACCAAGACAAGGATGCTTCTCTAGTAGGATTATTGATACTAGATCGTAGACATGGAACTATTTTTTATTTTTTTTTATGAATATGTACTTCTCTCTGTTGGGAGGCAGAATATGACTGAAATATACAAAATGTTTGTTCCTGGTGAATGCTACCATTGATGCCTTTGACAATGTTGTCAAACCCCAATTGCCCATGCACCCAAGGCTAGGTAATCACTGCCACTGGCAACTGTATGATCATGAGTATTTCCCCTCTAATAGCACAGATGTTTCCATGATTAGTAATGTATGGAGTCCCCAACTTGAAGGTTCTGACACACACTATTAGCAAGCCAATTGGAATCACAGGCTTATACAAATACTAAACTTGTCTAAATTTTGCACTACCCAATAACCAGCTAAAAGTTGCCATAGGTGGTGCATATTTATATCTTAAACCAAATTACCTTACCACTGCATATTTCTTTAACTCAGTGGTGCATTATGCATGGACTTGCACGGGAATAAATCATGGTTCTGTGGACCGCGCCTTCTCGTAGACATGGGATTTAAGTCGATTATCCTTTCAAGCTGCTTATTAGGATCTTGGTACTAATCTGTGGATCAGTCAAGGTTCAGACATTCTCTTGCTGCCTAGTTCCACCTCCAGTGCTTAATTTGTGCTTTAACCCCATGATTCTCAACTACACTGCTACAGCAATTTTCATTTGATTATAGTTTTATTTATGTGTAAGCAAATATGGTACTTTTGCACACAAAAGTACAAAACTGTGTTCTTTCTAGTTCTAAGTTACCATGCAACTTAGTACTAGAAAAACTGGAGCCAGGAAGAGTTAAATCGTTAGTGTTCTATATCAGCTGTTCTTGTAGGCACCAGCTTTTACAATTGTCAATGTCTGTTCTATAATTTTTTTTTAAGGAACACTACAAGCACCATTACAACTACAGCCTGACTCATGGGGCAAGAGCTGAGCCCTCTCCCTTCTCTGCTGGTTGTAGCTCAGTGCGCAGCTGTCCGGCAGCAGGGATGACATCGACAGATTCCTTGTGGACTCCAGGTAATTTGGCAAACTGTTTGCAAAAGATTTGAACACATATCCTGTGAGGGTGCCAGGAAGCAAGTTGTAGTGCTTGGAGTGTTCTTTTCAATCACGAGGTAAAATTGCACACACCACATATGCCATTTGATTGGTCCATTTTGCTATTTTGCTGGGTCAGAGTGCATGCACGCAGTCTGAAACGATGAGGGGAGTTTTTTTTTTTTTAAACATGCATGGGTGTGACTCTCAGCAACATGGACGCATCACCATGAGCTCTGTCTGAGCAGGACGTGGGTAGTCGGTAATCCACAGCAAATCGTGGCTATTTAGATTGCATCACCCCTGCACTACCACAGGGATGTCACAGAGGCACAAACTGAGAAGCCGATAAAGCCAGTTGGCTTAAAAAAAAAAAAGTTTTTGTGGCAAAGATCACTCCACAAAAATCTTGCAATTTTGCTTCCCGGGCCGAAGATAGCGGTGCCACGATCTCCAGACATAAAGAGCATGCTTTCTGAAGTCTTCTCCAAACAGACTACCCTAACAGCCAAGTTCCAGGGTTTAGCGGGTGAGCTAAAGAAGGAGCTTTCTGAGCAGGGGAAAAGAACAGGCCATACTGAACAAAAACTTAATGAATTTCACAATAGTTTAGCAGATAAGATCCAGGAATTTGAAACTAATTCAGATGCCTAAAAATTTAAGCTGTGTTATCTGGAGGACAGATCTAGACGGAATAATCTCAGATTCAGAGGGATTCCAGAATCTGTAACTACTCCAGAGCTTACTAATTATCTGCTGGACTTATTATCTGCTGGAATTATCGGCCTTGCGTTAGGCGGCATTCTACTCTGAGTCCCAGGAGAGCAAGCTGGAACGCAAACCGGAGCCGCAGTGGAACGCACGCGGCTGTCAGCAAGTCTGTCTGCAACACGAGGTGGTCCATATCTGATTTCATCCGGCCGGTGAGAGAGACTTTTTACATCTTTTGGACACTCAAAATTCTAAACTTGACAGCAGCTACTCTCCACACTTGGGAACTTTTATTGTCTTTTATATTAAGTGTGTTAGTTATTGACAGTGAATTGTTGCTAAAAAAAATCTTGTACATTTTAAGCAATCTGTCGGCTGCACCATATAATTGACATAGCTTTTTCTACTACAGTGGGATTATACATATCTTTCCCCAATTTACTTATTCTTTAGTGTATTGGTTGATATATATAGTGAAACCTTTACTAGATTATTTTCATTCAGCTATTTTTTATTTTTCTTGCACTCATATGTGAAGAAAAGATACAAACAGCTGAGACATTTGCTACATATTATTGCTACTTTGTGAAATCACATTGCAACTATCTCCACAGAGTCCTGCAAACAACTATTGTCTATTCCATGGGTCGTCAACCTGCTCCCTACCGCCCACTAGTGGGCGTTTTAGGATTTCAGGTGGGCGGTAGGGATTTCCAGGTTTTGACGACCTGACGACCGGGCGGGCGGGTGCGAGCCGGCGGTACCCCTGCGACTGGGTACCGCCGTGACAAATTGCGGCTCCGGCCCGCGCGGCAAACCGCCGGGGCTGCATATGGAGGGGTCCATCGGGTGGCCCATGCTGTCAGGGCCACCCGATGGATGTGGATTGTGAGGGGGCCCGGTCAGCGCTGGGCGCTTTAACAGCGCGACCGGGCCCCCTGTGATGACATCGCAGAGCTGGGAGGAAGTGACTGCACATCACTCCTCCCAGCTAACCCTGAGAGCCGCGCGGGAGGAAGACCAGGGAGTCAGAGTGGGAACTCTGACTCCCATCCACCTGAGCCACCACTGGACCCCAGGGAAAGTCACCCTCCTGAATCTAAAAGGTAGGAAACAGGAGGGTGACTTAAATATAATGTGTGTGTGTGTGTGTGTGTGTGTGTCTTTGTATGTATGTCTTGTGTGTCTGTATATTTGTGTGTCTGTCTGTGTTCCTGTATGTCGTGTGTGTCTTGTGTATGTGTATGTATGTATGTGTGTGTATGTATGTGTGTCTGTGTGTGTGTATGTGTCGTGTGTGTATCTGTGTCTGTATTTGTGTCTGTATGTGTGTTGTGTGTGTGTGTATGTATGTGTGTGTGTGTGTGTGTCTGTATGTGTCATGTGTGTCTGTATGTGTCGTGTATGTATGTGTCGTGTGTGTGTGTGTGTATGTATGTGTCGTGTGTGTGTATGTATGTGTGTCGTGTGTGTGTGTCTGTATGTGGTGTGTATGTATGTGTCGTGTGTGTGTGTATGTGTCGTGTGTGTATCTATGTGTCTGTATTTGTGTCTGTATCTGTGTCTGTATGTGTGTATGTATGTCGTGTGTGTGTATGTATGTGTCGTGTGTGTATGTGTCGTGTGTGTGTGTATGTGTCGTGTGTGTGTGTATGTGTCGTGTGTGTGTATGTGTCGTGTGTGTATGTATGTGTCGTGTGTGTGTGTGTATGTGTCGTGTGTGTATGTATGTGTCGTGTGTGTGTGTATGTATGTGTGTCGTGTGTGTGTATGTATGTGTGTCTGTATGTGTGTCTGTATGTGTGTCTTGTACGTGTGTCTGTCTGTTATAGTGGACTATATAGTAAGTGGGCTACCTAGCTCAGCCTTCCTACTGGGCATTGCTACAAGGAAGGTTAAAAAATAGAAAAAAGGGGAAAAAAAAGGTGGGGAGGGGAATTGAGGAGGGAGAGGAGATGAGCTGACGCACAAGAAAAATCATAGAGAGATAATATGAGAAATCATATTATGCGCAAACAGAGAAGTCGTCTGAATATCACTGAAAGAGACCTTCGTTTGTTCCTTACGAAAATCGAACCAGATATCAAATATTTAGTCTCGCAGCATCAACCTCAAGGATCTCATTAATCACTAGTAAAGGTAATTTCAATTTACTTTATTGTTTTCTCATTAAACTTTATAAAGTTAAAAACCGTATAAACCTGCATTAAGTAGAAATAAAAAGATAAATGTACGTACATTTATTTTTTGTAAAACACCCTCCTTTCTAAAAAATATTCCGCATTTGCGCGAAAACTGGTGGGCGGTAAGGAAATTTTTTCAACCAAAAAGTTGCATTAGTGGGCGGTAGGTAAAAAAAGGTTGACTACCACTGGTCTATTCAATAGGTATCCAAAACTTATAAACCGTTCTACATGTGCTCCCAATTATTGCAACGCCAAACTCCGACATTTCAAAACCACTTGGCTCATTTGGGAGAAATTAATCTCAATAGTACAGTCTCCCCTGACCAATGGCACCAAATTTTTATCCTACACAAAGGAATGACTCGCTGTACATCACATTTTGAACAGCACAAACAATTCTGTACAGATGGCGTATGGTGCCAGCCAGACTAAAAATAGTCCCCACTACATGAAAAGAATGCTGGAGACTCCATAAAGGATTAGGAAATTTTATTCCTACCTGGTGGAAATGCTCCACAATACTACTCGACAAAAATACACACTGCTTAAAAAAACCAAAACCTAAAACAATCAGAATAGATATACCCTTTTTCCCACAAACTTATTTACGATTTTATCGATATAGATAAGATGACTAGAGCCCAACTGAAACTTGATATATTATACTTACAGCTCAGAAACATATTGAGAGACAGTTCAAAATGATCTCCACAGCACACACCAGAATAATATCCATGCCATGTGATGGCTTTTGCAGTATTCTATATGTGTGTGCAAATTGCTGGTTGTCAAATTTCATATTGTTACAGAACATATGTGCAGTGCACTATGAGGACTGCCCACACTTTTTCAGTAGTATACCCACACATCTGTACTGAGTTTAATTACTGTTGTTCTGTGATGCACTCACATAACACAAGATATTCCTCGATTCTAGAGACGTGATACACATGAGTACGAGAGAAATAGGAACTTTCAGATACCCTAACACCAGGTGGGATTGTTAAATATTTTCATAAAAAGCATCATGTTTATAATACGAAGTTGCACAAAATCCCAGAAAAAAATATATTTCCATGATAAATTTAAAGGGTTACTCAAACTGTTTGTTTTGGGGCGGTCCCATCAAAGGCTTCTCAGAGAAAGAAAGAAAAAAAAAAATAACAAAAGAGAATTTGTGGCATGTGCAAATGTTTGGGCACATTTTCATTTGATGTGCTTTAGTGAGTTCTTTTTAAGATCTTAAAGGACCACTCTAGGCACCCAGACCACTTCAGCTTAATGAGGTGGTCTGGGTGCCAGGTCCTTCTAGGGTTAACCCATTTTTTCAGAAACATAGCAGTTTCAGAGAAACTGCTATGTTTATGAATGGGTTAAGCCTTCCCCCTATGTCCTCTAGTGGCTGTCTCATTGACAGCCGCTAGAGGCGCTTGCGTGCTTCTCACTGTGATTTTCACAGTGAGAGCACGCCAGCGTCCATAGGAAAGCATTGTGAATGCTTTCCTATGTGACCGGCTGAATGCGCGCGCAGCTCTTGCCGCGCGTGCGCATTCAGCCGACGGGGAGGAGAAGAGGAGGATCGGAGGAGGAGAGCAGGAGGAGATCTCTCCGCCCAGCGCTGGAAAAAGGTAAGTTTTTACCCCTTTCCCCTTTCCAGAGCCGGGCGGGAGGGGGTCCCTGAGGGTGGGGGCACCCTCAGGGCACTCTAGTGCCAGGAAAACGAGTATGCTTTCCTGGCACTAGAGTGGTCCTTTAAAGGTCTAAATTGCCTTATTAGGCCTTGGTATTGGTCTAATGTTGACAGTTCAGGATCATCAAAAGAAAACCTTATTTGAGATAGTATAGCAATATTCATTGTCTGGAGTATGCAATACAGAACCCAGATAAGCCAGAGGCATTTTGGACCAAAGTGCTGTCGTCAGATCGAGAAAGAAAGGGACTCTTTAGCTACAATAACCAAAGTAATTTGAAGAATAGAGCACCAATCGAGCTATTAAGATCTATTACGTTTTGAGGGTGATGGCACCATAAATATTATAAAGGTAGAGAAGAATGGATTCTACTAAATATTAACAAATCCTGGAATCTGTTGCACAGTGGGTAAAGAAACTAAAGATGAAAAGGGTTTGGGCATTCCAAAAAGGCAACTATCCAAAATGCCCTAAAACAACCATGAACTAATTCAAGGAATTCTAGATTAAGGGTTTGGAATTCCCTTTACAATATTCATAAAGCAAGAGTAGAAAGACTTTTGGTGGCTATAAGAAGTGTTTGGAGGCTGTGACCAGTAAACACTATCTGCCAAGGTGCCAAAAATGTAGCGAACTAATTTTACTGCTTCTTTTTATTAATTTATTTTTGTCCGCTACATTTAGCAAATAAATAGTAGCTGACGTGGATGAACATGTCCAGATATGAAGTTCGAGGTTTTAACAAACTATATTATTTTATAACTATTGCTTACAAGTTTCTCGTTGTCTGGCTGCCTAACAGGAACCTGATGTGAATTAAACAAGAGCAAACATTGTGATCTCATTTAAAATGCTAGTTCTTTTGGTCTTTTCGAAGTACTATATACCTAAATGGCTACAACATACCAAAAACTAATTTTTCATACTAGTCCCCTTTAAAACATCACTTACAATGGAATGTAAAAACTGGGAAAAAATAGGATATATCTGTTTTTACAGCAAATTTCATTCAATGCTTAAGGTTAAGAAAAAGTCAGATTAAGCCATGCAAATGTTGATATTGGCATTCGCTCTACCCAAACAAACTGACTTCGATAAAAGCTTGATTTTAGAAGAAAAGAATCCCACTTGCCCTTTTTCTCCCCCATCTTCCCCAATTTGTAATTAGTTTTATAATGGCATTTACTAGGGATCGACCGATTATTGGTCTGGCCAATATTATGAATTTTCAGCAATATCGGTATCGGCCTATAAAGATACCGATATATTGCCGATAATGCAGACAGGGCAATGGGGGCGGAACCAAGCATGTGGAGGGACGGAGCTTTGCTGGCGACAAACTGAGCTTGGCGGGGTTTACTGTGCGGCGGGGCTAAATGTGGCCCGAACAGGTAAGCGTGGGGTAAGCTAGAAGGAGTCTATGCTCCCCATCTATCTACCCAAGTGCCCCTACTACCCCATCTACCCCAGTGTCCTTACAACCCCATGTGCCCCTACAATCCCATCTACCCCAGTTCCCCTGCTCTCTCTACCATAGTTCTCCTGCTCACCTGTCTACCATAGTGCCCCTGTTTGCCTATCTACCCTAGTACCCCAGTGCCACTAATACCCCGTGCCCCTGCTCCTTGTCTACCATAGTGCCCCTACTCCTTATCTTATCATAGTGCCCCTGCTCCTTATCTACCTCAGTGCCCCTGCTCCTTATCTACCCCAGTGCCCCTACTACCACAGTGCTCCTGTTCGCCTATCTACCTCATTGCCCCTACTCCCTATCTACCCCAATGCCCCTACTCCCTGCCTACCATAGTGCCCCTGCAAACCTATCTACCCCACATATTTATACACACACACACACACACACTGCATCCACTACACAAACACACACACTGTATTCACTAATCAAATACTCTCACGGTATCCATTACACACACACACACACATTCTTGAAAACATAAAAAATTCTGACTGGCATGTATATTTTGTAAATCAAAGAATTCCACAATCAAAACCCAGAGAATCCGATTTTGAAGTCTGTCAGTTTTAAATAGTATACTTTATTTTTTATTCAATGTATTAACCATATTAGCCTATTTATAGATTATCCCCCGCGCGCGCGTGGATTGGCTGGCAGCTTGCTAGTGCTCCCTTGCGGCCATTCTGGAGGGATCACTCGGTAAGCTGACAGCCTTTGCTTGTGCCTTGCCCTGTTAGAGCTCACTGTCCCATCTCTGTAATTTAAAGGTGGATCTCATTACTTCCCTACATATAGTTTAAAGGAGCAATATTGCTAAACATACTCATAGCAAGCTTGTACACACACATATTCTGAGTACACTCAGATTAACCCTAATCCATCTGATTGTAGGCTTACTGTCCCAAGCGTGCTTTGGGTACTTTAGCTATAATGCAGCACCTCAGAGACCAAGAGGTTTTTACCCCTACTACTCCCAGTAAGGACACCAAACACCGCGTGTCCCCGGCCACACGCCCACTCTCCCCACAGGGAGAGGATGTGGCATCTATGGAGCAGTTGAACTCGGAGGAGTTCCATTCGCTCTTGGATGCAACCATGACCAAATCGGTCACCCAAGCCATCTACACGGCAATGGGGGTGATGTCAGAGAACCTGACCCAATCTATCAGTAACGCCATCTTGGCGTCTAGCCACAACCCTAGCGGCCTCCGCCCGAAGGCCCAAGATGATAAGCCTGCATCCCTCAGCGGCCGCAAGGCTACAGAAAAGACCCACCATGTGGGCAAGCAAACCTTCAAAACAAGCATTACGGACAGGTTGCGCCCTGTCACTAATGAGGACATGGGGCCCCCACGTAAACGAGCCACCCGCCGGGCAAAAACGGTGAGGGCATGGAAATGGGCAAAAGCCCAAACAGAGATGTTCGACTCTGATTCGGACCCGGAGGAGGTAATGAGCGAGTCCGAGGAAATAGTCTCTTTTGAATTGGAGAACTCTTCTCCGGAGTGCAGCTTGGCAGTCAAACCAGCCGGTACGGGTAAGGTGGCCACGGATGATTCCATCATCCTAGACCTGCAGGGTGAACCCCTATTTAACCCAGACAACCTACAACACCTTAGGTCTACAGAATGGTTCCCAGCTGACCATGTGGCCCAATATATAGCGGCCAGGATAAGGAAACCCCTGGATAAAACAACCAGGAATAAACTTAGGGCGGAATGCCCACGACCAATGGTCCCCGATATGGCCTGTGCCACATTGGAAGTGGACCCCAAAATTGCCCAGTTTCTGGGAAAAGCTGGTTGGAAAGCCAAAAAAGGGCTGGATTACTCCCTGCGCCACTGCCAGGACAAGGTGCTTGATCCCTTGGGCCCCAGCGCAACAATCTTCGACATGGTCGAAGCTGCACTCTCACGTGGCACTCCATTTAGACCTCTTGGCGATCCGAGAGTAGGCACAGCACTCTATTTGCCTCATCGGCAACTCTAACGCTGCGCTAAGTACTGAGAGGCGGAAAGCGATTCTAATGAAGATAGACCCTAAGCTGGTCAATATGGCCATATCCGAGCCTGGACCTCAGGCAAAAGGACTCCTTTTTGGAGACAATTTTGTAAAAGAGCTGGGCACTTACGTGAGCACATTTACAGCCCTGGACAAGGCGCAAACAAACCTGAAACGGGTGTTCTCCCCAAAGGTTTTTTTGGGGGCTGGCAGACACCGGGCCTTCTGTCCAGCCGTTCCTCACGGGGCTCCCACCGGGGCTACCGAGGCCCCGATACATCCAGGTTCCCACAGACGGAGACCAGAACTCCCGCACCTTTCATTCCAGTCAGGGGCAGATCATGGCAGCCCAGAGGACACAGGGGCGCCACATATGGCCGACGGCCTTATGGTAAGTACTTCCCCCTTCTTGTACATCATATGTGGGAGGCAGACTATCCCAATTTATCGGGGCATGGCACGGACTCACGTCCGATGCCTGGATTCTCAACACAGTTTTAGGGTACCACATAGAGTTCGTACAAAACCCAGTCCAATCCGCAATGCCTCGGCGGATGGTGTTTACCCCACAGGACAGGGAACTCGTGTCAAGGGAAATCGGAGCACTGTCGGAGAAGGGAGCGATCTACCAGGTCGCGCCTCACTCCCCAGGTTTCCTGAGCAACCTGCTCCTGGTTCCCAAGAAGGGTTGTGGGGTAAGGCCGGTGATCAACCTACGCCTGCTCAATGCATTTGTACGATATCACTACTTCAAAATGGAAGGGATTCATTGCCTGCGAGACCTTCTCAGGCTGGGGGATTGGATGGTCAAACTAGACCTCCAAGATGCCTATCTCACCATCCCCATCGCGAAGGAGTGTCAACACCTCCTCCAATTCCAATGGAACACGCAGATGTGGAGGTTCCAGTGCCTGCCATTTGGCCTATCATCAGCACCGTGGTGCTTTACAAAACTGTTGAAGCCAGTGGTGGCGCTGCTGCCCAGCAGAGGGGTGCGCATGATCATATATTTGGACGATATGCTGATCATGGCACAGGATGCCCTCGTACTTCAACAACACCTATCTTGGGCGATATCACTCCTACACAACCTGGGATTCCTAATCAACTGGGAGAAGTCAGTGCTAGTCCCCTCCCAATCCATAGAATTCCTAGGATTCGAGATAGGGGCAGTCCAAGGGACCCTAAGCCTACCGTCCACAAAGATCAAAACCATCAAAAAGGAGATCCGCAGGACGTTGGCTTGACCAACACTCACCGTGAGACAACTAGCCAGAATAATTGGACTCCTCTCCGCTTCCATACAAGCGATCTTTCCGGGACCTCTGCATTACAGGGCCCTACAGAGACTAAAAGCCGCGCAGCTACACTCAGGTCGCTCCTACTCAGACTCTGTGCCACTCGATCACATGGCCAAGGAGGAGCTCAGGTGGTGGCTGCAACACATGGAAGCGTGGAATGGCAGAGCAATCTTCGGCACCGCCCCGGATTGCATAATAGAATCCGATGCCAGCACACGGGGTTGGGGAGCGCGTTGTGGTCATACCTCCACAGGCGGAAGATGGTCCCAATCAGAAAGGGCACTGCACATCAACAGCCTGGAACTTATGGCGGGATCATTCGCGCTGAAGAGCCTCTTGGGTCCCACGACGCATTGCTCCATCATCCTGAGGATGGACAACATATCGGCAGTGCAATACATCGGGTCCAAAATTTTAGCAGATCTTGCCACAGAATAATGGCAATTTTGCTTGGAACGCAACATAGCAGTGCAAGCCGAATATATCCGGGGACTCTCAAATACCGTAGCGGATTGGAACTCCAGACACCTGCGGGATGCCAGCGACTGGCACCTGAATCGCGGAACGTTCCTACGGCTCCAAACACTATGGGGCCCGATGTACATAGACCTGTTTGCGTCGCGGTTGAATTCACAACTTCCAGAGTTCTTCAGCTCGAGACCAGATCCAGAAGCTTTAGCGAAGGACGCATTCCTCCAACCATGGCTGAACAGACGACTGTACGCATTCCCTCCGATCGCTCTGCTGGCACGGACATTGGTACACCTCAACCGCTCACGGACATCCCTGGTCCTCATAACGCCATTCTGCACAGCACAGCCTTGGTTCCCTTCACTTATGGAGATGTCCATAGACCTTCCCAGACTGCTCCCCGAGAACCCGCATCTCCTTTCGGACCCCGACGGGAACCCGCATCCTCTGATGATACAGGGACAACTCGAGTTGTTAGCATGGCTCCTTTCCGGGGACCCTGGGTCGTGCCAGATGTTCCACAGACAACTCTCGAGCTACTGGCGGGTGCCTGAGCTCCAGGGACACGGAGATCCTACAGTAAGGCTTGGAATACCTGGAGTGGTTGGTGCATGGAACAACAAGTGGATCCTGTATGTGCCCCTGTGAACTGTCTGTTACGTTTCCTTACACTCCTATATGACCAAGGCCTAGCGTACTGGACTATCAATGTATACTGGTCAGCGATCTCTGCTGAACACGAGGGTATAGAAGGATCCCCAGCAGGCAAACACCTACTGGTGTGCAGACTCCTACTCGTGGTTCGATTTGCAAGACCACCACAACCCCGATATACTTCAGTGTGGGACGTGAATCTAGTCTTAAACTTATTGGACCAATGGCCACAGAACTCTGCTCACACTTTGAAACAAATATCAGCGAAACTAGCCATGCTCTTCTGCCTGATATCTTGCAAACGAGTCTCGGACGTCCGGGCACTAGACGTCGATGCATGCTCGTTCACTCCAACGGGAGTGACATTAAAAATTTCAAGACGTACCAAATCAGCGATCTCATCGGTATCGTACCCGGCATTCCCTCACAACGCAAACCTATGTCCAATAGCCTGTCTCAAGGAATATGAGAAACGGACACAAGCATTTCGAAACCCTAGACATCATGAATTGTTTCTGGCCATCAACACGCCACACCAACCAGTATCTTCGGTAACAATAGCCCGATGGGTGAAGTGGATAATGACCTCCGCAAATATAGATACATCCATATATGGGGCACACTCCACTAGGGGAGCTATGGGGTCTAAAGCATTTACTTTGGGATGCAGATTGGAAGACCTGTTGCGGACGGCAGACTGGTCCCGTGAATCCACCTTTAAGGAATACTATTTTCACCCTACAGACAACGTATCATCGACTGTCATTGCACAGCTTTGAACTAGCATAATATGAGCCTCCGTGTCCTTTAATAAAATTACCAGATTTTACTAATTACATGACGTAAAGTCATGATTTTATAAAGGACACGGAGGCGAATATTGGTCCACCCGGTAAGTATCTCAGCTCTATATTAACTAAAAAGAAGAGTTGAAATCCCACCCGATATGTCTTAGAATAGAGGGTAATCGTGGGGTTCTGTCTAGATTAAATTCAATTATGTATGATAGAGATATATTACAAACAATAACAAATACAGCATGCAATTTAGTCTGTAGAAAAATGATGCATATAGTAGGATTTAGTCACCAGCAATGTGACAAACAGTTTCTAGATCACATTTTACCACTTCTTTTCTCTATCCCATTCCAGCTTGATGCGCAGCAGTCGACACCTTGGATGACCAGTTGTCACCACAGTTCACGCGGATAAGTTGTACAGTTCCGTGATATGGGAAAGTTCGACACAACGGATAAATTGTTCCAGTTCTTCTCAAGTTATAGTGATTCAGCTTCGGCATGACCAAAGAAAGAGGGAGAGGAAAGGTCACATGGGTGGATATAGATAGGTGTACTGTTCCTATTGGTTAAGGGTATAATGTTGTGTTAACCTTTTTTTTTTTTTCTATGAATGTTTATACCTTCTCTTTGCTGCTGAGGTATAATAAAGAAAGAGATGAGCATAATATTCGCTTCCGTGTCCTTTATAAAATCATGACTTTACGTCATGTAATTATATAAAAAGAACCCATGAACAAGGCGAAGCAGCAACTGAGGAAGCCTCTATGAGGTGAAACGCGTTTTGCACTTTACAAGGACTTTATACAAAGGACTTTGCCTTCAAAATTGTAAGGTTTTTATTTTATTCTTTATATATTTTAATCATATTGTGCACTTTACCAATAAAGCACTTTACATCTCAACTGATCTTTGAATACATCTATTCTGCTTGAGATCATCATTCAGCACAAAGAAGGGAGTGGGTACCTCTATATCCCACAAAGCTGGAAATCTGAGCCGATTTTTATGGCTCTGCGTTTGTGAGTGCCTTTTCATCCATTTATTGCACTTTACTATTTATATTGGCTATATTGCACTATTATCTTTCTGTTTATATTTTATTCCTAGAACATATTGGTCCAGGAACCATTCCAACTTACAAACAAACAAGAAAAATACTCACTCCACCTTAAATTGTATGTATATTTTGTGCATTTACCCTAATAAAAAAAAAGGTTTGCCTAAAAAAATCATAATTAACAGGTTCAGTTAATAGTAGATTTGTGTAGAAATATAATTTTTTTTTAACGGTAAATGTACAGAATATCGGTAAGTTAACGGCTATCGGCCTGAAAGTTCACCGATCATCGGTATCGGCTCTAAAATATCAATATCGGTCGATCCCTAATGCACAGTTCATATTAAGGAGCCCAACGTGCCAAGAGTGTATCCTCCATACTATTACATCACCAGCCTGTTCTGTTAAAACAATGCAGGATGGATCCTTTGATTCACGTATTTCTGCCCACAGAACCATTGCTCATCGTGTTTTGTTTAACACGCCACTTTCTGAAACTGCTACAAACTGGTAGAGGAAAACACAGGTCAGCTGTTTGCTTCTGGTGTGACTGATGGTATAAGACATGGTGAATCAAGCAAAGTCATTAAAATAACATAACTTCCCCATTTTCTTTTTTTTGCCACAACTGTCAAACATGTGAATTGTCACCTGATTCAGATATTAGAGTAACAAGCAGATTTACTGAATAAAGATGCGACTGAGTGTTCCTTTCAGTCATATTAACACTTGAGTCATTGTATAGACTGTAAGCTCGTTTGAGCAGGCTTCTCTTTAACCTATCGTTCCTTTAAGGTTTCTTGTAATTGTCCTTTTTATAGTTAAATCCCCTCTTATAGTGTTGTAAAGCGCTACGGAATCTGTTGGTGCTATATTAATGGCAAAAATAATAATAATAATTGTGGATCAATGCTTCTGATACGGTCTGATATTCTGATGATGATAATTAGCTTGTTTAGGCAAGACCCTCTTCGCCTACTGTTTCTTGTGTCAAACTTCTTTTGTTATATATGATTGTCTTGATTTACCTATTGTACAGTGCTGCAAAATATGCTGGTGCTATGCAAATAATAGTAATTTGCAGATGAAATCTCTCAACATTACAAAACCAACCAGCAGGCCATCGTAAATGTGCATCCCCTTTATACTACATTTTACTTCAACCTCATTAATAACAATGTACATGTCATTGTTACTGTGGGAGATATCACCACTCTTACTGTTTTACAGCTGCAATAAGGACTATAACACTCAACTGGCTCTCTGTGTCCCCCTCCCCTTCATGTGGTTTCAGCAAGTGCCTCGCTACCCCATCCCAGTCCGTATACCGAGCCAGAACACCTCAGACTCTTTAGTGGGACTTGTCTAAGTATCTCCTGGAACTCCGGCTCTGCCACGAATATCACTGGTCATCTTGCAACCCTAGTTTTCACCCCCTTCCCAACATTCAATGAGAGCGCTATTTGGAGGGGAGCTGCTGTCCATCAAGGGTAACAATCACTACCTATGAGCCAGGGGGAGCCCTCCTGCCATGATCCGGCAGAGACCCCATTAAAACACTGATAACTAACTGTTTACGCCTGGAACAGTTTTCGGCTAAAATTGTTCTAGTGGCCGGGCTAAACTTTAATGGGGTTACGTTCCCATACACCTCCACAGATCAGGGCGCTATTCTGTCAGATTGGATGCTCTATCAAGGGCTATCTGGGGAGATAGGACATGTAAGGATTAAAGACTGTTTTCTATATATTCTATATATATAAATATTTTTTTGTGTTAGGCTCTCTGTTTCTGAGAGATAATTGGTATAGCTAAAGTTGACTAAATTATCTCCCAGACACAAAGGTGCCTGGGCGGGATTTGTATGTTATGAATGGAGACCCCATGCTGGGGGTCTGGGCAATAAAGGCTGCATTCTCTACAATAAAATCAGTTGTTCTTCCCAGCATCGTGTCGTCTGGGGAATGGAGTTATAATCACTGAAGGGTTCATGTTACAGCTGAGAGGAGAATCTAGGGGAGGTATCCAGTCAGGATACCTGGGGTTCCGCTACAGTTACCATCATTTATTTTAAAAATGACATATGGTTACTTTCAAGCAAGACAATCTCAAAAAGCAGACACCTTCTAAAGTTAGTTCCACAAGTCATTGTCTATGATGACAAAGTACATGAGACACATTGGTGGTAATATAAATTGTTGTTGTACTAGCTACACTATAGATTTGTAAGACAACCATTTCCATACCTTCAAAGCAAAGACATTTTATAGGGATTTATATTAAATGGCTACTCCATCCATTCAGTGCCAAGGCCAAGTTTTCCCTGCCTCTAGATTCTACACGGCTGATGTCCCTCCCCCTTGCTGTAGGGGGACAAAAGTCACAGAGGCGGGCCAAAGGGGGGACCTAAGCAACAAGGATGGGGGAGGACAGTTGTGCCTTCATTGTCTGTCAATGCCAGCATGCTGTCCTCAAACATTCAATATGCGCATGTACTGGAGTCACATTAGCTAGGCTGGCTAATGACGTGCAATTGACATGGCTGGAGGTAAAGCTACACAGCAGAGGAGTTAAACTCTTTAAAATAGGTGAGGTGGTTATGGTGCTTGGAGTAACTATTTAAATAATATAATAAAAGGAATTTGTCTAGTCATGTTTTTATATACACATAAAACAAGGTGAAAAAATACACATATACACAGACACAAAGATACACACCATGACACATGCACATACACACACACACACACACTGTGACACATACACAAACCTTAACACACAAACACACCGATACACACACTGACACATACAAACACACTGATACAGACATACTGACATATACACACACCTTGACAGATACACAAACTCAGATACACACACTCAGATACACACAGTGACACACAAACCTTAACCCACAGATACACACAAGGGCACATACAAACATATACACGCACACACCTTGACATACAGATAAACGCCCTCAGATACAGATACTGGCGCACACACACACAGATGCACACAGTAAATACATGGAGAATACATACATACACCTTGACACACAAATACACACATACTCAGATACACACAGTTACACATACAAACACTTGCACCCACAGATACACACACCTTGGCACATAGTTACACACTGTCATATACACACATACACATTGGCACATGAAAACACACTGGCACATACACACTAACACAATCTGACATACATCAGAACCAGCCTCCTGTTAACTTACCTTGTGGTCCTGTTGATGTTGGCTGAGGCTGGAAGGAGTGAGCTGCTGCATGTTCACTCCAGCCACTCCTCTCCTCTGCCATGCATGCTGCTCCCTCTCTGGGCTGCAGTCTCCAGCCTCCTCCTCCCTCCCTACTGCGCAGCAGCAACTCTGTAAAGCTGGGAGGAAGTGCTGTCACTTCCTCCCAGCCGGACGATAATACAGGAGCCCGGTCATGCTCATAAAGGGCCGCAGCACCCGACCAGGATCCTGTTAAGCTATCAAAACTGTGCGGCCATTTTGTTTAGCGAAATTACGTCTTAACACCAATTGGGAAACGATGGATTAGACACAGACAATTTTCTTAAGTTAGTCGCAGTCTTTTTGGCAAGCAAGGTATTTGACTCCAATACTTCACTGGTTCTTGGAGCGTCATCTATGCCAAGTGGATAAGAGGCTTTGCCACCCAAGATTTAAAACAAGAATTTTTAATTAATTTTGCAGAGAAATTATGGATCTTATTGTAACATGTTCCAAAAACTCATGTTTAACTAAACCAAACATTTAATGGGTTATTGATATTAACAAATCTGTCAGCCCTAATGTCGTTATGTAAAAATTTCAAGGCTCAATGACTTCTGTTATTTTATCAATTTGTGTTCCTCACCAAGTGATTGAAATGTATTTCACAAACCTCTGTAGTGTGAATGTGTTAAGCATTCTTGACTCTGAATGTGTGACCTTAAATTGAATTACGAAAGATTGATTTATGCAGGCAACTGTTTAATGTTTCGTTCCTCCTAGGGCTTTACAGTTGCTTCTCTGTATTTAGTATTAAAGGACCACTATAGGCACCCAGACCACTTCAGCTTAATGAAGTGGTCTGGGTGCCAGGTCCCTCTAGTTTTAACCCTGCAGCTGAAAACCTAGCAACTGCTATGTTTCACTGAGGGTTAATCCAGCCTCTAGTGGCTGTCTCACTGACAGCCGCTAGAGGCGCTTCCGCGATTCTCACTGTGAAAATCACAGTGAGAAGACGATGGACGTCCATAGGAAAGCATTGAGTAATGCTTTCCTATGGGCAGTTTGAATGCGCGTGCAGCTCTTGCTGTGAATGCGCATTCGGAGCGGACGTCAGCATAGGGAGGAGAGTTCCCTAGAGCCGAGGGAGCACGGCGCTGGTAAGTGGCTGAGGGTGGGACCTAATGACCCTATAGTGCCATGAAAACGAGTTTGTTTTCCTGGCACTATAGTGGTCCTTTAAGCATAATGACCATATTACACACATTTATTAGTACTGTATTAAATATTCATGCTTAAAGGGACACTATAGTCACCAGAATAACTACAGCTTAATGTAGTATTTCTGGTTAGTATAATAGCTCCCTTCAGGCATTTTTATGTAAACACTGCCTTTTCATAAAAAAGGCAGTGTTTACATTGCCCCTTAGGGACACCTCCAAGTGGCCACTCCTTAGATGGCCACTGGAGGGGCTTCCTGGCTCAGGGCTGCACAGTAAGAAGCCCTGCCGTTCAGCGTCCCCAAGCTCTGCATGGAGATGCTGAATTTTCCTCATAGAGATGCATTTAATGCATATATAGAGAATATTAATGCATATATAGAGAATATATAATGCATCTCTATGAGGAGGTCCTGATTGGCTAAAACTGCTTTTGGCCCCACCCCGTGCCAATTTTAGCCAATCCAATGCTTGCACTATGGGAAAACATTGGATTTGCTAAAAAAACGGCCATTTTTAATTTCACAAAGGGGGCGGAGCCAGCGCCAGAGGACTGGAAATTAGGTGAGTTTTAAACTTTTATAGGAGGGCTGGGGGGAGGGAATCCTCCTAAATGGTGGGTTTAGCACTATAGGGTCAGGAATACATGTTTGTGTTCCTGACCCTATAGTGATCCTTTAATATAAATACATTCTTAAAGGCTTTGTTGTGTCACATTAAGAAATAGAATTTTCCTCTATAGCCAGTTGGTGATAAGGCAAACGGATCGGTCATGGCTTTGGTCTTAATTATTTAGCTTTCTTAAATGTACAAGTTAATTTTCATTAATCCTATGTCTATCTTACAGGTACTATCGAAGTCTGTCCATTCAGAAATACCTGGCTGGATGCAGACCGTGAATTTCCCAATTCTCTGAACCCAGAGGGCACCTCTGCTTAGCCCACAAAGCAAGCTCACGTTGTAGTCTCCTGGCCAGGCTCAGCCGAGGCACTTAAGAAGTGGACACTGTTCCAGAGATGGGCATTGGTAGGAACCCGTCATCTAAGGTAATGGAATCCACCAACTCAACAGATGGGAAATATGAAGAGGAATCCAAGCACACCACCTTCTTCACAATGCCAGTAAGTACTCTGATCTTTGTTAGAGCAAGAATTTAACAGGGTTATGCACTAAATTAAGAATTAAAAATGATAATGGTAGCCTGATAAAAAAAAAAAAAAAAATTATATGGATTTTTTTTTTTTGGTCCCGCTTCCTTAAGGGAGTGTTGTACTGAATAAATTAATCCTGAGAATTGTCTCACAACTAATACAGCACATGTAAACTACGTGTAGAAAATCAGTCATCAGCATTAAAAATGGGCTAATCCGAAAAACAAGTGATATGATAAAAGGAAATCTCTGAAGTCTTATGCAAATGAACTTGTCAGACCACAAGCCGTAGTTTCTAGTATTTCTTGGTTTTTCTTTTGGTAAATCTCTTTTTATTGAGGAACATGCTTTAATAGAACGAGTTATGAGGCTCTCAGGCCCCTAGAAGACAGTATTTGTAGTGCGTGGGAAAACAATGGTGGATACGCAGATCCAGACGCAATGCATGGTGTGCATAAATCTAACAGGAAAGTGATTAACATTTCAGTTGAAGATATCATGAACATATAAAGTATAGAATTGACGGTATGCGGGCCCAGTAAAGAGTGGGTTTCGTAGGGCCTGTCAGGGCATTATAAGCAGGCGTAAACAGCGGTCACCTTTCCAGATGAGAGGTTAGACCTTGGAACGCCTTTTACTATCCAACTCTGTGTTGCGGGGATCAGTGCATTACCTCCGTGTGATCATATGAGCGATTTCAACGTTGGAATTACTTATGACGGAGCTCGACGTTGCTTAGGTCTCAATTTATCATCCCTAAAGTATGCTTTCTCTGTATCGGTCGCTATGTGTGATGTCATCATAGGTGATTAACGGCGGTTGTCTGAGATTGCGTGTGAACGAGTTGGGGGAGGTATGTTTAGCTAGGGTACGCTTAATTGTATGTGTGTCCTTCGGTTTCCCGGGTTCCCGACGTCTAAGACCCGGGCTGCCCCGGGTGTCGTTGTATTAGGTGGGTGTCCCTAGTTGTTCCTCGGGTCTCGTACACGTGTCGTGGTGCTGTTGTGTATGTCGTCCTTGTTCATTTTAGGACAGGTGGTAGTCCTGTGGGTGGTTCGTCTGAGCCCAGTGCCTGCGTCTCCGGAACCCAGAGACTCAGCCAGAGAGAGTAAGGAGGGAGTCAAGAGTGTTAGAGGGGTTGTGTAAGAGAGGTGTGAAGGTAAAGGGGAAAGTTAAATAGGGTCTACGTCCCCTGTTGTCCCCGGCCCGGCGACAGTGGTGTCCCCATTTTGTCGGTAGCGAGCAACGTATAGGAGCCATGGCGTCCACATCTCTACATGTCTGGTCGTTCGGCCCAGCAGGGAGGCATGTGTTTCTTCCGCTCTCTGAATATCTTCTACTCTGCGGATCCATTCCTTTTTAGTGGGTGTGTCGCTTTTTTTCCAGAGAGCTGGTATATTGGCTTTAGCCGCGTTGAGCAGGTGTCGTAGAATTGATTTCTTGTACGATGGTATGGGTTGGGTCGAGATATGTAATAACGCCAGTTCCGTGGTCCATTCTGGTAGATCTCCCAAGATGTGTTTCACCGTGTCTCTGATCATTTGCCAGTACGGGGCGATGTCCTTACAGTCCCACCAGATGTGTAGCACCGTACCGCGTTCTTCTTGGCACCTCCAGCACACCGAGGGGATCGATGGGAAGATGCGGTGCAGTAAGGAAGGTGTTCTGTACCAGAGGGAGAGTAATTTGTAGTTCATTTCTTGATAGGAGGAGCACACGGAGCTCTTGTGGTGCCACACCATAGCCTTGTCCCATTGCTGATTCATGGTTTGCCCAGTTGGTCTTCCCATTGGTGTTTGAACGTGGTGGCTATGGGTATATCACCTATCATCAAGTGTTGATAAAATGCTGAAATGGCGTGTTCAATTGGCGTGCCTTGATCGCAAAGGTTTTCGAACCATGTGAGGTCCCTGTGCAAGCGGTCTTTGTGTGTCAAGGAGTCATAGAAATGTTTGAGTTAGCAGGAGGAGAGGGGTTCGTGGCCTTTCTCCCAAGAATGTAGTAAAGTCTAGCAGGCTGCCAGTTGTCAGGGTTTTATGTATGGGTATATATGGTCCGGTACTCGGGATGGGCCATGCTCTGGAGAGGAGTCCTCCCCCGATGGTCCCGTTGTGAGTGATCGGCGTCATTGGGCTAGGTGTGGGTGAGATGTGGGCCCGAGACCTAAGTGTCTTCCAGCTGTGCAGGGTCTGTAGGACCACTCCTTCGTCATTGTGGTGTATTGTTCATTCCCCAGTCGCACCCCACACCTGCGTCTCCAGTGTTGGGCCAACGAGGTCCCTGTCGAGTTTTACCCACTGTTTGGCAGAAGGAACCAAATGCCAGTCCAGAATGCGCTGCATGACCGTGGCTTGGTGGTATTTCTTAAGGTCCGGCAGCACCAGTCCTCCGTAATTCTTCGGTCGGCACAGGATATCGTGACGGATCCTAGCTCGTTCTCCACGCCATACAAATTTAGTTATTGCCGATTTCAAGGTGGAAAAAAAGGTCGCCGGTATAGCGAGTGGTACGGTCTGCACGAGATAGAGAATCCGTGGGAGAATATTCATTTTGATCACGGCGATTCTTCCGTGCCATGTCACGTGTGGGTAGGACCATCTGAATAAATCTGTAAGGACAGTGTTCAGCAGGGGTGTAAAGTTATGTCGTAGTAGGTCCCTCGGGTTCGTGGTGACCCATACGCCTAGATATTTCAACTTGCCGTTACACCAATGGAACGCGAATTGCGATTCCAGAGATAGGAATTCCTCTGTGGGTAGTGTGATGTTCAGGACCTCGCATTTGGAGATGTTAAGTTTAAATCCGGATAGTCGCCCAAATCTCTCGAATTCCGAGTGAAGGCACGGCAATGTGGTTCTGGGGTTGCGAACAAAGAACAGGAGATCATCTGCATAGGCGACTTTATGGTGTTCACCTTGGCTCTCGAAACCCTGAACGTCTGGAT
This sequence comes from Pelobates fuscus, assembly GCF_036172605.1. Classification (NCBI taxonomy): domain Eukaryota; kingdom Metazoa; phylum Chordata; class Amphibia; order Anura; family Pelobatidae; genus Pelobates; species Pelobates fuscus. The sequence continues at coordinate 282,349,865 of NC_086319.1, read as the reverse complement.
TCTGCCGAATCGCTTGCAACAACGGTTCCAAGGTCAGTGCGAACAGCAACGGCGAGAGGGGACAGCCCTGTCGTGTTCCGTTGCTGATCGCAAAGTCACCGGTCGTGGCCGCATTGACCCTCACGGTTGCACGCGGTCTATTATATAGAGCGGTTATCCACTTGAGAAGTCTTTGTCCGCAGCCTATGTGTCGTAATGTTGTTAGCATATATATCCAGTCGACCTGGTCAAATGCTTTCTCCGCATCGGGTCTTTCCCCGGTTTAAGTAGAACTGTTATGGTGGCTGCGAGAGATTCCGGTCCCAAATTCCCATCTTCTCCCACGGCATTGAGTGCTTTGGCCAGCCACGGCAGTAGTGTTCCCGAGAAGTTTTTATAGTATCCTGCCGTAAAGCCATCTGGGCCGGGTGCCTTGCCATTTTTAGCGACTTTAAGGGCCGCTGCTAGGTCCTCTATACTTATAGGTGTGTCCAGGATTGAGGCAGAGTCCTGGTCTATCTGACGGGTGATTGTGTCAGACAGGTAGGTCTGTATCTCGGTGTGATCACGCGAGGTCCTAACGCCTCCAGCACGTGTGTGGATGTTGTAGAGTTTCTCGTAGAAACCCCTAAACTCCTCTGCGATCTTCTGCGGGAAGGGTGTCACCTCTCCCGATGCCAGGCGTATTTTGCGTATTTGTCTGCGGGGCACGGGCCTCTCAGCAGTATCGACAGGTATTTACCTCCCTTGTTAGCGTGTATGTAGTAAAAGCTTGGGTTGAACAGCACGGTGATGTCGTTTCGTGAGGAGGTCCCTAAGTTTTCTCCGTTGTTCCATTAGTTCCCCGTAGACTTCATTCAGCTGGGAACGTTTATGTTGTTGTTCAAGGGTCGAGATCGAGTGATATAGAGTGGTCATTTCACGCACGTGCATCTTCCTTTTCTGTGAGGTAATACGTATGAGTATACCTCGGATAACGCTTTTGGGGTCTGGGGTGGCTCCGGGCGTTTAGTGCGCCCCATGAAGCTCAGTTCCGAGCGGTATTATAACGCTGGCGGGGTATTGCGAAGCAGAGCTCTCTCTTCAAGCGGCCATGTCGGTCAGAGCCGGAACCACGCCCCCTGTAGTATTTCTTGTTACGTCTTCTTGTTAATCCATGTACTCTTGACATAATTTCTGATAGAAACATAGAATGTGACGGCAGATAAGAACCATTCGGCCCATCTAGTCTGCCCAATTTTCTAAATACTTTCATTAGTCCCTGGCCTTATCTTATAGTTTTTGTCCTTAGAGAATTGCAACTGTATAGTTAGTTCATAAGTGAGAATAACTTTGGACATTAGGTTAAAGGAAAAAAAAAAAAAAAATAACAACATGTAATAGGCCAGGTTTACCCAATCACTGTAACTGAAATACGTTTAAAAAAAAAAAGAGAAGGTCTCGTACATAATTTTATTTTTTATTTATTTATAAATATTAGTGGAATTTGCACAGTTGAAAACTAACAAAGAAAGAACAATCACACAGAAGGAAACCCTGCAGTCAAACTCCCACTACTAGGCGGCAGCAATGGCTACTGTGTGCATCAGCACAAATGCAAAGATAGAACAATGCCAATCAGTGCTATTTCATAGGCTGTATAAGTAGCAACATTTATAATTGTATATTTTTTAATGTAAAGTAAAATCAGTCTTATTCTGAAACGTTGCTAAAAATCCTTGCTTGAGCTATAATAAAAGGACTAAGACTAAGTATTTCAGGATGTCGGTGAAGTAAAAACGTCTTTCATATAATGGTAATTACACTGGAATTATTTTGATGAAAGTAGCTAAGTAACTTCCCAGGGTGTCTGACCAGAGGCTTCTGAACCTATTTGGAACTTGGGTCCTGGATAATTTGAGTGTTTCTTTTATACACCAAAAAGTGGAGCCCAATTTTCTGAAAATTGCAATACACAAACCGGTCTGCAGCGCTCTCCACATGTGTGGGTGACCACATCCTAGTAACTTATGCATCATCATTAATATGCTGCCTCCTTCATTGCCCATTATTAGATAAGGAGATTCAGATGGGAAAGGCTGGTGCTGTTAATAGAGGGTGGAATGATTGCTTACTAGATTTAAAGGAACACTACAGTCACCAAAACCACTTTAGCTTAGTGAAGCAGATTTTGTGTATAGATCATGCCTCTGAAGTTTCACTGCACAATTCACTGCCACTTTGGAGTTAAATCACTTTGGTTTCTGTTTATGCAGCCCTAGCCACACCTCGCCTGACTGTGACTGCACAGCCTGCATGAAAACAAAATGGTTTCATTTCAGATGTAACTTACTTTAAATGGTTTTATCTCCTGCTCTATAAATTGAACTTTAATTACATACAGGAGGCTCCTGCATGGTCTACCAAGCTATCAACAGAGCGGGAGATAATAAATTATAAATGAAACAAAATGTGTACAATAAAGGAAGAGTAACAATTAGACTCTTTACAGGAAGTGTTTAGGAAGGCTGTGTAAGTCACATGCAGGGAGATGTGCCTAGGGCTACATAAACAAAGTGATTTAACTCCTATGACATTGAATTGAGCAGTGAGACTGCAAGGGCATGATCTATACACCAAACCTGCTTTATTGAGCTGAAGTTGTCCTGGTGACTATAGGGTCCCTTTAACATTTATATTCATAAAACCCTTATTACCTTATGTCTGCATTCTTTGAATTTAAACTTAAATTCCATCTTCTGTGAGGCTTTCAGCACTCACATAAGATATTCAGCAGATGAGTATTTCCTTGCTTGAAAATCTCTGAAATGTATTTGTTTACATTCTGTTGCGAGTTAGTATTGCTTCTATCTGTTTCACCAAAAACGAGAGGGGTACTTTTAAATTGTTATGCTTTTCTGCTAACACAGAAAAAAGCTTGGTAAATGTTCCAATGTTGCTCTTTTATATGTATTTAAACCTTGAAAAGGTTCACTATGTGTTAGGTCAAAGCGATAAAACCGTAGCAGTGACAAACTAATCTGTGAAAGGGCCTACAATATTTTACAGGCATAGTAAAACACAGGAATGATTACATCATATGCATTCATTATATCTGGAGTAAATTATTCCAACTTTGCTAAATTATGTATTAATTGCGTGTGTGTGTGTGTGTGTGTGTGTGTATAGATATATATAAATCAAACAGGAAAGTGATTAACATTTCAGTTGAAGATATCATGAACATATAAAGTATAGAATTGACGGGATGCGGGCCCAGCAAAGAGTGGGTTTCGTAGGGCCTGTCAGGGCATTATAAGCAGGCGTAAACAGCGGTCACCTTTCCAGATGAGAGGTTAGACCTTGGAACGCCTTTTACTATCCAACTCTGTGTATATATATCTTTTTAACCTGCGTTGGAGCAGACATCCTTATTCTTTTTGGCTGTGCAGACAGCAATTCAAAGCTGTGTCAAGGCAATGGAATATTCTGTGTGAAGTATCTGCAGCACAGGTCTAACTTTTTCTTTATTTATATTTTGAATTTAGTAGGCATTTTTTGCCTCTACCTCTCCCTATATATAGAGAATATTCTGCCAAACTAGACCTAAAATACATTAATTGTGAGAAAACTGGAAGACGTCACTCAGTTATATGAACACAATTGTGAAGATGTAATTCTGCACCAGAATATTTGAAATTATAATTTATTTATACTGTGCCACATAAAGCTGCTTTACAAGATTGAATTTAATAGTTTGAGAGCCTTTACCAAAAGCTCTTTTAGTTGCTGGGATTGAGAGACATTTACACTTATTCTTTGCAAGTACTGCAGTCTGTAACTGACATGGGGAGGGGGTAAAAAGCACGAGTCGGAGCACAGGGCAACCCTTTCCTGGCTGTCGCTTCTGTAGTGTGTGACTAGACAGTACTACGATCGAGTAACTGCCTTTTGCTCTCCTGTGCAGCAAACACACTCTTAACAGCTGTCTCTGGGCATTGCTTATAGCTCCACAGACTCCTGTGACACTAAGCTCCCGCCCCTGCCTACATGACATTTTAGGAGGTGACGTTGGTCATCACATCCTGTTGGCTTAATCCTTATTATTATTATTATTGCCATTTATATAGCGCCAACAGATTCCGTAGCGCTTTACAATATTATGAGAGGGGATTTAACTATAAATAGGACAATTACAAATAAACTTACAGGAACAATAGGTTGAAGATGACCCTGCTCAATAATCCTTAATGGCCACCTTATATTTTTTTCTTTTATGTACATATAGCCCAGTCTGAGGTGAGACAAGAGAAATTGTGTGGCACGTTTGGGAAAGATGAGGGTGGGCAGGTGGCAGTCTGATGGGACTAAAAAATTTAGGTGTCAGGCCTAAGATTCGGGCCATAAGTTACCATGTTAAAGGATTTTAAGGTGGTTATGCAGCAGCGGTGGGGATTAAAAGGCTATGTAGGAAACTGGACTGAAGTCATGAAGTTTAGATTGGGAGGTATTGGTTATGTTAGGGTGCAGACTGTGGGTTTAGAACATTACACAGCAGTCTGGAGAATTTTTAGAGAAAGGTTAGACAACTGATGGTCTCATGGGTAGGATTTAGATTTTGTTTATTTTTTTAATTTGGGAGAGGATGTCAACTGACCATTCTATTCTGGGTGCTAATTATGCCTCTGATGTTGCTTGTCATAAAAATGCTACTAGAATTATCTGTTAAACCCATCAGGCAAATAATTGCATTGTGAAAATACATTTCTATCATTTCTGTTTTCTTTTAAATTTACATTAAATATTTGGGAAACTACATCCCACACTACTTCAGTCCAGGCACCTAAACACTTAATGAAAACCTGTGCTATTTAAATGTGGTTATGAGATAATGTGCAGTTAACTTTAATTTTTAAAAAAAAATTATGCGAGGTTGAGTAAAGGGTCAAAAACACTTTATTTACTCACCTTTTCCCAGCACCGATGTCCTTGGGCGCTGGATCCTGGTCTGCCCCCTGTCGGCCTGCGATGAGCTAGCACTACTGCACATACGCAACAAATGCAACACAGGCATTAGACCTCCCCATGGGAAAGCATTAAATCAATGCTTTCCTATGGGGAAAAATCTGACACTGGACGTCCTTATGCAGAGCGTGAGAACGTCCAGCATCGGATACTAGACCAAAGGTCCGTTTGGATGCAGGAAGCCCTCTAGCAACTGTGGGCTGGCTTAGAGAGGCAAGGTAAACATTGCAGTTTCTCTGGTACTGCAAATGTGTCCATTTTAAGCTCTGTATATGTGTGCATTACTGCAATTTTGAGATTTCTGTGGGAAAAGCAAGTCTTCTAGCTTGACTGGCGTGTGCAGATCTGTGTTCAACAATGTATTGACTATTTTGTGTGTGTGTGTGTGTGTGTGTGTATATATATATATATATATATATATATGTATATATATATATTAATTAGGGATCAACCGATTATCGGTTTGGCCGATATTCGGCAATATCGGGATCGGCCTATAGACCGGGCCGCCAGGCCCATTGACAAGCCCGGCGGTCATGGAGGGCCCGCAGCAAGCTCCTACTTGCCTTCCCAGCAGCTCGCTTCAGCTCCCCTGTCTAACTCTCGCGGCCAGCGTGCCGCGCAGGGGCTTGCCATTGAAACCTGTGGGACTCGCGAGATTTAGACAGGGGAGCTGAAGGGAGCTGCTGGGAAGGTAAGTAAGAGCTTGCTGTGGGCCCTACAGGACCGCCTGGCTTGTCATGGGTCTGATGGTCCTGGTCTGCAATATCGGTATCTCTATAGGCCGATGACAATATTGCCTAAAATACAAAAAAAAAAAATATATATATATATATATATATAGATAGATAGATAGATATAGATTTTTTTTTTGTCTGTCTACTAAAAGCTCTTTTTCTGCTTAGAATGTAGTACCTGCTGAGCATCAGGAGATAATTGTGTTTTCTTCTATTTTTAATAGCATTTTTAATTCTCTCCAGTGTGTCCTAGATGTATTTTGGTTATCTAAATGTCTGGTTACTATAGAAACATCTTCATTTCTGCTCTCTTCCAGAAGCCTTAATCGAAGTTTTGGGGGAATCTCAAACCCACAGATTTCTACTCCTGTTACCTCAGAATGAGAGTTTTATAAATACTGCCATCAAATTCTAAAAGCATTGTTTTTAGACAATACAGATAAAGTACCATCATCATTATTATTATTATTATTATTATTATTATTATTTTTCTTTAAAGCAGCATGTTTGTAATAAAGATGAGCAGCGCTCACGAATTTCCAAAAACAAAGGAGAATATTAAAAATTGCCTTATCTTACAAAGGATGAGCTATACCAAACTGCAGCGTTGGTAGTATTAATAACTTTGGGAATTTTTCTCACCATGCCTCAATCAGTAGCCACTATACACTATTAACAAAGCCTAAAGGAAACCAAGTTGTCTGATTTTAATTTATTCCTTTTGCGCAATGATTGCCTGTGCTGGACTTCTTTTCATCACTTTCTCTGAATAGTTACTTCCTATATGTTCACACTCACACACATCATGATCTGCCTGCTATTTTAAATTGATGGACTATGTTTTCAAATCTTATAACATTGTAACTTGACACTGATTTGTGGGACCTAATCTCATTGCAATACTAGCACAGCAGTGGTTTGTGGCTTTTGTCACTCTCCTCTTTCAAATGCTGGGCGTGAGGGTGATGAAAGAATTTGTCTCACTCACCTCTGCATGTCTGTAAAGCAAAAGAGTGTCATCCATATAGGAGCCAAGTTGTAGTCACATTTCAGGTTTCTGAAAAGAATGAAAAATTGGAAAGTGTAACAATAGATCCCTTACAGATTGAAATTGAAATTTGTTGTTACACTGTAACTTTTACTTTCCCATTACATTTGTCATGCCTGGTATTCTAAATAAAAGTACAATTTATTAAGGCAATAATTACAAAGTGAATGTACATTCTACTTTTTGTTCATGTCTGTAAGGAAATAAGAAATAAAAATAAAAATAGGTAACTAGCAATAATGATAAAAACAAAAGAAAATTGCCTAATCTAGACTAGTGGTTGCCAACCATTTCAATTGTATGGTTTTATTAAAGAGATTCTATAGTGCTAGGAAAACAGACGTTTCCCTGGCACTATAGGTTCCTACAGTGGCCCCTTACTTTGCAACCCCCCTCCTGTGGCGCTGAAGAGGTTAAAACCCCTTCAGTCACTTAACTGAATCCAATGCTGAGGGTCAGGCTTCGCCCACGCTGCTATAGCCAGCAATAGCAATAGCCGCACTCTCATTAGGATCTCCCCATAGGAAAGCATAATTCAATTATTCAATGCTTTCCTATGGGGATTCTGGTGACGCAGGAAGTCCTCATGCATAGCGTGAGGATGTCCAGCATCATTTAGACGACCATAAATCGTCTAAGCTAACCTTACAATATCACTTTGATAATGTAGTTATGAAAAATATTGAAAATCTATATTCTACATTATTACCTGTTGATAACTGGTACTAACTCACCAAATCTAATATTTTCATAGTATGGATAAACACCGATAGTGTGTGCAGATACCAGGAGCTGGCCTAGAATATGGCTGAGATAGGTTGAATATCTGGATATGAAAGTGAGTAGGTGTGCATTGGTACTGTGCCTTTAAGAGGGAACTGATGTTTATAAAAGGTAAAAGCAAGATAAATAGATATACTTAAAAAGCATAAATGCAATATATAAGAAATCGGTATCTTATAGACATATAATACATAAAATGAATGAATAAGTGAATGGCTGAAAAAAAAAAAAGGATAAGTTTGTGTCCGAAACAAAACTGTGCAGTGCAGGTGCATCTATTACTGGTATGAAACTGAATGGCTGGCACTTGTACTAAATAGTATACTCTGTGTCTTAAAAAGATACAGATGGAAAAAGTACACAATGGGAATATAATAGCGATACAGTATGTGGAACTGTAAGCTAAAAATTGTTACAATGTAACAGCAGTACTAAAAAGCAATGGTTCTGAAACTGGATGGGAATAAAAAAACAGTTTATTAGACAAAGAATAAAATATATGAAAAAATAGGTATTGTTAAAAAATATGCATCAGGAGGAATTCATACAGATGTTACCAGTCAATATTGAAGTCAGAATTATTCAGAGACCTTCGGATTGTACTCGGATGGTTGTAGATTAAATTTCTTGCCGCTTGTGATAATACCGCCAGTGAGGACAGCGTGTTCATACAGCATGCGTCCCTGCGGGAGCCTCACTCCAGAGGAGCGTGTGCTGTAGGCGGCTCCGATTCTGCAAAGAAAAAACTGACAGGTCCTGTAGGAGTACTGGCTTCAAATGATGTACGGATGCTGAGTCTGTATCCTGATTTTCATAGACCTAATCACTATAAATGGCCGTGAAAATATTTATGGCAAAAGTTGGGTTTAGCTGATAGAATGGAATGGAGGCCTTAGTGTCTGCATGATGTCTGACCGTGGAACCATTTACCAAAATTGGATTGCTTTATTTAATCCTGACAATTAATAGTTTGTCAGTTAGTTGGCACTGTGATTCTGAAAAGTTCCCAGATATAAGGTCATGGTACTGATCACTAGTGCTGGTAAACAACTTTACAGGAATTTATGCCAAGTTCTGTTAATTCCCTACAGACAATGCTTGTATTAACTTAACCCACTGCAGTGTGTGTGCTTCTATTAATGATGCTCCTGTTAATGAAACTGGGTGAAAATTTCCATAAGGATGTGCAATCACATTTTGCCCAACCCTAGCTAACTTACCTTACACTCAATCATAAACTTAAAATTATAGATAACTTGCCCTTTTGTGTATCGGTAACGACTCTCTCATCGCAACTCCACACTGTCCCCAGGAGACTATAGGTGAAGACATTTTCCTTTCCTCTTCAGTCGTAAATGGCACATGCGTGGCAAATGTGCCTTAGAATGTGTTGCGTGGCTTATAGAATGCTTTAATAGGGAAGGCCTCTTGCTGCAATGTAGTATAATCAGGGTTAAATACCTGCTAAAACCGAGACATACCAGTATCGATTTGATAACTGAGGATACGATCGATTTACACCCAATCACAGTTATTCTACGTATGTTGATGGGTATCAGCTGTCCGGCACCAATCCCCATATAATTGGCTGGGCACGCATGCTTCATTCCGTGTGTGTGTGTGTGTGTATATATCTATCTATCTATCTATCTATATATATATATATATATATATATATATTTATATAAATTTCAAAGAGATACTACAGGATATACCTTTAGCTTTATGAAGCAGTTTTGGTGTATAGATCATGCACCTGCTGGCTAAGTTCCCTGCCATTTAGGCGTTAAAGTGGATCTTTCGCCATCTGGGGCCTTTGCAGATTTTGGAAAGACAACCGACGAGACCATGGAGAATGGACAGATGAGATTTCCTGACCTGAACCTGCCCCTCATGGATGCCGTATCTACCTGCTGCTACTCTTCAGCTCCTGGGGCTTCAAATGACAGAAACCAATGTCCGCACTGTACTTATGTGCATGTGCAAGAGTGCAGCATTGAGGTCTATAAGGGATATTGCGAGATTGCTGTAAATCACTTTTAATTCTGTTTATGCAGCCCTAGCTATACCTTCCCTGCCTGTGATTGATAGAGCCTGCATAATTTTTTTTTTCTTTTTGAATCATATTTGAATTCAATCAAATTTATATCTCATGCTTTTTTAATTGACCTTTAATCACACACGGGAGGATAATGCAGGCTCTAGCAGACTATTAACAGAGAGGAGATAAGAAATTCTACATTAAACAGAATTTGCAATAAAGGAAGTGTAAACATTAGATGACTGTTTAGAGGAAGTGTTTAGGGTGGCTGCGTAAATCACATGCAGGGAATTGTGCCTAGGGCTGCATATACAAAATGATTGAAGTCATACATGGCAGATAATTGAGCAGTGAGACTGCAGGGTCATGATATATACACCAAAACTGCTTTATTAAGCTAATGTTTTTGTGACTATAGTGTCCCTTTAAAGAAAAATAGTTTTCAGTACCAAGTGAATTTTTTTTGCCTTTTACAAATATC